>NC_059176.1:39858120-40158120 GCF_019923935.1 Bubalus bubalis
CAGCTGTGCCTGACACACGAGTGAGCGGCAGGAGTGGGGTCTTGCTGCGGCTCGTGCTCTTTGTAATCAGCCTGGGTTTTGGAATCACAGCTCTGCTACTCATTAGCTGTGTGATGTTGAGCCAGTTTTTTAACTTCTCTGAGCCTTATATTCTCCATTAGTAAATTGGCATGTGTGTGTTTGTGTGTGTGTGTGAATACCCTTCCCTATTGGTTGGGTGTGAAGGTGAAGGTTATTAATAAGAACTGCCTGGCTGAGTGTCTGACTGAGTGTAAGTGCCAGTAGAGAGTGCTTACCTGACCCAGTGCTGCTGGTACTGCTGCCACTGTCATTACCCTGCCTCCGTTGAGCCAGTAAGTGAAGTGGGTCTTTATTATCCATCAGTGGAGAGGGTGTCTATCTGGAGGATGGGTGTGGAGACTGGGTTGGCTAAGAAAGTGTCCTTATCCTTCCAGTCTTGCCTCTGATGGGTCTTCCGCTGGCCCTGCCGCTAGCCCTGCTCTGACCCTTTGTTTTTTGCTCCCCTCTTGAGCCCTCAGGCCAGGTAGATACAGTTGTTCCCGTGAATGGCTGGTGCTCTCAGGAGACTGTTCTGGTTTGGTTGGCTAGGACCATGGCTGGTGGCTCACCCTGTCTATAGTAGAGGGCCTGGCCTAAAGCAAGGGGATGATTGGTGAATTTGGGGAAGTCATTCATGCCCAGTAGCTGTAACGTGGTATTCATCTGTGGTTTTCCCTATAAAGCTGAGCTATGTTTATACCAAGAAAGAATTTAGTCACCATACTGCTGCCCCACACTGATGATTTAAAGCCTGGCCTCCCAGAGAGGCTAGTGTAGAGGAGGGTGGCCAACTCCCTGGCCGGTGGAATTTCAGTGATTGCACAAGCAGGCCGGGCTGTCTGCACCCTGCTGCATCAGCGCCCAGTCCTTGCTGACATCTCCTGGGAGTGGGGTTCACATTCAGCACCTCTGTCCCAGCTGTCCTCGCCACCTCTACTGGCCACGCATTTCCAAGAACCCATGCATCAGAAGGGGCACGGTTGTGTGACACCACTCTGAAAATCACTGCGGTTGTGAGAGGAGCGATGGCTGTGGCATATAACCCTGGCTGGGATGTGTGGTCATCCTCCTCGACATGGGAAACAGACAACTTAGGTGCCTTGTTCAGGGCCACCAAGGGAGGACAAGATTGGCCCACGTCTGCCATGGTATTTAGAATTGGGGGCTGGGAAGGGGAAGCTGCCAGCACCTGTTACCCTCTGCAGGGCCTGGGCCCACCTGTGGCAGGAACCCTACTCTCAGTGACCTCAGTCAGTTCTCACCACTAGTTCAAGGTTTGCAGGAAGAGTCTCCTGGTCTTAGGCTGCAGGCCGTGCTGCTGAACGTGGCCTCGAGGGCCAGAGGGCTCATCTCCCCCTTCCGCCTCCTCCCCGCCCGCCCCTCACCCCTCCCCATCTGCTTGGCCTCTTTCAGTTCTGGAAACACGCTGTCTTCCCTACAGGCCCTGCCTCAGGCTGACTTTTTGCTGGGAGGACTCACTCCTCCTAGTGACTCCTGGTCACCCTTCATAGGACCCTCGTTCTACTCGCCCCTGTGCTTCTTGTTCACAGCCTTACTTCCACTTATAATTATTCTGTTTCTCTGCGTTCTTGTCTGTGGCCCACCTCCCAGGTGGGGGCTGGGAGCTCCAGGGGCAGGGACCCCGTCTGTCCTGGCCGTGTGTATCCCCAGCTCTGCACACAGGCCCTTGTGTGTGTCAGGTGTCTGCAGCCTGCTGGAGGAAGGAATGATGAATAAATGAAAGGCTCAGTACCCTTCCCGGCCCAGAAACAGTCTCTGTTCCTGCTCCTCAGGGTTTTTCTGCCCTCAGCCCCGAACACATGTGTGGGTGGCACATACCCTCCTGCCGGGGACTGCAGTTCCTCGGGTGCTGAATTTTCTATTTGGCCTCCTGGGAAGGGCTTTCTGTCTAAGGAAGCGTTGTTTACCTTTTTGACTGGGAATCCGCAGCAAATAATATCTATTCATACATAACTGCATAGTGTTTGTAAGCACACAAAACAGACATTTCATAAAATTTTAACTATTACATCTAGTAAGGCTAAGGTTTTTTCTTCCAGTGTATTAAAACAGTTCTCATCATGACCCTCAAAATTGATTTTGTGGCTCTTTAATTCAGTTTCCTGACCTGCTAATGGGTTGCCACCCACAGTTTGAGAAACACTGCTCTGAAGGCTGCCCCTGGCTGGGTACCCCCACTCTCCAGTCATCTTTGTGTTTTCTTCTCCCCTCTTCCTGTGTGGCATGCATGCTCCCTTGGATAAGAGATGGTCCCTCCCTGCCTTTGAGGTACTTACAGTCCTCCGGGGAGACAGACGGGCAGGTAAGGAGTCCTGTCACAAGGCACTGGAGGGTGCAGTTGAAGGCTGAACCTGGCATGTCCTCCTAGCATGAACCTCCCTGGGGGCACTGAGTGGGTGGCGGGGGAGACGTTTGGGAGGGCAAGGATGTGCCGTGGAGGATGAGTTTTAACTTGGGACTTTAAGTGTCAGGTGGGACCTGCCAAAGGAAAGGGCAAGTGCAGAGACACCTTTGCAAAGGTGTGGAAGGCAGAGCAGGGTCTCGTGAGTTCACCAGTTCATGCGCTGGGAGCGGAGGGTGCTGAGCGGAGGTGATGACTGAAGAGTTGCTGACGAGGCCAGGAGGCCCAGGGTGCAGTGACGGGGTAGTGTCTGTCCTGTGGGCAGCAGGGGGCCAGTAGAGCTGTACCTGCCTGGAAATTCTGCCATGAGATTATTTTCACTTTGATTCCTTTTTTTTTGGAGGCAGTGCACATTTTTTTTCCCCCATCAGTTCAGTTCAGTCGCTCAGTCGTGTCCAGTTCTTTGCAACCCCATGGACAACAGCACTCCAGGCCTTCCTGTCCATCACCAACTCCCGGAGCTCACTCAAACTCATGTCCATCAAGTCAGTGATGCCATCCAGCCATCTCATCCTCTGTCGTCCCCTTCTCCTTCTGCCTTCAACCTTTCCCATAGGAAACCCCAATTTATATATTTTTCTTTTTCCTTACTTTATGTATTATATTCAGGTATAACTGTGCCTTACAGTGTTTCAGGTGCACAGCGTGGTGATTCAGCTACACATACACACGTATAGTACTTTTGAAGTTATTTTCCATTGTAGGTTATTATGAGATACTGACTATAGTTCCCTGTGCTATACAGTGAACTGTTGCATATCAGTTTATTTTTATTAGAAATCTAGCATTCTGTTCATACTAAGTCAAATGTGGAATCAAAATGTCTTGAATTTTTTAGTTAGGCAAAAATCCGTTAAGTTTTGTAGGGTATATATTATGCATATTATATATATATATACACAAAAGCTTTTCTACTGCGCTTGGTAAAGGCTTGAGAAAGAACATCAAAAAAAAAAAAAAAAGAAAGGAAGAGATGGGGAAATTGGAAAACATAAACTAAATGAAATGGGAGCACTGAATATGAAATAGAAAAAGTGAAACAAACTAGATAAAAGTAAAAGATCATCATATAGTCCAGTTGTTTTTAAACATGAGGCAGTGCACATTTTATTAAATGTTTGTTCTGGTGACTTTAGAATTGGTGAACTCATTATCCATATTAAATATATAGGACGATTTGGAAAGGGCCTTTCTGATGACACTTCTTTCCCAAGTCATTATATCAACAGTAAATATATTTTAACTTTAGACATGATGCTCCAAACTTCAATGCCTGTTGAAATATGGACTGTGACAAAAAGTAGTCTTGCAAAGCCTATGATTCTAAGAGCAATAGCTTGTTGGAGACCAGCTGTATTTGTTTGCTCTGGCTGCTGTTAACAATTACCATAAACTCGGTGGGTTATAACAACATGAATTCATTCTCTTAGAGTTCTGGAGGCCAGAAGTCCGAATCAGTCTCACTGGGCTAAAGTCAAGGTGTCAGTGGGCTGGTTCCTTCTGAGGCTCCAGGAGAGAACGCTTCCCTGGCCTCTGCCAACTCCTGGAAGCTGCCAGCATTCCTCAGCCCATGGCCACATTGCTCTACTCTTCCTCCCTGGTTCCTTACCCAGCTCCTCGTTTTATAGTGGTATCTTCCTGTGCCTCCCTGTTATAAGGACACTTATGATAACATTCAGGGCTGTCTCAGATCATCCAGTGTAAACTCCTCATCTCAAGATCTCAGTCATGTCTGCAAGTCCCTTTTGGTTATTTCTGCTTTTTTTTTTTTTTTAAAATAAGATCAGATCAGATCAGTCGCTGAGTCGTATCTGACTCTTTGCGACCCCATGAATCGCAGCACGCCAGGCCTCCCTGTCCATCACCAACTCCTGGAGTTCACTGAGACTCACGTCTATCAAGTCAGTGATGCCATCCACCCATCTCATCCTCTGTCGTCCCCTTCTCCTCCTGCCCCCAATCCCTCCCAGCATCAGAATCTTTTCCAATGAGTCAACTCTTCGCATGAGGTGGCCAAAGTACTGGAGTTTCAGCTTTAGCATCATTCCTTCCAAAGAAATCCCAGGGCTGATCTCCTTCAGAATGGACTGGTTGGATCTCCTTGCAGTCCAAGGGACTCTCAAGAGTCTTCTCCAACACCACAGTTCAAAAGCATCAATTCTTCGGCGCTCAGCCTTCTTCACGGTCCAACTCTCACATCCATACATGACCACAGGAAAAACCATAGCCTTGACTAGACAAACCTTTGTTGGCAAAGCAATGTCTCTGCTTTTGAATATGCTATCTAGGTTGGTCATAACTTTCCTTCCAAGGAGTAAGCGTCTTTTAATTTCATGGCTGCAGTCACCATCTGCAGTGATTTTGGAGCCCAGAAAAATAAAGTCTGACACTGTTTCCACTGTTTCCCCATCTATTTCCCATGAAGTGATGGGACCGGATGCCATGATCTTCGTTTTCTGAATGTTGAGTTTTAAGCCAACTTTTTCACTCTCCACTTTCACTTTCATCAAGAGGCTTTTTAGTTCCCCTTCACTTTCTGCCATAAGAGTGGTGTCATCTGCATATCTGAGGTTATTGATATTTCTTCCGGCAGTCTTGATTCCAGCTTGTGTTTCTTCCAGTCCAGCGTTTCTCATGATGTACTCTGCATGTAAGTTAAATAAACAGGGTGACGATATACAGCCTTGATGTACTCCTTTTCCCAAATAAATCATTTCAAATAACATTGTCCTGGTGTCCTTGTACATATGTCTCCATATCCTTGTGAGAATCTCTCTGAATAATTGATGTGTACAAGAGGAGACACTGCAGCATTGGATAGCTGTTGCCAGTCAGAGCCCCTCCACCCCTACTTTTTGTTTCTCTTGATGGGGCTTGTAGTGAGGAGGGATAGAGCTGATTGGGCACTCCGGAGGTAGCCTGCCCTCCTTTTGCAGCTGTCTTCCTGCCATAGACTAGGTGATGATAGAGCCCCAAGCTTGGTTGTGCAGGGTGTTTGTGGAGTTTTGAGCTCTTGAAGGATTTGATGATGTATTTTTCCAGCCATTCTGTCAGCCTGTAAAATTCTAGCTGATTATCAGAGTCAAAATGAATATTGAAATTATTACGTTTTAGATAAACCTTTTAAACTGTATGTAGAAAAACCGAATTAAAATATGTGAACCTAGAAACAGAGGTTTCCTTATTAATTATATGGTTGCTGCTGTTTGGGTTTTTTGTTTTTTAACTTTCATTGAAGTTCAGTTGATTTGCAGTATTGTTGCTGGTGTTCGTCTGTAAAAGTTCAGCCTGCACACTGCAGCCATCAAGGTGACGTTTGGCTGCCCTGTGGTCCCTGACTTTACCTTTCAGATCAGAGTAGCTGAGTGTTTATTGAACAAAACAGCAGGCACCTAGTACGGTGCCTGGAAGGACGCAGAAGTTCTGCTCAGAGGTGAACAAGCGCTGAACGAAAATGGCCCCGAGCATCAGCCAGCAGAACCCTGTTAGGCTGGTTGTGAACTCGCAAGAGTGCGCTGGCAAGACACTGACTGTGCAGAGGCCTCTGCTGACTGGAGAGGACAGAGTGGCTTGAGAAGTGTGTTCTCTACTGACCCCCATGTGGCACAGTCACAGAATTGGCTTTCACCGCGTAAGATCAAAAAGCAGCAATTAGTGTTTCAGCTGAAAGAGGGTTTCGTTTTGAGCCTGATCTCATTTCTTCATCACATAAGGCTTGGCAGATGGTACCTCCCCCAACCAAGGCTCAGTCCCTTGGCCGCAGGTGAGAGCATGGTGTTTGCACATGTGGGCCCCAAGACAGGGTAGGAATGACAAGGCCAAGCTGGGGAAGTCCTAAGTCATGTAAATCACTCTTCTCTCTCCCCAGACAAGTTCAGTTCTTTCCTGCTCTCTAAGTCCTTCTTCTGTATCCCTTTAAGGACCAGAGCTGAGTAGCATAGTTCTAAGGCTCAGGCAAATGGCAAGAAGTACTTAACTCCTCAAATAGATGATGATGGAAGTAACACGTGGCATGTGAGTGAAAGCTGCTGTGAGACCTTGGCTCTAGCAGGGCCAGGGAAACTTTACAGTGTAGAGGGTCCAGGGGTGCCTCTACTCAGCAGTTGTATCAGAGAAATGAGAAAAATTATATTAAGTTTTTGTGAGAGTTTCTTCTTCTGAGCAACTATTTTGAAATAGCTTTCTCCCCAATGGTATAATTTTTATAAAATCGGACTTTACCACAACATTGCATATTGGGTTATAGTGGGGAATTTCTTGGGGAATTCCTCTATGCAGTTGTCTGTGAATTTCAGTAGAGTGAGGGAAACATAAGTGTATTAGGTAATTTCTCTACATTCTTCTAAATTCTTAAAGTGCTTTGATGAAATTCAAACAAGGCAATAAAATCATGCTTTCAGAAATGTAAAACATTGAAAAAATGATTGTTTTACATGAGAATATCATCTGATTCACACTAGAGATGAAGCTACCTCCCCCCCTTACCTTTAATCTGCCTCAGAAAACTCTGAATGATGCACATTTCTTCCTTTTCTTTATTTTAATAACTTTACCCGAAGTATAATTTACCTATGTTAGGTGTACAGGCTGATGTAGTTTAGAAATTACACATAGTCATGTAAACACGTCTATAATCAAAATATAGAGCATTTCCACAACCCTATAAAGTTCTCTCATGCCCCTTTGTATGAAATTTTTAAGGATTTTGTGTATATGGAGTCATGCTATGTGTAGTCTTTTGTATTTGTCTTCTTTCATGAGCATCATCTTTTTGAGACTCATCTGTACTGTTGGGTGTTTTTATAGCTCCTTCTTTTTTCATTGCTGAATAGTATGCAGTAAGTATGGATGTATCACAGTTTGGTTATGCATTCACCAATTGATAGACTTTTGGTGTATATCCAGTTTGTGGCTGTTATAAATAATGCTTGCTCTGAGTATGCACATCCAAGTCCTACGTGTAGTTGTTCAGCCACCAAATTACGTCCGACTCTTTGTGACCTCATGAACTGTAACACGCCAGACTTCCCTGTCCCTCACCATCTCACAGAGTCTGCCCAAGTTCATGTCCGTTGAATCGGTGATGTCATCCAACCATTTCATCCTTTGTTGCCCTCTTCTCCTCCTGACTTCAATCTTTCCTAGCATCAGGGTCTTTTCTAGTGAGTCAGCTCTTTGCATCAGGTGGCCAAAGTATTGGAGCTTCAGCTTCATCATCAGTCCTTCCAATGAGTATTCAGAGTTGATTTCCTCTAAGATTGACTGGTTTGATCTCTTTGCTGTCCAAGGGACTCAGGAGTCTTCTCCAGCACCACAGTTTGAAAGCATTAATTCTTTGGCACTCTGCCTTCTTAATGGTCCAGCTCTCACATGCATACATGACTATTGGAAAGACCACAGCCTTGACTATATGAACTTTGGTCAGCAAAATGGTATCTTGGCTTTTTAACACACTGTCTAGGTTTCTCATAGCTCTCCCGCCAAGAAGCAATCATCTTGTTATTTCATGGCTGCAGTTATACATCCGTGTGTAGGCACATTTTCATTTCTTTTGGGTAAATATGGGGGATTGGGATTGTGGAACTCTTTAGCTGAGTGTGTATTCAGCTTGTGAAGATGCTGCCCTGCTGTCCTCCCGTGGCCGCACTGTCAGTGCTCCCATTAGCAGCCCTGCTGTCCTCCCGTGGCCGCACCGTCAGTGCTCCCATTAGCAGCCCTGCTGTCCTCCCGTGGCCGCACCGTCCGTGCTCCCATTAGCAGCCCTGCTGTCCTCCCGTGGCCGCACCATCCGTGCTCCCATTAGCAGCCCTGCTGTCCTCCCGTGGCTGTACCGTCAGTGCTCCCATTAGCATCCCTGCTGTCCTCCCGTGGCCGCACCGTCCGTGCTCCCATTAGCAGCCCTGCTGTCCTCCCGTGGCCGCACCGTCCGTGCTCCCGTTAGCAGCCCTGCTGTCCTCCCGTGGCCGCACCGTCCGTGCTCCCATTAGCAGCCCTGCTGTCCTCCCGTGGCCGCACCGTCCGTGCTCCCACTAGCAGCACGTGGCCTCTGCAGCGGTTGCACATCCCTCCCAACACTTGGCATCACCAGTGTTTTTAGCCATTGTGGTGGGTGTGGTTCGCTTCAGTTTTAAGTTGCATTTCCCTATTGATTAATAATGTTGAGAATCTTTTCCTGTGCTTGTTGGCCATCTGTGTATCTTTGGAGAAATGACTGTTCAGGTCCTTCATCCAGTTTTTAATTGAGTTGTTTGTTCTTTTATTATTGAGTTGTAAGAGTTCTTTGTATTTTCTGAATACAATTCTCTTATCAGATATAGGTTTTGCAAATATTTTTCAAAGAAGAAAATATTTTTAATCTTGATAAAGTTCATTTTGTCATTTTAATCTTTTACAGATTGTGTTTTTTGTGTTCTATATAGGAAATCTTTGCATAACCCAGTATCACAAATATTTTCTTGCCTCTTTTCTTCTAGAATTTTAATTCTTACTCGTTTATATATTTTAAGTTAATTTTTTTGTGTTATGTGAGGTAAGGGTTGAAGTTCATTTTTTCGCCATACAAATAACCAATTGTAGTACCACTTTTTGAAAAGACTGTCTTTACTCCATTGAATTTCTTGGCACCCTTGTTGAACGTCAGTTGACATTATTACTTGCTTCACATTGTACCGTGCGTGCTAACTTTCTTCCTTTCTTTCCTTTTGTCTTTCTTCTGTTTTGCTGGGATAGTTTCTGCTCCACTGTCATCCCATTCACTAACCTTTCCTTCTGTGGTGTCTCGTCTGCTATGAATCCCATCAAGTATACTTTCACCATAGACATCATAGAAAATCTCCAGATTAAAAAAAAATTAAAGTATAATGGATTTATGATGTTGTGTTTCAGGTGTATAGCTACGTGTTTCAGTTATATATTCTTTTTTGAGTTTCTTTTCTATTACAGGTTATTACAAGATACTGAATATAGTTCTTTGTGCTATACAGTCAGTCCTTGTTGTTTATTCTATATACAGGAGCATGTGTATGTTAATCCCAAACTCCTAATTTATCCCTCCCCACCTCCTTCCCCCTTTGATAACTGAAAATTTGCTTTCTATGCCTGTGGGTCTGTTTCTGTTTTATAGATAAATTCATTTGTGTTAGTTTCTTCGATTCCACATATTAAGTGATATCATATGATGTTTGTCTTTCTCTGTCTGACTTACTTCACTTAGTATGATAATCTGTAAGTCCAGACATGTTGCTGCAAGTGACAGTATTTTTTATTGGAGGTTGAGTAATATTCCAGTGTGTGTGTGTATGTATGTGTATGTGTGTGCTAAGTGGCTTCAGTTGTGTCTGACTGTTTGCAGCCCTGTGGACTGTAGGCCACCAGGTCCTCTGTCCATGGGATTCTCCAGGCAAGAACACTGGAGTGGGTTGCCATGTTCTCCTCCAGGGGATCTTCTTGACCCAGGGATCAAACCCACATCTCCTGCGGCTCCTGCATTGCAGGTGGATTCTTTACCACTGAGCCACTGGGGAAGCCCCGTGTATGTGTGTGTGTGGATGTGTATATGTATATACACACCACATCTTCATTATCCGTTCATCTCTTGAAAGGCATTTAGCAGGCTGCTTCCGTGCCTTGGCTATTGTTAACAGTGCTGCAGTGAGCACTGGGGTACATGTATCTTTTGAACTCGAGTTTTCATGTTTTCTGGATATATGCCCTGGGATGGGATTGCTGGATCATATGGTCACTTTAGTTTCAGTGTTTGAAGAAGCTTACATGCTGTTTCCCATAGTGGCTGCACCAATTTACGTTCCTATCAACAGTGAAGGAGGGTTCCTTTCTGTCTGTAGCCTCTCCAGCATTTGTTATCTATAGACTTGTTGTTGATGGCCATTCTGACTGGTGTGAGGTCATACCTCATTGTGGTTTTGATTTGCATTTCTCTAATAATTAGCAGTGTTGAGCCTCTCTTCATGTGCCTGTTGGCCATCTGTATGCCTTCTTTGGAGAAATATCTTATTTAGGTCTTCTGCCCATTTTTCTGTTTGTGTTGTTGTTTTAAAAATACTGAGCTGTATGAACTGTAAGCTGTTTGTATATTTTGGAAGTTAATCTCTTGTCAGTTTCATTTTTTGCAAATATTTTCTCCCATTCTGTAAGTTGTCTTTTCATTTTGTGTATGGTTTCCTTTGCTGTGCAAAGCCTTTTAAGTTTAATTATGTTCCATTTGTTTATTTTTGCTTTTGTTACCATTACTGTAGGAAGCAGACCTAAAAAACATTGCTGCAATTTATGTCACAGAGTGTTCTGCTTATGTTTTCCTCTATCTCTAGAAGTTTTGATTTGAATTTTTTAAACATCTTTCATATCTCTATTTAACTGTTTAGCTTTTCTTCTAGCTTCTCAAACATGGGGAAGCAGTTTTAATAACTTTTGAAATTATTTTCTACTAATTTTCTTACTTGTCATTTCTGAGTCTGTTTATTGATTTTTCTCCTGAAAATGAGTTCTATTTTCCCACTTCTTTGCAGGCCTGATCATTTTTTTTATTGAATGTCAGTATTACGAGTTTTACCTGAGTGCTCGGTTTTTTGGTGTATGTGTTCCTACATACACGTGTCTTTTGTTTATTTATTTAGTTTGGCTGTGCTGGGCCTTCGTTGTTGTGTGTGGGCTTTCTCTGGCTGCAGCGAGCGGGGACTCCTCTCTAGTTGTGGTGCGCAGGCTTCTCGTGGTGGCTTCTCTCGCTGCAGAACACAGGCTCTAGGCTCTCGGGCTCAGTGGTTGTGGCGCACAGGCTTTGTTGCCCCTTGGCATGTGGGCTCTTCCCAGACCAGGGATCGCACCCATGTCCCCTGCCTTGGCAGGTGGATTCTTAACCACTGGACCACCAGGGAAGTACTACATATATTCTTAAGCTTTGTTCTGGAATGTAGCTTAATTATTCAGAAACAGTTTAAAACTTCAGAAGTTCACGTTTAAGCTTTTTAGGTAATATAAGAACAGCCTTTAGTTCAGGGATAATGTCAGTAACCTTTTTCTGAGTACTCAACCTGATGCTGCAGGGGAGTCCACTCTGGCTGGTGGGGCTTTACAGTATTCCTGGCTCTGTGTGAGCCTCAGGGATAGTCTCTGCTCCTGTAGGGAGTTCTTTCCCCATTTGCAAGTAACTTTTTTACACACAAGCCTGATACTACTCAGCTGGAGACCTAGGAACCCTCTGACATTTCTGTAGCCCTCTGAACTCCACCTGTCTTGGGAGTCCCATCTCTGTCTTATCAATTCATGGCAGAGCTACCCCTGCGTTCCCCCTGCCAGCCCTGTGGCCTGGAAGTCTCTAGGCACTATCCTTGGACAGGGGAAGGGCCTGCCTTGTTTGTGTTCCACCGCTCAGGGGCCACTGCCCTGTGCAGCCTGATGTCCAGTGTCTGAAAATCATTGTTTCCTCTGTTTTGTTCAGTTTATCAGTTGTTTCAGATGACTATAAATCTAGTTCCTCTTAGTCCATCTTTACTGGAAGTAGAAATCCCAACCTAGTTTTTAGAAGTTTTAATGAAATAATTTTAGCACACAGACAAGTGTAGATTGTAGTGAGTTGACTACCTGGGTAGCCACTACCAAACTATGTAACATTGTTATATTTCTGGTGCACTTTTAAAAGCACAAATTAAAACATTACAGATACGGTTCAAACCCTCTCTTGTCTCCACGATCTCATTCTTCTCTTGCCTTTTATGGAAGTAACCAGTATTCTGTATTTGATAATTATCATTCTTATGCGGACTTTTAAAGTTTTGCTACATATGTATGTATAATGATGTCTATTAGTAGTAGTATCTTGAAATTAAAAAAATAACATGAATCATGTCGTGCTTCTGTTTTCTTTCTTTTCTCATTCAGCATTTAAAGAATATTTGTCCATATGCTTCATGTAATCTTAGATAGCATGTACATTCCACAAGGACCAGAACATTTGTTCACTAGCAAATCCCAAGCATGTAGTGCCTGGCACGTAGTAGGCACTTAATTAGTATTTGTTGAATGAGCACATTTGCTTTGTGACGTATAGCGTTTGGTGGTATGAATACGCTCCAGTTCGTTTATCCTCTGGTCAGTAGATGTGTAGGTTGTTTGGGGTTTTGCTCATGTGAGCAGTGCTGCAGTGGGTGTTCCTGCTTGTGTCTGCTTGTGCACGCTGAAGAATTTCATGCTGAGTCGTTGGGCCTTAGGGTGAAAACCTCTTCAGTTTATCTGTTTGTTGCTGAATTGTTCTCCCTGGTAATAGTTCCAATTTATACGTGCCGCCAGCAGTGTATGAGAGTTCTCATTTCTCCATATCCTCACCAACATTTGCTATAATCGTATTTTAGTTTTTGCCTATCGTGTATATATGTGATATTTGTTGTTGCTGTTGTTCAGTCACTAAGTCGTGTCTGACTCTTTGCTACCCCATGGACTGTAGCATGTCAGGCTTCCCTGTCCTTCAGTATCTCCTGGAGTTTGCTTAAATTCATGCCCATATATGACATTACATTTTGCTTTGCCATTTTTTAAAAAGTTAAACATTTTGTTTTTCCCAATAGAAATTCAATGTCTTCTTTCCGTCCTGGGAGAGGGCATAATGATAGTCGGAGGAGTGTGTTTTACACCAATGAAGAGTGGGAGCTTCTAGAGCCAAGCCCTAAGGAACTGGAGGAGTCCATGGTGCAGGAAGAAAGGAAGAAGCAGGTCCCTGAAGGCAACAAAGGTATGGACGTGGCCCCTGTTGTCTGTCGCTCCCGCCTCTGCCATCTGTTAACCCCTGACGCCGTGGGAGACCCTTCGGTCACAGGTATCACTAGGAGCTGAGGCCCAGTGGGAGCTGTGTTCTCTCTGGGAAACAAAATATGAAAGCTTAAAAAGGAGATGTCACAAGAAATAAATAAATGTCCTGTCCTGTGCTTCTGAGACTTTTTCAGGAAATGGGAAATCCAGAAGTCAGTGGTGCTCTTTACGGAAATACTGATTAAAAAAAAAAAAAAGAAAACTTTCTATTTCTAGAAATGTGTTAATGCACACAAAAGTAGAAAATGTAGTGTCATATTCCACAGCTTTGGCTTCTTTCTTCTCTGAGCTCCTGCCCCTCCTGGCATCTAGCACCAGCTGGGTTATTTTAAAGTAAATTCTAGATATTAATCCACTGCATCTGTAAACATTTTAGTATGTATATCTAAGAGATGATTCTTTAAAAGAACCATAGCTTCCGCATTAAACCTAAATACAGCTACGGTAAGTCCTGCTTGTCTTCTTCCCCAGTTGTTCTGTAATTCTTGCAGTTGGCCTGAGTAAATGAGGCGCTAACAGGGCCCCCAGGTGTGTTTAGTTGTGTGTCTTTTTAGGTCTCTTTCAGGCTGAACAGCTCTCTGTTTTCTTTTTGTCTTCCATTTACCTTGCTCTGCTTGTTGAAGAAACAGAGTCTTCATGCTGAGGAATTGCCCACATTCTGGATTTTGATGATTGTATTTCTGTAAGGTCATGTAACAGGCTCCTCCATCCCTGTATTTGCTCATACGCTGTTTACACTGTACACAATATTTCCTGTATACACTATACACAGTATTTCCTGTATACACTGTACATAGTATTTCCTGTATACACTGGTCGCTAGAGCAGAGGCCTGCACAGATTCAGGGTTGACTTTAAATTATGACTAGAGTATATTTTGGGGTGGAGTAGGGGCTGGAGGTGTTGTTTATTTCTTGTTGAATCACATCTGGAAGATGTAATATCTGGTTTTCCCTCTTCCTGTGATACTAAGGTCCACCAGGATTTAAGGTGTCAGTCTGACTCATTCATACACTTCTCCATCAGCATTTTGTTAAGCAGCCTTTCATGGTCCCACAGCCGTGGATCCATTGAGGGAATATCAATGTTTTAAATGTAAAAATAGGAATACATAATTTTGAAATTCTTCCATGTGCTCGCTTCTGGCATGGGCTGGCAGGAATAGGAGGCAGAGTTTTAGGAAATCTTTACTGAGAGCACATGTTCACTAAAGGAAATATTTTTCTGTCCCCTGGAAAAGGACCACCGTGACTTGCTTTGGTGGGGAGTTCACTTGTGATCTGCAGGATGGTCACATGGAAGCCTGTGGTCCGGTGCGACGTGGTGAAGATATGGCCAAGCTGAGCATGCCTTGTGACCCAGTGTGTGGCACAGCTAGGGGGGCACCCAGCAGAGGGGATCCTTGTGAACTGGGAAAGCCTCCTGGAGGAACAGGGATTGGGGCTGGGGATTTGGATTGTTGAAGGTGAATATTGTTGGTTCTGATTTCCCCTAGAGACTCTAGGGATGAACTGGAAGGATGCACAGTAGAAGACTGGAAAGGAAGAATCAGTGAAGCTTAGTGACTCGATCAAGGCACGAACTGCCAGCACTGCTGGAGGGCAGTGCCTTCTTAGTCTCTGCTCAGCCCCTGACCCTTTGAGAGGCAGCCCATGTGAAAGACCCAGAGAGACAAAGATGTCTCTGATTTTTATCTTGTTGATTCATGGGTATTTCCTGTGAATCAGGAATCAAGCCCACCAGCTTCTTGTCCACGTTATTCATGGGAGATAAACTAATCTCCATGGGCTTCCCCGGTGGCTCAGCGGTAAAGAATCTGCCTATAATGTAGGAGATGCAGGTTTGATCCCTGGGTCAGGAAGATACCCTAGTGAAGGAAATGACAACCCACTCCAGTATTCTTGCCTGTGAAATCGCAAGGACAAAGGAGCCTGACGGGCTACAGTCAATGGTGTCCCAAAGAGTTGGAAACAGCTTAATGACTGGACAACCACAGCAGCAGCAAGCTAATCTTTATACGTGCAGAAAAGCCCTCTAGTCAGAAATGTATAGCTTGATGGATTTTTGCAAAGTGAACATATCCATGTAGCCAGCACTTAACTGAAGAAACAGCACAGTGCCACGGGCCAGCCCCATCCCCAGACCCCTTCGCGTCCCTGCATCACCTTCCCACTCCCTCCACACCACAATCACCCTCCTGACTCCTGACATCGTCGATTTTGTTTTGCCTGCTTTCTAAATTTATATAAATGGAATCTGTATAGTATGTACTCCTGTGTCTCCTCTTTACATTTTTAATATATATTCAAATCCATCTACACTAAAATTTATTTGTCTATCTCAGTATTTTTAAGAAAGAGAATAAAATGGATTTACAATTAAGAAAACATAAACTGGGGATTTTTGTGGGGTTTTTTTTCTTTTTTAGTAAATGCAGTTGAGCAGAAAGCAAGCAGCCAGGGATCCCTAGTATATCTCTAAGTCCTGCCTGCTAACCTTGTAGATGTCGGCCCTGTCCTCACTGAGGTGCCCAGGGGAAGGGATACTTTGTGCTCAGGATGCTGATGCTGTAGGAACTTGGAGCAACCAGGGTTTTCCCTGGTCTGTTTCTGTTCTCTTTGGTCCTCAAAGTACCTGAAATTGGAAAATGATGATGTGAACATATAGGCTTAGAACGGGTCTTATGAGAAACAAACTTAACATTGAGGTATAGTACAGTTTTGTTATAAATTCCTCATTAGTACTGATGTACAGTCTAACTTTTTTTTCACCTGTCTTAATGCAAAAATTGAGCATTAAACATTAAACCTCCCCTGTGATTTAGTGGCTTGAGTCCAGCACTTTCACCACCGCAGCCCAGGTTCAGTTTCTAGTCAGGGAAAACTTTCTTAGCTTCCCTGGTGGCTCAGTTGATAAAGAGTCTGTCTGCAATGCAGGAAACCCCTGGAGAAGGAAACGGCAACCCCCACTCCAGTATTCTTGCCTGGAGAATTCCATGGACAGAGGAGCCTGGTGGGCTATAGTCCATGGGGTCACAAAGAGTCACAAAGAGTCAGACACAACTGAGTGACTAACACTTTCTCTTTCAATGCAAAAATTGAGCCATCAAATAGAGAAAGTTTTCCTTAAAAGTGATCATGTGAAAGATCATCTTTGGTTCTAAGTTTGGTTGTTATCAGGAACAAGGTAGGAGCACAGTGATGCATGCAGAACTCCTTAGATGATGATATTAATGTATTTTAATGTATTTTACTGGAATTTCCAGAAGGAAGATTGGGGCTGAACTTAAAACAAGCTTTTTTTTTTTAATGTAGGAATAACTGGCTCAGGATTTCCCTTTGATTTTGGACGTATTCCCTATAAAGGAAAGCGCCCTTTGAAAGAAATGATTGGATCATACAAAAATCGTCACAGTATTGGTGACCCTTCACCCGAAGTGCCATCGGGCAGTGGCAGCGCCAGCAAGCCGGCCTCTGAGATGCAGCTGCTTGTCCGGAACCAGCAGGAAGAGCTAGAAAGGTTAAGAAAAGACTTAGCCAGTCAGAAGGTAATTCTCCTTCCTCAACATTTGTATCTTATCTCACATCAGCAGGCCAGGGACTGGAGGAGAAAAACCCAGCTTGCTTGTTTCTCTGACTCTGTTATTTCCCAGAAGGTGCTTTTCCCCTAAGAGTTCTGTGTTGCCATGGCCACTGCTGCTCTGCTTGATCGTTTATTCATAGATACTTGAAATTCTGAGGAGAGTGAAGACCCTCAGAGTGAGTTGGGGAGGGTGTTGTCTGCACCTCACCCACTCTCTTTGAGCGTAATTCCAGCCGAAGCCCTGTGAACAGTTTTTAAGAGTTTCCACATCCTGTTAAACAGCCGCTTTTTTTTGAGCTGATCACACCTAATTATACTTAATTCCTCAGCAGATCAGTGAACTTAGAGCTCAGATGTTTTAATGTGGATGAATGTTCACTGGGAACCATTGCTAATTGCAGTCTGGCTGTCCACCATTTCCTGCTTCCTATCATTGTTCTCTGCAGACAGCCTTTATGGAACAAATATTTTTCCTTCTCTATTTTTTGAGATCCTTCAAGAGGAAGTTGGGTATTAAGGTATTTCCATTAAATTTCTGCATTTGCTCAAACTCTAATGGTTGCTCCGTGTAGACTTGTCATGATCTCTGCTTTTCCTCCCATCCCTGCTCCCTGATCCATCTTCCCTGGCTCCCAGGAGCTTGTGCGGCTGCTGCAGCAGACAGTGCGGTCCTCCCAGTATGACAAGTACTTCACAAGCAGCCGCCTCTGCGACGGGGTCCCACAGGACACACTGGGGCTTCTGCACCAGAAGGACGACCAGATTCTGGGCCTCACCAACCAGCTGGAGAGGTTCAACCAGGAGAAAGACAGTCTTCAGCAGGAAGTGAGGATGCTGAAGAGCAAAGTGGGTGAGCTCAGTGAGCGGCTGGGGATGCTGATGGAGACCATCCAAGCCAAGGACGAGGTCATCATGAAGCTCTCCCGGCAGCTCAGCGAGTGTGAGGGCAGCGCGTCCTCTCCCACCTGCACGCCCGGCTCTCCCGCGGCCGTCCCCGCGGGCAGGGACCAGCTGGAACTGGACTGGTTGAAAGTAAGAGCAGGGCGTGGGCTCCTGATGGGAACAAGAAACCCCAAATCCGCTAACAGTCTGTCCGTTGATGGCAGGCACTAAGCACCTGGCCTTGGTGAGCTAGTTCGGCATGACAGCAGAGCAGCTGTGCCCCCCCTTTTTAAAAAAAACAAAACAAAACAAGTGTCACAAGACTTCTAGTCAGAGAACTATTAGTTTCCTAAGAAGCTTCCTTGGAAAATGAAAGTCTGAGTCTGTTGATGTCGCCATATCTCAGAACAGTTTCAGATCTTTACCCTCCCTTGCAGCTGTGACTTCTCTATTCATACACCCTTAGAGCTTCATTATTCCATGTAACCTCCTGCAGCTGTTTCTTGCCTCCTCTGTGCATGGACCATCCCTGGCACAGCCGCCTTGGCACACAGTGGAGGCCAGGTGAGGGAGCACCGTTCCTGACAGCTGGTGTGGGCTCAGGTAGAGAAGCAGACCCTGGCTCCCAGCATACTTGGGAGAAGGGCCTGCACAGAGTCAGTTGCCCCCACGCCTAAGGCAGGAGCATCCTGATGCCCAGGAGGGAGGGCAGAGTCTCCTCCCAGTGTGCCTCTCTGGGCTGCCCCTGGGGATGGGAGGCTGGTTCTTGACCAGAGGTGGCTCTCCCTGTCACACCTGGGGTGGTGACCAGCAGATGAGGTAGGAGGAGCACAGAGAACGCTGGGAGGCAGGGGGCAGGCAACTGCCCTGTGGAGAAACCTACCTAGCCCCAGGGAAGAGCCAAAAAACCTTGGGCCACTGTCAGCCAGGCCACCGAGAGGGTCCCAGAAGTTTTTCTGCCATCGGCTCTCGATTTGGAGAAGTTTCAGGTGGAGAAGTGTCCCCTAGGATAGAGGCATTTGGTATAATCCAGACCCCAGCTGTCCCCACCCAGTTCTGCAACTATCGGTCCCACTAAAGTCTTCCTCACCTGGCTGCAGTTAATGTGGCACCGAGGATATTTTGTCCCCCAAATGCGGTTTATCCTTGAAGGGCAAAGGTTTGCCACTTTTGAGATCGTTCCTGAGCCTGCTTCATGCCTGGCAGTCCCTGTCATGCACTGTCAGTGGCCTGGTTGACTGATAGTCATGCCTGGACCTTAAAGATACTTCTTAAATGGAAAGTAAAACTCTGGAATAATAGATGACTTTTTGGGAGTATGTTTGTGGTCTCCCATGGTTACCACTTCTTAGGGACAGCCCCCAGTAGAAATGTGAGGCCAGAAGGATTTATTGGTGAGAAAAACCAAAAGGGCAACAGCAGCATCAAAGCTCTCAATCTCTTTATTTTATAATTATAACTGCTACAAAAATAGCCGTGTTAAAAAAAAAAAAGGTCTTGGTTAGTGTTGCCAGTAGAAGTTGGTTTTGTGTATACGTGCAAGCTAGAGTGTACCCAACCTTAAATATACATCCCTTTTTTACAGTATTTTTTGAGTCTTTTTTTACATCCCTTTTTACAGCCTGTTATTTAAGGTCAACTGAATTTTTTAATTATTAATTATTTTTATTTATTTATTTGGGTTTGCCAGGTCTTAGTTGCAGCACATGGGATCTTCAGCCTTCATTGTAGCACATGGGGTTTCAGTCGCCTGCTGTGAACTCTGAATTGCAGCATGTGGGACCTGGTTCCCTGACCAGGGATTGAACCCAGGCCCTCTGCATTGGAAGGGGAGGGTCTTAGCCACTGGACCACCAGGGAAGTCCCTCAAACTGAATTTTATGTTTTGCAAGCATATCTGTTTTTGTAGTATTTAGACAGAAGCACCAGGGTGTTTGGTTTCCAGGCTTCAGTGAGTGGTGCTCTGCAGGGGAGCACGTTTTACCAGGGAGTGGAACTGAGGTGTGTGGGGGGGATTCCAGATTGTTCACCTTTTGATTCATCATTATTTATCAGCCTCTCTCTTCTTTCCTGTGATTTGCTGTTCCATGAATATCTTCATACATACAGCTTTTCCTGCTTAGTACTCATTCATTCATTCAGTCAGCCAGCCAGCCAGCCATGTGGTGGGCTTTGTACTCTGCACAAAGTAGGCAGTCTCTGTCCTCCTGGAGCTCAGAGTTTAGTTTAGAAAGCACAAAAATGGAAAAAGCAGAATCACAACTGTAATAAACACCAATGAGGAAGGGGGCGTGGCCCAGTATGGTGAGGTGGTTTAGATTGAGCATGGGCTCTGAAGCCAAACTTGGCTATATTCAAACCCAGCCTTACCACTGATGACCTCTGACCTGAGGCAGGCTGGTTCACCTCTCTGCCTCAGTGTTCATCTGCGAAATGGCACTCACCTCATAGTCTTGTAAGGGTTTAAAGAGGTAGTCCATGTAAAGCCTTCACAGAACACCTGGCATCCCATAGAGTTTTATTTTAATCGTTATTTTTTTGGCTGCGTCAGGTCTTAATTGCAGCGTGCGAGATCTTTCATTGCAGTGTGTGGGCTCAGCAGTTGCAGCTCGTGGCTCCAGAGAGTGGGCTCAATAGCTGTGGTGTGTGGGCTTAGTGGCCCCCTGGCATGTGGGATCTTAGTTCATTTACAGGGATGGAACCCTCTGCTATGGATTGGAAGGCAGATTCCTAACTACTGGACCACCAGGGAAGTCCCCCTGCTAGAGTCTAAGTTAAGGCTGTGATCGTCATTCTAGAGAAAGAATCCTTGAGGTGCCTGACTTCCTTAGACTCTAGCACGAAGTTTAACTCAAAGACGTGTCCTGCTCCCCCGACCCACCTTGTAGTGCCCAGTCTGCCCATCACGGTGCAGTGTATTCCTCAGTTGCCCTCTAGCTCACCTTCCTTCAGTCAGCCTGCCTTTTGGTGATGTTTGTTCATTGTTTCCAAATACGAGAGCTTCCAGACACCAGAAGAAAGGAGAACGTCATGATTTAGATTAGAAAAGGAAGTCTGTGGACCTCCTTCAGGGTCTGACAGCGGCTGTCTCCAGTCCTTGTCACGACACATGTTCTTGCTGAGACTGAGAACGTGTGACGCGGATCAGAGCTCAGGTGGGAGTTGGGGCCAAGCACCCGGGCCAAGGGCCCAGCAGGCCTGGCTCCCAGACCCACACTTAGTCATCGCACGGCCTCCCTGTGACTCAGCTCTTCATTTAGGAAACAGAGATGATGAGCAGTTGCCAAAGAGTAGAGTTGTGAGGTTTAAGTGAGATTGAGGGTCTCTCCCATGCTTAGCTGCTCTGTAAGTGTTAGCGATTACAGGGACTGTGGGAACATTTTCAGTTCTTCTGTGTTTTCAAGGGAAATTGTATGCTGCCACAGTGGTTCCCAGTTTGGAGATGTGGGCATCTCTGGACACATCTCTGGGGAGGGGCTGTGGTCTCTGTCCTGGGACAGCACAGAGGTCAGGGCCTTTCTTGACTGCCTTGGCCTTGGACCGAGGTGGTCGTTGACCACCCTTGCTCCTCCTGAGGGCGAGGGATCAGAGATTCCTCGGGAACTTCACACACAGTAGGGGACAAACTCATTTGTAGAAGACTGGATTTTGTAGGGAGCATTTAGAAATCACTGCCCTGATTGTCTCAAAGATTGCCTTTCCCTTCCTTGGCTCCGAGTGTCAAGGGCTGAAGCTAACACACAGCATCTGCTTCTGCCAGACCTGAACTTGTAGTTGGACCTGGTGAACTTGTCGCGAGCTTGTGACGTTCTCTTTGTTTTTGACGGTGCTGGGTCTTGGTTGCTGCACGTGGGCCTTCTCTGGTTGTGGAGAGTGAGGGCGACTCTCTAGTTGTGGTGCGCAGGCTTCTCATTGTGGTGGCTTCTCCTGTTGTGGTGCGTGGGCTCTGGAGCACGCAGGCTCTCCTTGTGGCCCACAGGCTTAGTTGCTCTGTGGCATGTGGAATCTTCCTGGACCAGGGATTGAACCCATGTCCCCTGTTTTGGCAGGCAGATTCTTAACCTCTGGACCACCAGGAAAGTCCTTATGATGTTCTTTTAAAACATAAAGCAAACGTGTCAAAAGTTAACAACTGGCAAATTTAGGTGAAGGGTATATTGTGTTTATTGTACTTTTCTTCCAACTTTTCCATAAGTTTGAAATTTTTTAATGTAAAAAAAATTGAGGAACGTAATCTCTTTAAGTGCCTTATACATTGTAGGTTATAGGTATTCATTATTAAGTGTAATTCTTTCGTTAAGAACATTGTATATGTGTATAGCCTTTTCTGCATAAACTGGATAAGTAAAAATGAGAATGGACAGAAAATTTGTTCAGTTTCTCTAGTTAAATAACAAGATTAATACAAGGCATTACCTTTTGTACCACCTCAGTGAATGTGGGTAGATAAAATATTTGCATAGATTTAGGACATAAGTCCTACTTACTTCTCCTAAGGTCAGTTGAGAAAAATCACCACCATCAAGTAAATTTTATTTCCCCATCTCCTTCATTATGCAGTGGTCCCTACTTTCCTTCCCCTGCTAAGGGTGGCCATAAAGCTTAATCAGAAAGTGCCTAATAAAAAAAAAAAAGTGCCTCATAATCATTTTCAGTTCCTTAGAACTTGCTCTAACTTAGAAAGGGCTAGCCACAGCGTCCCCTTTGGGCTTCTCTGGTAGCTAAGCTAGTAAAGAATCCACCTGCAATGTAGGAGACGCAATGTAGGTTCGATTCCTGAGTTGGGAAGACGCCCTGGAGAAGGGAACGGCTACCCACTCCAGTATTCTGGCCTGGAGAATTCCATGGACTGTATAGTCCATGGGGTTGCAAAGAGTCAGACACAACTGAGAAACTTTCACTTTCAGAAAGGGCTATTTGATTGGTAAGGGAGCAAAATATTAATTATAAAGGATAATCAACATTCAACCAGTGTGAGTTGATGAACTTTTTTCTTTCCAACAGGATAATCTACAGGGGTACAAAACCCAAAATAAATTTCTAAATAAGGAAATCTTGGAACTTGCAGCTCTACGGAGAAATGCAGAAAGAAGAGAGAGGGATCTGATGGCAAAGGTGGGTCAGAGTGGGTACATTCTGTCCTCAGGTGGGAAGTGATGTGATTCAGAAACAATTCAAAAATGGACATGCTTTCAAATCAGTTCAACCCCCATGCTTGAAGGGATGTGGTTACTGATACCAAAATATATTTAAAATGTAGTGATAACACTGTTTAATTTCACTTTGTGATGAAGACAATAGAAACTCCCTGAGATGTGGGTTTTATTCACAGGTGTAATGAAGTTTATAGAAAAAAAAGACACAGTTCTGAGGTCCCCCAAATTAAGATTGTTTGGATTTTTTGATTTATGCTGTTGAGTTGTGTGAGTCAGTTCCGTATCTATAAATGGGGGTGGTGAGCATGATGCCTTCTCTGAATCTGATAGGGTTGGTGTGAGAGTCAGATGTGACGATGCTGATAACTCAGTTGGTAAAGAATCCGCCTGCAATGCAGGAGACCCCAGTTCAGTTCCTGGGCCAGGAAGATCTGCTGGAGAAGGGATAGGCTACCCACTCCAGTATTCCTGTAATGCGGGTTTGATGCAAACCCATGTTTGATCCCTGGGTTGGGAAGATCTGGAGAAGGGATAGGCTACCCACTCCAGTATTCTTGGTCTTCCCTTATGGCTCAGCTGGTAAAGAATCTGCCAGCAATGCGGGTTTGATGCAAACCCATGTTTGATCCCTGGGTTGGGAAGATCTCCTGGAGAAGGGAAAGGCTACCCACTGCAGTATTCTGGCCTGGAGAATTCCATGCACTGTATAGGCCATGGGGTCGCAAAGAGTAGGACACGACTGAGCGACTTTCACTTTCACTTCACTTTCAAAGAGGGCTTTGCAAAGTGTACAGACATCACAGATATTCCAGTGATAATCAAATGAAATTCAATGACACTGTGTCAGCAGCTATTAAATGCCTCATATACCTTTTGAACAGTCCTCAGAGCATCTTCCCAGGCCTTGTTCCTGCATGTTTTCGAGGGATGTGTTGATTTGTCTGAAAAGGTAGCAGGTGGGAGCTGGTGCTGGGTCACAGCATCCAAGGAAAGTATTGTAATACCATAAGGTGGCTGCCTGGGGCCTGTGTGCCAAGCCGTGCTCAGCTGGACCTCAGTAATGAGTGTGTGGCCTGGTTTCTGCTGTTCACCTCAACGCTGTCCAGAACTCATGTGTTGACATGCAGAAGCCTTATTACCAGTACTTCTGTGCTTATTACTTTATTACCAGTACTTCCCCCAGAGGGAAGAGGGGGCCCAGTGGACCGTTTAGATAAGACAAGTGGCCTGTGGCATAAATTCATCTCTTGCCTGGGATATAGTCTGTCTCTGGCTCACTTCCTGGTGGTTCTGGGCTTGTCATTCGTTGATGGCTTGAGGTACTTGAGGATTGCTCTTCCCGTGTGTCTGTCTGGACGGAGGTAACTATCACATTCTCTGCAGTATTCTAGCCTGGAAGCCAAGCTCTGCCAGATAGAAAGCAAATACTTGATACTGCTCCAAGAAATGAAGACCCCAGTTTGCTCAGAAGAACAGGGGCCTGCTCGGGATGTCATAGCCCAGCTGCTGGAGGACGCTCTGCAGGTTGAGAGTCCAGAGCATCCGGAGCAAGCGTTCATTAAACCTCATCTTGTCAGGTAAAGGAGCTCACGACTGCTGGGGGTGCGGGAGGGACCCATTTCTCAAGCCCCCCTTTAACCATAGTGGCTACTCACCAAGAACTTTACACGGTTCTCTGTGTCCCCTTCGATGCTCATGACAAGGACTGTCAGTCCTTGTCAGGTAAGCTCATCAATCTTGCTGTCATAATCAAGTAACAGAGCTGGGATTCAGCCCAGGTCTTTTCATTTCAAGACTTTTCTTGCATGTACCGTGCCACCGTGGATGCTTGCCAGTCTTGCTATAAGAGGAGCCA
The DNA here is from genome assembly GCF_019923935.1 of Bubalus bubalis. Lineage (NCBI taxonomy): Eukaryota > Metazoa > Chordata > Mammalia > Artiodactyla > Bovidae > Bubalus > Bubalus bubalis. The sequence continues at coordinate 39,882,896 of NC_059176.1, forward strand.
GTCCTCCGAGGAGTAGAATCTTCTCCAGAGACCCATGGGTACAGCTGCACTCATGGGGAGTTTGAAAGCAGAGGAGCCCCTAAGTGGGTAACTGGGCCTTTGCTGTAAGGGAAGCACACTTGGGTAACCTGATCCAGTGGTTCAGAACTCACTGAGGGTCTGACGCAAGCCACGGACACGCTTGGCCCCAAAGTGCGGCTGGACACACACACAGTATTGCATATGTTTTTCAGAAAATCACAGAGTCTGGCAGCCTGTAAAGTATCTTGGATTAAGAACCTTCATATCCTAGTTTCTAAAAAATGAGATTCATGAAATATTGGCAGGAGGAGAAGTCTGTGAATGCGCTCAGCCCAGTCTCCTCCTGTTTCCGCCCCCACTGTGCGTGGCTTCTCCTGCCCCGCCCTGGCCCCAGGGGAAGCCCTGCCTCAGCCCGACCGGCCTTTCCCTTCCTGTGCCTACAGCCTGCCTTGTCCGAGCTACTCAGACAGGTAAAAACCATGCTGTCGGAATCAGCCAGTGCCGTCGCCACAGAACTTCTCCTGAGGTCTGTGTGCCAGGCGCTGTGCCACTGCTCATGTTTGACACTCAGTGAGGAGGGCGTTTATATCCTCAGCAGATGCAGACGCTGGGGTCAGGGAGGGGATGTGTGACTCGCCCAGGCCACACAGCCAGGGAGTGGCGAGGACAGGGCCCCAGTCTGGCCAGCCGGGTTCCCCACGCGTGCACTCCTGCTGTGTTCCGGGAGTGAGCTGGAGGGACAGACTCCCGTGAGGGCGGAGCCCAGCTGTCTGTCCCCGGGCACCACGTTGTCTTCCTTCACGTGTTTGACTTTACTGTTGACGTTGTATGTTTTCAAACTTTATTTATAAGTAGAACAATAACTGTGTGTGTTGAGTTACTTTTAACTTTCGTTACGGAATTTCAAAGTAGTAGCATCATATGACACCCCCGTATGTAACTGTAACCCAATAATTTAACAATTAACATTTTGCCAATCTTGTTTCTTCTTATCCTTCTCCTCTGAAACTTTTTTCCTGATATATTTTAAAGCAAGTACCAGGCATGTCATTTCTGCTTTCAGCACTTCAATATGTACCTCTAATTGAAGACACTTTTTAATATGCTCATCCTACCATATTCATACCTTTTTGTGACTTATTTCTTTCAACATTGTTTTCTGAAATTATACAGATGGATTTCTGTAGCTCCTGAGCAACTTTTTTATCTGCCTTACACAGCTTCGTTGTGTATCACTTTTTTATTCCTTCATCTCATGGTAGACACTTTAAGAGTAGTTCCTTTTTTTCTTTTTACAAACTGTGATGCAGTAGACATCGTGGTGTGTGTATCCACGTGTCCATGTGTTGGCGTGAGAGTTTCTCCATGTTGGATATGCCTATCTTCAGCTCTGCTGGATCTGATTTTCAGAGTGCTCCTACAGGTTTACAGACTCAGCAGCAGTGTGTGAAAGGCCCCCTTTTGGTTTCCCGTGACTGCCATCACCATCGTTGTTTGAAGTTGCTAAGTTTGTGATACATATTTACTGTCTAACGATTCTGTAGGTCAGCAGTCCAGCATGGTCTTACTGGATGAAATCAGGGTATCAGTGGGGCTGCATTCCTTCCTGGAGGTTCTAGGAGACAGTCTGTGTCCTTGCTTACTCAAGTTGTTGGAAGGATACAGTTCCTTCTGGTTGTAGGGCTAGGTCTCTGTTTCCTTGCTGGTCATCAGGTGTGGCCATTTCCAGCTCCTCGAGGCCACCGGACCTCGAGGTCCTTGGCTTGTGGCCACTTTCTTCCATCTTCAAAGCCAGCGACCGTGGGTCCAAGCCCTCTCCCACGTCACGTCCCCCTGACTCTTCGTCCATTGTCACATCTCTCTGGTCCACTCTCCTACCTTCCTCTTCCTTGAAGGGCTCCTGTGATTACTGTGGTCCCACCTGGGACACCCAGGATCGCCTCCCTGTCTTAAGTGCCATAGCTGAAATTCCACACACGCTCTATCTCTTGCCACATAATGTGACATATTCACAGATTCCAGGGACGTCTTTGGGGGCCATTATTCTGCCTACCAGAGCCTTCATTCTTTTTCATCCCTAGTATCTTACTAATGTAATGTTTTCTCCTTTGTCTTTCTACTTTTTAAAATGGTATTTTTTGAGCATAAGTGTTATGCATGTGTATATGTATGCTATATAAATATACATGCACATGTATTAATATATTAATGTAGCCAAATTTATCAGCCTTGTATTTGCAGTCTTGCTTGTATTTTCTGTGCTTTTTACATTGAGTGCTTTGACCGTCTAGAATTGAATTTTTTTTTTTCCCGTGTAGTATCAAGAAGGGCTCTAAAGCAGTTTTTTCTATACAGATAGCCAGTTACTCTCACCCTGTTTATTGAGAAGTTAATTATTTTCTCACTGAATTGAAATGCCTGATCATATATCACAGTGCCATTTGAGTATGAGTAGATTTCTAGGTTCTTTTTCATGTTTCACTGACCTTTTTGCGCCAGATTGCATCATTTAACTTTTCGTTTTGTTTTTTCTCAACAGTGAATACGACATTTATGGGTTTAAGACTGTCCCAGAGGATGACGAGGAAGAGAAGTTGGTCGCCAAAGTCCGGGCATTGGACCTGAAGACCCTCTACCTCACAGAAAACCAGGAGGTCTCCACTGGGGTCAAGTGGGAAAACTACTTTGCGAGCACAGTGAACAGGGAGATGACATGTTCCCCGGAATTAAAGAACCTGGTCCGTGCGGGCATCCCACACGAGCACCGTTCCAAGGTGTGGAAGTGGTGTGTGGACCGTCACATCAAGAAGTTCAAGGACAGCACTCAGCCTGGTTACTTCCAGACTTTGCTTCAGAAGGCGCTGGAGAAACAGAATCCGGCCTCCAAGCAGATCGAGCTGGACCTGCTGCGGACTCTGCCCAACAACAAGCATTACTCATGCCCCACCTCGGAAGGCATACAGAAGCTGCGCAACGTCCTGCTTGCCTTCTCCTGGCGGAATCCAGACATTGGCTACTGCCAGGGTCTCAACAGGTGGGTCCCCAGCCCATGGAGGGCTCCTCCTCGTTCTTAAGAAAACTTGTAGCTCCATGGACTGCCTGATAGCCCCCTTGCCTTCCCGGTGAGCCAAGAAAAGCCAGTCTTTTAAGGGAAAGAAGTATTAATAGCTGCAGTAAGCTAATTTTAATTATGTCCCATCAACAATTCTAGAATAATTGAGAAAAACAAGCATGCTTTCGAAAAGTCTTAAGACATTAAACTGTTTGAAACAACTGGGTTTCTCATTTAGATTTCCTTGCTGCTGTCCTCACACTCAGGTTTTGATCTGCAGTTTGCGTTCATTCATTTAAAATGCATGATGTGACGCCAAGGGCACTCCCTGTTTATACAGGCTCTTCGTCAGTCATGAGGTTGTCCCAAACAATTTTGCAGCTGGTCAAAACGTAGCCCTTGAAGAGCCCAAACATGTTTTATTTTGGACTAGCGTCTTCTGCAGGTCTGGCATGCTTCCCTGCTTCCATAGGCAAAGGACACTGAAAAGCCTTTCACCTTCTCTGAACAGTCCAGGCTCCTCATTCCGAGCTGAGCTGCACTGGCATGAAGCCACGGGAGGCACTGAGGTCTGTTCTCTGAGAAGCTGCTCCTGTCGCTGGACTGTGACCGCTAGTGGCTGCTTTTTGCCTCTGTCTGTCTCTTACTAGCTGGCGCACTCCTGCCGCTTCTACTTGCTGCTGTCAGTAGAGTCCATTTATATCCCTCCCAAAGTAGATAATCCACTAGATCATCGTGGATTATGTTCGTGTTATGTTCGTATTTGCTAGCAGTACGAACAAAGAATGAAGAAGCCCCATGTGTGATCTTTAGCAGTTCTCCTGTAAGTCAAGTGCATGCATTGCGTTTTGAATGCTGACATTTATTCTAGCAGCTCTTGGGCCTTTTTTAATCCTCATCCATGCTGGATACAGACCTCTGGATACGGACTGACTTTTGCATCTGAGATGAGAGCATTGCAGGAAGAAGAGCTTTTAAGCTGGAATGTTAGTTGGTTAAGACCTGAAACCAGTGGTTTCCAGGAAGTCATTGTTTCTGTGCTGGTCAGGCTAGGGTCCCCTCTGTGTGCTCTGAAGGTAAGAGGGACTTCAACTGCTCCTCAATGGTCCCCCTAAAAAAAAAAAAAGGCTGTAAATAAGATATTGCCTAACAAAGCAGCCTTGTTTTGCTTAAATGGACAGTTCACATTGCATACTCAGTCTAAAAATTCCTGAAAGCTAAAACCTTCTGAAACTTAAGGGATCTTGGTGAGGACTTGAGCATGCCTGTTAGGGGTGCAATAGCATCCCATTTATCTGACACTGGTATAGAATCAGCTCTTCCCCACTTTAGGACACCTTCCAGCTTTAATTTAGACTTTCTCTGCACCATCACCATTGGGACTTCTAACCATTTTACTAGATTTTTTTCCATCCACATTATTTTGTACACACATTCTGAGAACCCAGAACTTTAGCAGAACACTAGCCTTTTCTATGGAGAAGGCAATGGCACCCCACTCCAGTACTCTTGCCTGGAAAATCGCGTAGACGGAGGAGCCTGGTGGACTGCAGTCCATGGGGTCGTGAAGAGTCGAACACAACTGAGTGACTTCACTTTCACTTTTCACTTTCATGCATTGGAGAAGGAAATGGCAACCCACTCCAGTGTTCTTGCCTGGAGAATCCCAAGGATGAGAATCCCAAGGGGAGCCTGGTGGGTTGCCATCGATGGGGTCGCACAGAGTCGGACACGAGTGAAGCGACTTAGCAGCAGTAGCAGCAGCAGCGTTTTCTAAGTGATTCTCGCCTACCATCGTGAACATCAGTTAGCTTAAAATGATGTCTTCGAAGGCTCTGCGGATCTCAGTCTCTCTGCCCCTTCTCGTGGCATCCTCAGGTGCTGAGCTCATCCTGTTTCTCCCTCCTTACCCATCTTTACTCATTGTAACCTTTCTAGTCTCCATCCCATTCATGCTGACTCAAGGCATCCCCTTCCCAGTTTTTTTTTTAACCTCTTAACTGGAGATTTCATTATAATTTTATCCAAGGAAGAAAACAAAAACAAATTCTAAGAAATGACTTCAGGTCTCTCCCTTAAGTGATGCACAAGCAGAAGTTCTTGGGTGTGTAGAGAGGGGCTTTTCTATTGCCTTTTTCTTCCCATCCTTCTGTCCCGAATGCCCGCTCAGAGCCAGAGCTGATGAAGTTACTGGGTGGGTAACCTCTCGGTGGTGACAGTGACCCAGGTTTCCGTTGTGAGTGACGGAACAGCTGAAACACACAGCCCCCTTTCCTGCCCCACGTGCATGCCGTGGATGCAGTGTTTTGAGAAAGCCCCCAGGATGGTTCATTTGCGTGAAGCCCCATTTCAAGTAGATTGGTATCAAGAAAGTTGTTTTTAAACCATCGTATGTTCTTTCTCTCTTGTATTCACCCCTCAATTTTTTGTGCGTAAAAGGATTAGTTGGAACTTAAACAAAAAACTCAAAGAATTAGCTGCATTAGCAAAATCTTATGAAAAACATTTTTAAAAATGAGGCCGACGTCATTGGGAAATAATTTCATCATCTTTAAACAAAAACCAAATGAAAGGGAAGGTGGATGTAGCTTTGCTTTTCAAACTAGGAAATGCTTCCCTTGCCACAAAATACTTAACTCAGTGTTATTTCCTGGAGAATAGAAGCCGTGTTAGTGTGAGAGAGCACAGCACGCCATGGAGGCCTCTGTGAGGATGGGCTGTGCTGCCTGGGTCTGGGCCACGGGGCTGGCGCTCACCTTGTTCTCCGTTTGCTTGTAGATTGGTGGCTGTGGCCCTCCTGTACCTGGAACAAGAAGATGCCTTCTGGTGTCTAGTCACCATAGTGGAAGTTTTCATGCCTCGAGACTATTACACAAAGACTCTTTTAGGATCCCAGGTACTCTAAAAATATTGTGCTTCAGTCAGCAGCTTGTAGAATTAGAGCTGAAATGCGACCTGAATTAAGCGTTGATCGGGGAGGCTCCATGGGCATGACAAGGCGCACATGGAGGCCACCCCCTCCGCCCGCTCCCGCCTCCCCCAGACTGGGCCGGGCTGCTCATAAGCCAATGAGTGCCCAGTCGGGCTCACTCAGTGCCCTGGAAGCCAGCAGACCTGCTCTGTGGTCACTGCTCAGCACTGTCTCCCCTGGACTCTGCCTGGCTGCCTAAGCCACAGTTCAGGGGTGCCTGGGGAGCCTTGGGTGTGTTAGCTCTGGTTCTCCAAGAGGCAGAGGCTGAGGCAGAAGCAGATGTGCCAGAGACTACTGAGGGGAAAACCCATGAAGGATCAAGGGGAGGGACTGGGGAAGGACAGGAGAACCCCCAGACCAGTGAAAGGAGGGAGGTTTGAGTGGTGGGGAAGACCCCAGCCTGCTGTGCAGTTCTCAGAAAGTTTTGGTCAGGCCAGTGTGGAGTCCTCGAGCCAAGGTCACCTGTTAAAGTGCACACGAGAGCCGCCTGCATCCGTGCCCCTGCCCTGCTCGCTCACTGGCCGGAAGCAGCAGGGATGACACGGCTCCTGTGAACAATGTCGTGATGGATCCAGAGGGACAGCGCTGGGGCCATGAGCACCGCCCGCAGCAGGAGGTCTGAACAGCACAGTTCCTGCCCACCGCTCCTGGAGTCTGAAGCCAGGGGCTGGTAGGATGATGTGGGCTGGGAGGGCCAGGGGTTCCGGTCCCACTTGTGACTTTCCACCTTCAGGACCAGACCCTTGGCCCTTGCAGCCCGGGGCATTTCTTCCCGTGCCGGGCTGGGGCTTCTGCTGTTGTTGGCTTCTGGATGGACTCCCCCTGCTCCCCAGCGGGCAGCCCTCTCCTCCTTTGTCTGACCTGTGTCCATCCCTCCTCCCCGAGAGCCCTGTGTCTCCTGACTGCAGCTGGGCCTGGTCTGCGGGCTGTAGCATCCTTGGCTCCAGGCTCATGCCGGTAGTTGGTCTGCCTGCTCGCGGCCGCTCCCTGCCCTTCCCTGCTCTTGTCTGTTCCCTACAGCGGGTCCGCAGGCCCCGGCCATCTCCCAGCCCCTGCGTGGCCAGCAGAGGCATGTGGGGAGCCTGGAGGAGGGCAGGGAACTGAGGGCCGTTCTCCCCTCTCTGTCTCGGGCACTTCCTGCCGGTGACTCTGTCTCCTCCTTGGCACCAGCTCCTGTCTGTGCCACCGGGGTTCCCCCTGCTCCAGCCTAGGGGTGGCTTCCTGCCCTGGCCTCTGGGCCGCCTCACCATCAACTGTTTGGCTTCTCGGCCTTTCTGTTACCAGTGTGACCACTACCCTGGGAAAATCCCTGTTGTAAATGTCTCGTGTGGTTTCTATTGGCCTGGTTGGGCCCTGTGTTTTACTTCCTATTTGCATTTCTGTCTTTGGAGGGATCCCCCTTGTTGCCTTCTGTTAGCACCTGCACTGCCCCCTCACCCATAGACCCCAGGCCGGAAATTGGGTCAGCCCACACTCCCCCTTCCTGTCCCTCGGTGCCCCTGTTGCTGTTTCTGATCACTGCCACCTGCCAGCTGGCTCAGATCTGTTCCCTGGTCCTCTCACCACTGTTAGGTCACCGTCCCCTCTCCTGCATCATTGCAGGTGCTCCTGTCCTCCCTTCCTGCCTTTACCCACCCATCCTTCCATCCGTCTCACTCACGGATTCAGCCACGACCTCCCTGTACTGGGCCCAGGCCTCTCACAGCCTTCCCCAGACTCTTTACCATCTGAGCCACCAGGGAAGCCCAACAGATGCTCGCTGAAGTTAGGTAATACAGAGATGCATATTAAGAGGGAAATGAAAAGTCACCTGTTACCCTACCAACTTGAGAACCACAGTTAGCGTTTTGCTATATTTCCTTTTGACTTTTCCCCAATACATTTAAGTGTCCAGATTGACAGCTGATTATCCTGGGTGGTTCACATTCACATGATAGCCCGAGCATTTTCTCATAATGTTGTTTAGTTTTCAATGTCATATTTGGTAATATTCCATCGGTTGATTGGACATGAGGTGTTGAACCATTTTTCTGTAACGGATGTTGTGTAAGGCCACTCTTCAGATGGGGATAGCCTTGTGTGTGCGGTCAGCCCCAGTGCCGTGCCTTGCAGCTCACCGTCAGCTGCCCACTGCCAGAGCTGAGCGCTGAGCCCCTTCACGCTGCACTGCGGTCCAGACACTCAGCAGCTTCTCCATCTGTCCCCTCAGCTGAGTGTACATTGAGCGCCAGGACCTCACTAGACGCTGGGGACACAGAGATGAATATAGTCATTCCACTTCCTCTTGAGCTCAGAGAGCTGAACAGAGGCCTGAGCAGGCGTCCCCTGGCAGCCTTCCCTACACCAGCCCTCTGCCAAGCCCCAGGCAGCCTCAAGAACAGGGCACCATCTGCCACCTACCTGGCAGGAAAGGCGTGTGCCTGGGTCTTCTCCCACTTCAAGGCCAGCTGACTGGTCCCTTCCTCTCAGGCACTTTCACCCCAGTCCTTCTAGGCAGAGGGCATCACATCACCATCACTTGGCCCAATGGTCAGCTGTCGTCTCCCTTGGCTGTTTACAGCCTCTTAAAGGCATTGTGCACGCATGCGAATGGCACTATTGGTAAAGAGCCCACCTGCCAACGCAGGAGACGTAAGAGATGCAGGTTTGATCCCTGGGTCAGGAAGCTCCCCTGGAGGGGGCACTGCAGCCCACTCCCATATTCTTGCTTGGAGAATCCCAAGGACAGAGGAGCCTGGTGGGCTACAGTCCATGGTGTCACAGAGTCAGACATGACTGAGCGACTTAGTCGCATGCAAAGTGCAAAGTTGCATGCATGCAAAGGCGGCACCTGCTCCTGTTGTTTCTCGTCCCCGGCAGTGGCCAGTGCCAAGGTTGAAGTGCGTGCAGATGGGTAGTTGTTGTTTATATGCTGAGGGATGGAATAGTACCAGCAGAAATACCATCACTAGTGAGTGATGCTGACCTTCCTGTGGGAGGGTCTGGGCTTCCAGGGAAACTGACAAAAGAGGATGGATGCCCAGGTATGGCTTGTCATGGCTGTTGCGCACGCACCCTTAAGATGTTTTGACAACTTGCCTTTCAGTAACTGGTCCACCTCTCAGAATCTTACAGCAGCGGGGAATAGATGTAGGTGAGAAGGTGAGAGGGCGATACTTTTTGCATACCATGAGATGGTTTTAAAACTACTTATGTGCTTTTGTTTAAGTCTTCTAAGAAAAATTAATTATAATTCATTTCAGCTAATTCAGGTCTTTGAAATTTTGTCTCTTCTAGCCAGAAAGCAAACTGGACAAAAATGTATGTTTCCAACCATGATTCCTGCATTTTATCCTTTGTATACCCTAAGGTGACTTTACAATGCTTTAGAATCATTTCTGTAGAAAATAATGGGAATAAGTTACTTTGCCTTTCAAATTTTTACATTTCAACCAGTGATACTTGAACCTGTGTAACATTCTTTAAAAAAAAAAAATTATTATTATTTTTTTTACTATAATGACTTCTGTATTTAAAAAGAAAAAAAAAAAGCCTTCCGTAAGGATAAACAATTGAGTTTTTCAAAGTTTTAGATTCTCCTTAAAAAAGGATATTTTAAAATGTCATTTTAACATTGATCTAGATTGTTTCTAGTTGTTTTAGTATCTCAGTCATCCCAAGAATTCACACACCTTCTACCTTGACTGATAACGCGGGTGAAAGTTTGGCGGGTTTTCCGGGATCCATTCCTAGGAGCAGGCTTGCTGCAGGGTGTCTTCCTGTCTCCTGGGCGTTGCTGGATTGCTCTCCCAGGGGGTTGCACCAGTTCACACTCCCATCTCAGTCTGCCGTTCAGGGCACGCTAATGAGGCCTACATTTCCTGCGCAGCTGCCCTGTTCCTGGACAGCCTGGTTGTGGCCCGCTGTGCGCGGTTGCTTGCTCTCTTGTGCGGGTCTCTTTCTTCTTTGATGCTTCACTGCTCGCCGGTGGAGCGGTGACCTCACTGCACCCAGGCGGAGGAGCCTCGGCCCGGATCCCTGGTGAGCTGCAGTTGTCCTGCTCAAGATGCCCCCGGCACCAGTATGTCTCAGTCTCCCCAGCCCTCATTCCTGTGATCGGCCTCAGGGGACCACACTCTGCCCTCTCCATGCCCCTCTGGAGGCCTGTGTATTCCGAGCGCCCCTCCTCACCTCTGACTGCAGAGGGTCTGCACGGTTTACAGACGTTACCTCCATGTAGTTCCGATCTAGGTGCTCCTCCCCTCCTACCACCTCTCCTTGGCTCAGATTTTCATCCCCTCTGCTCTGGGTGTGGGGGGCCTCCATGGGCCTCCCCTTTAGCTCAGCCTCTGTTCCAGGTGGAGAGACAGACCTAAAGCACAAATCCAGCCCCATCACTCTCCTGCCCAAAGCCTCTTGATGCTTCTCCTTCATTGCCTGTTGCATTTTTCAAACATGAGTAGAGAAATCAGTATAGGGGGTTGGCAGTAGCGTTTTTCATCACATTAAGTTGAATAGACTAGAATTGAGGCATCAAAGTGTGTCCTACTGTGTGAAGTTAAGTAATGCTTGTGAAAGATTTGTTTCTGTTCGATGCAGACTGGGTGATGTTGACGTATGTTTTCTCGTGGGTCACAGACAAAGGCTGGAAAAGCCCCTGGCCTGTAGATGAAGTCTGACCCTCAGGGGCGTGGTGCCTCTGCCAGGCCGGGCTGCCTCCCTTACACCCCTTCTGCCCACAGTCCTGTGCTCCCCACTGTAGGGCTGGTCTCCCCCAGACTTGGACCCGTCTGGGGCTCCGTAATGCTCTGCAAACACATCTTTACCAAGCCCTGCCATGGCTGGCATAACAGTCCATACGCCTCCTTCCTCACTCATCTTTTAGCTCCTAGAGGTCAGGGCTGAACCCGATTCAAGCCTCTGCCCAGCACTGGCCCCTGCTTGACACAGAGCATGGAGAGATAACAGCCACCTATGTTGATAGGTATTTACCTGAGTCTCTTATAGTCTTCACAGAAGCCCTGGGAGAAAGAGACTGTTGCTGCTTTCCAGACAAGGAACAACTCTCCAGAATACATTGTGCCCAAGGCCACTCTGGAGTCAATGGTAGAGCTGAGAGCCAAGCTCAGGTGCTGCTGACTCAAGTCCTGGCTCCCTCACTGCCCCACCCAGCTAGTAAATACTTGGTGAATGGCTGTGGTGATGCCACACTTCCTCTTGGGCCAGGGACTCAGGTTTGTGGCCTGTGTAGCTGCACCCTCTGTACTTCCATACAGATGAGCAAGGCTGAGTGCTCCACCAGCTCTGCAGCAGCTGTTTTCCTGGGGCATTTGGAGTGTATGAGTGGCTTCAGGCCATAGCACCCAGCACCCTGCCCTGTGGAGAGGATGACAGTCAGCGGGTACTCGGTGAGCACCTGCCGTGAGGTCAGCTGCTTCTGGGGCACAGAGCCCTCCGCTCTGGGGTGAGCCTTCCACGCATTTGGAATGGCTACGCCGCTGTGCATTGTGATGGGCCTGCAGCTCCCCGGGGCCCTGGATGACTCACTCTGTGCTATGGCAGCCCCTATACACTTCTCCCCTTTGCTCCCTCTCCAGGTGGACCAGCGGGTGTTCAGAGACCTCATGAGCGAGAAGCTGCCTCGACTGCATGCCCACTTTGACCAGTACAAAGTCGACTACACCCTCATCACGTTCAACTGGTTCCTGGTGGTGTTTGTGGATAGCGTCGTCAGCGACATCCTCTTTAAAATATGGGACTCTTTCCTTTATGAGGGACCAAAGGTGGGTCTGCTCACTGGATGATTCCATGGGCAGTGGCAGAGGCAGCAGAGTGGTTGGCTTAGCTGGGCCGTGCGACGGTTACCAAGGGGCAGAGTGATCCAGCACTGCGGGCCACCGGAGGGGTCGCAGGAGACTGCAGTCAGTTGCTTGTTCATCAGAAACGACTCTGTGCCCAGGGGCTTCGATGGTTTGCAATCTGAGCCTCAGCCTCTATCAAACAGCTGGCAGCATTATCCCATTGTATGGTTGAGGAGTTAGAGGCCCAGAGTGAGCAGATGATTGGGGCAGACTCAGGGGGCCAGCTTCAGAGCCCTACTGTTCACAGGCCTCCCACCCAGACTGTGTATGCTTTAAAAAAAATCAGTTTGTGAATAAGTAATACATGATAAACTCAAATCATATAACTCAGATTGTGCAGTAGAAAGGAGATTCCCAGTCTCCTAACTGTTCTTCTCAATGTACTGTATCTCTTTTTCAAGGTATTTGATATATATCTAAAATATGATTGTTCAATTTATTATTTATTGGAGATAGTTCCATATCAGGGTATATAGATCTGGCTCCTTTTTTTTTTTTTTTTCCAACTCTGCATAGTATCCCCTTCTCCAGATAAACCAGAAATTTACCAAATAGGCCCCTGATAATGGACATTCATCTTGTTTCCAGTCTCTTGCTGTTTCAAACTGTGCTCCAATAACTTCTTATAACTGTCTTTCTATAGGTACAAATGCATCCATAGGTTTAGTCCTAGAGGTGGATGTGCTGGGTCCAGGGTAAATCCAGAATCAAAAGACCCTGTAGTTTTCATTGAGAATGCCAAATTGCCTGCAGAAGGGCCTTACCAATTTCTGCTCCCACCAGCAAAGTTTGAGTGTGTATTATTAATCCCCTGCTGTGTCCAACATAATACATCATCACCTTTTAAATTCAGTCTGTCAGTATTAAGAGTTCTCAACCAGGGCTGCAACAGTGTTTCCCACTGGGACACAGGTAGGGATGCTAAGAGAAGGATCACCTATTTAAACTCCATAAGTGTTGTTTTCTGAACAAGAGAAAATTCACATTGTTGCAGACCAGCCAACACCCTTAGATGTGGGTGAAGTAATTTGTTCCAGAGCTGCTAGAACTTGCAGAAGCACCCGGAGTCCATTTCCTCTGGCCTGAACACAGTGACCCAGAGACAAATCAGAAAAAAAATTTTTTTTTTCATTTTCTTCCCCATATTCAGAAATCAGTAATTCAGACCCTAATTTTAGTAGGTGAGATAAAAACTACCTCTGGAGGCAGAGCTTTTGAAGAAGTTTCAAAATCTTTTGAAGTTTCAGAATCAGAGGACCCTGGTTTTGATTAATTTAACATGTATTTCTAGTCCTGTATAGCTTATGCACTAGAACTGTGAGCTGAATATGGAGCCCACAAAGATTCTACTCCTTAAGGACATTTTTGATTTGGGCTGAAGTGTTGCTGAACGCTACCAGAGAGTTGAGAACGTTTTTCTATTGAGAATGGCAGGCACCTGAGGTCGTGCCTGAATGCCCCATGGCCCCCTTGCAGGTCGTGCTCCCAGGGCTCCGGCAGGTCTCCCATCCCTGGAGTTAGTGCCTGGAGCTTGGTGCTTCTCTCCTCATGGATTCCCTGTCCTTCTGCAGGTTATCTTCCGCTTTGCCCTGGCACTTTTTAAATACAAGGAAGAGGAGATCCTGAAACTTCAGGATTCAATGTCCATATTCAAGTACCTCCGTTACTTCACACGCACTATCCTGGATGCTAGGTGAGTCCTTGGGGGACCCCCAAATGTCCAGGAGAGCAGAGCCCTTGAGCTTTTATCCTTGACCCAATAAACATAAATCCTAGCAACCAAAGTACATCCTTCCTTGTCTCAGGAGCACTTACTGAGTATCTGCCACATAGCAAGCCCTCTGCCAGGCACAGAGGGTGGTGGGTGAGGAGCAGGTCCTGTCCTCGAAGAGCTCGTGAGGCTGTTCCAGCAGGGTTTGCTCAGAGCTGTGGTGAAGGGAGCCCGGGTAAACTGGGCTTGGTCAGGGCAGGGCCTGGGCCCACTGGGCAGAGGGCACCCAGGAGCCATGTGCAGGGCGTGACAGCACAGCATGTTTAGGGAGCTGCCCAGAGGCTCGGCCAGGGTGGGGCTGGCACGGCAGGATTGAGGCCAGGCCTGAACAGAGCAGGGTTGTTAAGGCTTTTGTAGACTCTCCCCAGGAGGCTGCTTCATCCTGAGTGTTGGGAAGTCCCTGCTGGTTGGACATGAGCCAGGCATATCTGGCTGGAGCAGGACTGGCTGCAGGAGGCCCAGGCTCCAGGTGAGAGAGGTGGTAGCCTGGAGTGAGGTGCCCCCAGAGGCAGATCGGAGTGGGCAGGTTGAAAGGGTGGAGAGGGAATTTGGACTTGGAAGGGCCCTGGCTTTCTGGCCTGGGCAGCGGGTGGTCAGGCATCCCCGTCGCTCCACAAACACAGGGGGACTGTCCGGGCCACCCTCGTTGTCCTTGTGTCCCCTGAACCACGGTTCGCAGCTGCTCTGGCCCTGGCGGCCCAGGCGTGTTCACCAGAGGGTTTCTGTGGAGCTGCTGTTGGTTAGGCAAGTGGGGTGCACATCCTTGTGAACCACTGCTGCTGCTAAGTCACTCAGTCGTGTCCAACTCTGTGTGACCCCGTAAACGGCAGCCCACCAGGCTCCCCCGTCCCTGGGATTCTCCAGGCAAGAACGCTGGAGTGGGTTGCCATCTCCTTCTCCAATGCATGAAAGTGAAAAGTGAAAGTGAAGTCGCTCAGTCATGTCCGACTTTTCGAGACCCCATGGACTGCAGCCTACCAGGCTCCTCTGTCCATGGGATTTTCCAGGCAAGAGTACTGGAGTGGGGTGCCATTGCCTTCTCCGTGTGAACCACTGAGTCCCCGTTAATGTTCACTGCACTGAGGTGCTGGGAGCCATCTTTCCTGTATGGGAGTGGATCCCTGTAGCAGACTTGTGGCCTCATGAAAACCACAGGAGTCCTTTCACTGACAAACATTTGGAGTGTATTAATGTTCTTCAAATTGTTGACTGCCACCCATAAGAAGAACATTTTATCTCACAACCTGGGACACACATACTGGAGAGTCTGTAACTGGAACAAGAGAATTTGTTTGTTGAAATAGTTCAGTGCTTGGTACAGACCTGTGCTGTACCCTCTGATATTTTTTAATTACTCTGTGTATCACATATTTAAAATGCTCGTCATGACTCACTAAACTGACGCTTTGATCCACTGATGGGTGACCACCTCCTTGACAAACACCAGTTGCCCCTCCTAATGCTCACAAGAAGAGAAGGCGGCTTCTCTTCTTGGCCAATGTCATGAGAAGTGGTTGGGCAGCATCAGCCAGGAGGAGCTGCAGGGCACCAGTGCTGAGGGGTCCTGGGACAGCGGGTGTGTGGAGCCAGAGAGAGGGGCCTGAGGACCATTCTCCCCTGTGGTTCTCTTGAGTGAGGCAAGGGGACCAGGGAGGTGGATGTTGGGAGAAGATACTGGCTGGGGCCATACCTGGCATCCTTACACGTCACCACTGCTGTTAGGATCTTTTGCTTGGGAAGTGGGTTTTCAGATTTTATTCAGCCTTGTTGCTGTATCAACAGTGGGATATCCAAGGGGTGAACCTTGGGAGTATTCGTTAATCCCACATCCGGTCAAGACAACAAGAATGGTGTGAAGTGAACTTCACTCCGACAGCTAATGCATGTGGAGGGCATCCTACTCCAGCCCGGGACAACTTTGTGCAGGTTGTGGGTGATGCCCTGCTGGGTGGCAGAGACACAGGCGGAACTGGGACATGGTCTGTCGTGCATGCTCCTGCAGCGCCACCTGGTGAGTGCCTGCTGGAAGTCAAGGTCCCCTGGACCCAGAGTTCTTGACTGCAGCAGGGTCACCCCGGGGGTGTTGTTAGGACTGCAGATGCCTGCAGTGGAGCCCCACCTCTGTAGTCGGGCCCCAGTGCTTAATAAGCTCCCCAGATTAGCAGTCCCAAGGAGCAGCAACTGTGCAGTACACGGGTTCTGCAGAGGAGGAGGCAGGGAATTCCCAGTCAGATGTGGTCAGGGGAGGTGGGTAAAACAGGATTAGACCAGTCTCTGAGTCAGGACTCTTGGGGACCTCTCACATGCAAAGTATCGTCTTCTGAACTTAGCTGACACAGGGCACTTCTCATCTCTCAATTGGACCTTCCAGGCCCGAGGCAGAGTGGGGTGTGGTTTCCATGCTGCCTCAGGCTGCGTTAATGGACAGCAGTGACTGGTGGAGGCAGCGGACAGTATCAGTCTAATTTGGTTTTTCTGTAGCAAGGAAGGGCCTGGACACCTTGATTCCAGGTGTATGGAACCCGTGACTAACAGCTGTCAGAGGACAGGGGCTGGCCCTGCAGATCTGGATCCCCATTCCCGGCCAGCATCTGGTTTCACCGAGACCCTCACTGAGCTGTGGCTATGCTCCTGCTCACTGGCTCTAGAACACACTCTGGGAGCTCAGCTCTGAGAGCCAGACTTTCTGACCCTTTACCTTCTGGCAGGAGCATCGTCTGGCTTGGTGTGAGGCATGTCTAAGAAGTGGGTGTTTAAAAATATAAGAGGGAGGGATGCTAAGGGCGTGTCTTCTTACCTGTGTACCCCTTACAGTAAAACGGCCCACGTGACTGAGGAGCAGCAGGAGTGGATGGGGAGGAAGCTGGGGGAAGTCCAGTGACATTTCTGTTTCATCACAGCCTCTCTTGGGGTCTGTAAGAGTGTCAGGCCTTTGGTCCCTGCTGCTGGGGCCTGCAGGAGCAGGGCAGGGGCTGAGGGGTGGAGGAACCGGCTTCTGTGACAGTTGCAGAGGCGTGGCATGGTTAGCGCCAGAAGTCCATAGCCAGGCCTTGGGCACTTTCTAGTTCCGTTTTTACTAAACTGCTGGCCAATGGTAAGGGGCAAAACCCATGATTTTTAAATGTTTACTGTGGTGGGTGCCTAGACCTGGGGATAGTACGAAACCTATGAACTGCCCGCTTCTCCGTATGCTGCATCTCAATACCTGTCACACCACTGACTGGGCCTGACAGTTGTCCCCAGGTTTGCTGGGGCATCTGTGCGTCGGTTCACCCCGTCAGTTGATCCAGCAGCAGCGCCTTCCTGAGGGCGCCCCACACCAGGCCTCATGCCGGTTCTGAGGACGCAGAGGCCCACCACCACTGAGCAGGTCCTGGTGCCCCAGGCGGCAACTCGAGTAAACCCATGTGGGAGGTGGCAGTGCCGTTACTCAGTGTACGGATGAGGGATTGGGGCCCGAACGTGGGGAGCTGCCCACGGTCCATGTCACGCCGGGAGCGTGTGGTGGAGCTGGATCCAGGCCGTCATCCGGGGCGCACCCTGCGCCTCTGTGTGGGCACCGGCCTCTGAGTGACATACCCACGTCAGGCCCTCTGCAGGGCGTCTGGGGTCCGCCTCCCCACGCCCCCAGGCCCCCAGGCCAGGCTGAGCTCTCTCCTGACCCCCTGATGCTCTGTCTCTGCCGTGTTCCACCAGGAAGCTCATCGGGATCTCTTTTGGGGACCTGAACCCATTCCCCCTGCGGCAGATCCGGAACCGGCGGGCCTACCACTTGGAGAAGGTCCGGCTGGAGCTGACGGAGCTGGAGGCCATCCGGGAGGACTTCCTGCGCGAACGAGACACCAGCCCGGACAAGGGCGAGCTGGTCAGTGACGAGGAAGAGGACACCTGAGTGCTGCCCTGTGCCCCCACCCAGGACGCTGCTCTCCTTGCAACCAAAGTGTGCCAAAGGGTGAACTGCAGAGACGCCTGCACTCGTTCCACATCCAGAATGTAACATCCGGGGTCTCTGGAAGTCTGCTGGGCAGACGTCCAAAGCCACACTGCACTTTCTCGTTTCCACTCGGGTCTCCTCTGTTTACAGCCGTCTGCATGCCATGGCAGATGGCTACTCCTGTCCCGTCATGCTTTCCGCCTGATCGGTACCTCACCAGGCTTAGAGCTGGCTAGTTTCAAGAGCCTGTTTACAGTATCTGTCAGCCGTGTTGATGTCTCTGCCCTTAGGAAACCTTCCATGTGCCGTCTGCCCTGTGGTAGCTCCTGTACGTAGTGGGTGGTTGTAGGCACTGTTTTGAAGGGTAGCCGTGGAGGACGCCCACCACGCCTGCACACTCCTGGGCCAGGGTCTGACTGCTTTGGGTGACATAAGGCTCATGTGAAAGAAGGGATTTTCTTAGGAAAGCAAGTACATCCCTTGTTCAGAAATGGCCTGTGGAAAGCCCACAGATCTCATGCTGATGGCTTCAAGGTGCTGGCCATGTCCCACTTCTGGACTAGCTTCTGCCCTTTAACGCACAGCCTTTCAGACAGTAACTCCCAACCTGCTGGTGGAAGGCCTGGCTCTCCAGACACCCCATGCTCGGTCCTCTGCCTACACCGCTCCAGATGGGTCTGTGCAGAACCTTTCTTTCCATCTGAGAGTTGACCCTGGGCTCATTCTACACGTGTGGATGGGGTTCCAAGGAAACCGCGGATCATGGTCCTACAGAGCAGGCCCGCCCCTGGGCTGGCCTTGGTGGAGGGGATGCAGGGAGCTGTTCCGGGGGTGCTTTCAGGGTGGCGGTGCAGCTGCAGAGTGATTGCTGTCGGGCAGCTGGAAGCCGTGGCTTCCTTGGGAACAGCCAGTGTGCTGGGCTGGGGTGGTGGGAGGCCCGCTGCCAGGGCCTGGGGCGCCTTCGCTTGAGGTCAGAGTTTTGGTGAGCCCTCCTGGGGCGTCCCCTCCCCACTGCCATGTTGAGACACCCTGTACTCAGCAGCCGTCCTCCCCTGTGGGGTCATCACCGACCACCGTCCCCAGGGTGTCAGGCTGCCCAGGCAGTTCTGGGACTTAGAACATGACCTTTCTGAAGGCCCGGAAAGAGGCTCTGTGCAAGGAAGATTATTTTTGCATAATCATTCTGTGGACCATCCCTGATGTATTGATGTGAGACTGTTTTCCTGGACAGTATTAGTCAAATAGGAAAGAAAAAGTTTTTAGTGGATTTTTTTCTTTTTTTACACTACCTGGAAAAAATTGGAAATAATCCTTGGTGGATATTAAACACACTCAGATTATTGAAGCACTGTAACTTGAAGAAGTGCTTTTTTTCATAAGCATAGTTTTTCTTTTCTTACTGTCACCCTTCTAGCAGTCTCATAGCCAGGACAGCATTTCAGCATATTAGACCAAGTTCCATTTTCTATCTTTGGTTAAGCTGGTGGGTTTGATTTTTCACTGTGTCTGGGGAGCTGGCCTCTATATGTGGGTATAAAAATGTATTTTATCATTGTTTTGGTCATCAGGAGCAGTTGTTTGAGGCCAGACAGCTCCAAGAAGTTGTCTTGTGAGTGGGTTCACTCTGAGGCGAGGCTGCAGCCTCACCGCTCTGCACAGACCCCCACAGGACCAACCACTGGGGCTGGCAGAGGCCGCCTCCTGCCTCTGCCGCCAGCCTAGGGGATGGCAGCAGGAGTGGGGCTGGACAGCGCCAACTTCCTTGAGATTTTAGTTTCCCCTAAGTTGATTTCCCCTGGAACTGTCACATCCTGGGGACTAAAATGCTGCCTTTAGCAATAGGCTTGTTTTGTCCTTCCTGCCTTGAAAAGACTTATCTTCCAAGCACCTGGATTGGGCCCGGGCACCTGCCGTGTGTGGCTGAAGCCCCTGGTGCCGCCGTTCCCCGAGCGGTCAGTGGTGTGTTAGTATTTCCAGGCTGCCACTGTCAGTGGCCAGGCAATGGGTATGGGAGAACAGAGCGAGGTCGTGGAGGGAATGGGCCGGGAACACTTGCGTGGAAGCTCTCCTTTCTGGAATAAAGCACTGGGTGTCCAGAGGTGGGAGAGGGACGGCTTGACCTGATTCCAGACTGGGGACAGGTTGTGGCCAACTCCTTCTCCACAACTGTAGGGGCTGTTCCCACTACTTCGAGCCAGTGCTTCCCTTCTCCTTGTGCCGAGGAAAGAGTAGCTCCGTACCCTCCCCTTCTGACAGGCGCTGCCTCCATCCCAGCCTGGGGCGGGGCAGCCTTCAGCCAGCTTCCCAGACGCGCACACCAGGCCAGGGGAGCCGCCCTTATCACACCAGGTGGGAACTGCCAGCTTTCATGTTGGTGAGTTCTTTGTTTTTTTATGGGTTGAACATTTGTTTATATTTTTGTATATTTTCACTACAGTTTATATTTTTATAGGCTATTTTTATCAAGGTTTTCTAGATTATGTACATCTATTTTGTATAACATGTTCTCTCGTGTGTATGTAAACCTGAGCCTCCAGAACCACTGTTCACGTCTGTACCCTCTCTGAGCCCCCTATGTACACATGGGCCCACTTCTTACCCCAGGTAGCCTTGGGCTACCTGCAGTCATGCTGACAGCTGACCCACACCAGCCAAGACTGTTAATTGCTGGGAACGGCTCTGGCTTCTACATTATCTCGATATAGGAAGTACTCTAGGCAAATAGCCAGTCGGCTGTTGTTGTTTTAACTAAATGTTTGTATTACTGCACAAATCCCTACTCCTCACTTTGCACGCCGTTGCCTTCCTGCCTATGTTCTGGGAGGCTGGATGCCAGCCGTGGAGGACTCGGGGTGTTGCCAAGTGACTCTTTTCCTTCCATGTCCCAGCAGCTTCTGTGCTTATCTTCCAGTTAAATTTTGGAATCGTCCTACTAAAAGGCAAAATAAACTAATTTGTATAACATTCTGACTTGAAATGCAGTTACATTCACTTGTGAAGGGACTCAGCCCCAAAGGCTTGAAAAGCGGGGCAGGGCTTAAGTGGGAGGTTGGGGGGGAGGTGGCTCTCGACCTTCCACTGTGTATTTCTGCATCCCTGCCTTTGGTTTGCTCTGAGCAGGTGGGACAGAATGCCTTCAGCCCTGGGAGGCCCTGAAGCCATGTCCAAGCTGCAGTTGAGGGCTGGGAGCACAGGGTGGGTCAGGGATCAGGAGCCAGAGTTCCCTGTGTCCGGAGCAGCCCCTAAACCACCGGGCGGCAGGCACCCCTCCTTCCACCAGCGGTGACGTGCCCTGCCTGAGTCATGGGTTGTTTGCCTCCTGCCTAGGCTGACAGCTCAGGCCCAGCTGCCACTGGGGACGCCACTCCCCTCACCCCCCATCATCGGAAAAACACACGAGAATGATTAAGACCAAATGTCTTGCCACAGTGTGACAGCATGGGGGAGCTCCAGTAGATTCCCAGACAGAGCAGGCGAGGAGCTGGGGAGTCTGCCTCCTCCCGAGACACGGATTCAGAGAGGCTTGGTGCTCCTGGGGTCACAGAGCACAACAGCAGTGCCCCAGCTGGGACTGGGACCAGCGCTGGCCCCTGCTCCCCGTCCCTTGTAAGGGCTTGCTCTTGCCGCAGTAGAAAGCCCTGGGAAGCCATTCTTCAGAGCAAGGGTCCCTGGAGCCATAGAACAGAATGTGAGTGGAGAAGGGGACAAGCCCCTTCCAGGAGCAGCACTCATGAGCAGACTGTAAAATGGTCAAGTCCAAGGTTCATGGTCAGAGGTGAGGGCTGGAGCCTGTTCAGGTCACTTCCTGGCCTTCTCCAGCCTCTGCACCCCTCACCAGGGCCCAGGACACACTTCAAAATACCTCGTGCCCATCTGCTCCCTGGTGTATTCACCACAGTCTGACTCTGTGGAACGAGGTGTGGCAGGCAGGGAGGGGCTGGTGTGGCAGGTGCTGGGTGGCAGGACCACGTGTCAACAGAGCAAGAGCCCAGTACCTGGTACTGGCAGTGAGGAAGGAGCCAGCCCAGCCCTGTCCCTGAGCATGGAGAAGATGAAAGAAAGGGCCATCAAGGGTGGGTCTGATCTGCCTGCTCCTGCCCCCAACCCTGGTACAGATGGACTTGACAGGTGAAGCCGGAGGGGCCAGGGATGTGTCCATGGGGTTCATTCCAGGGGTAGACCCTGCTGGTGACAAGATGGGCCTTGCTTCTTAAGGGGGTGTGGCTCAATCCCTGTGAAATGCAGGGGTCTGGAAAGGGTGGGGTGGGGGGCCTGAGCAGGGGGCATGAAGTAAGGGGTGGGACCAGCACCCCCTGGGCCTCTGCCAGGCTGTACCTGGTGTCCAAAAAACCTTCCCACCACCTGTTACCAGCACACACCTCCTCTAGAAGCCTGCCTCTGCTTTGACTTCCTTGAGCCTTCCTGTCCCCACGGGCCCCTCTCTCCCTGCAGACCTCCTAGAAGAGCAGACTGAAAAGATGCTCTCTAACCGTGGCAAGGGGGTGTTCCTCCAAGCCAAGAGGAAGCCAAGCTGCACTTGGAAACAGTAGATGCCTGTTTATTACGACAATAATAATAATAAATGTTATGCAAACTGTTAGAATAAAAAAATACCATTTCTGAGAGGGAGGGGTCCCCAGCCTGCCAGTGGTGGGATCCCCGGTTAGCACCATTAGGGCGTGAGGGGCGGGGCTCCGCCACAGCCCATGCTGGGCGCTGAGGTCCGTGCGTCAGTCTGTCTGTGCGTCCTGGCCGCTGGGGGCCGGGGCGCGGGTCAGCGGCGGGCGACCCTCTGGTGGCCGCGGGAGGGGACACCGGGCGGGGGACAGGAGCGGCAGCACTGGGCGCGGACGGTGGGCAGCTGGCAGCGGCCCAGCAGGCGCAGCGTCTCACAGAAACCGAAGGACAGGCGATCGCGCTCACAGCCTAGGGGCACAGGGGGCGTGTCAGGACCTGCAGGCTGGGCACCCCGGACGCCCCCCTGCCTGTGCCAGTGGGGAGGAGCTTCCCTGAGATTTTACCTGGGCCATCTCCCTGTCCCCAGAGACCTTAAGGAGACCTGCAGCCACCCCCAGAGCATCAGCCTGCTGTTTCTGGAAGGGCTCCCCTCCGCCTGAGGAGTGGATCTCCAGCTGCTCCCTGTCCCTCCTGCCCTTGGCCTGGACCCACCACCCTAGGACTGGGGAACTGGGCTTGCTGGGCTCAGGTATCCAGAGGAAGACCCTGAGACCCCAGCCCTGACTCCTCAGGAGCTCATGGGAAGCCAAGGAGCCTGCCACCCTTTCCGTCTCTGTGGACCCTGCGTGACCCCAAGGGCCTGGCACATAACTGAAGTCCCAGGGGCCTCCTGCCAGCCTATAGTGGCCTCTGCCCCCTACCCCTACCCTCTATCCAAAGGCACCTGTCCTGCCAGACCTCCCTGCCCCCTGGGCTGTACCCAGCCTCAGCCTCCAGGTTGCACACCGGAAGAGTCCTGTCAGCCAGGCCAGTCACTGAGGCCTCAGGAGAGGAGGTGTGACCTGGGCCGTCAGCCCATCAGCAGAGCCCAGGCCTCCTGAGGAGGGACAGATGGAGGCCGCCTGCCCGAGGCTGAGGCTGAGGCTTGGCCGGCCCTCCTGCCCCATGCTTATCAGAGCTATTTTGGGAGGCGGCTTGCTTCCAGCCTCCTGGCCTCGCTCCCGCTGCCGGTGACAGCCTCCAGCTGCCGCCCGGCCCTGCTCACTTCAGCAGACATCCCGTGGGAGGAGAAGCAAGAAGGCAACTGGCAGCCCTGGCCCTGGGACATCCCCGGGGCCCAGCTGAGGGCACAAGGCGGCAGGCCGGATCCCCCACCCTGGCTCTGGGCAGCGCCTCTAACCTACACATCCGCCAACCTGCGTCCTGTTCCCACCGTTGAGACCTCAGGCAAGTTTCTGAACTTCTCGAGGGGCCCCAGTCCCCTCCTCTGCCAGTAACCCCCACCTCCACAGGCAAACGGATGTGGCCCTGCTCTGTCAGCTGCCTCACAGTGATGACCGCACACCCTGGAGTTTCCAGACTTTTCAGACGTCCTGCCGACAAGTCATCAAAACATCCTGGGGACTCCAGGGGCTCAGCATCCTGGTCACTTCTTTGCCCTCCCCCCTTAAACGGCTCACTTGGGTGCCAACAGCTACCTTAGGGCTGTGTGCAGGCCGTGAGGTGATGCTTGCTGGATGAATGTGGAGGGCAGGGCACTCGGGGCGGGTGGGATTTCTGCTGGGCCTCGAGGTAATGGGGCAGCAAGGCCTTCCCTGCCAGTGGCAGGGGCAGCAAGGCATGGCCCTGGCTAGGCTGGGCCTGCGCAAGGGCTGCCAAGGAGCCAGTTGCTGGTACAGAAGGCAGCATGGGGCAGGTACCCTGGAGGCCCTGGATGCCAGCTAAGGGCCAAGTCTGTCCTGGGGAGGGGGCTCTGTCCCCTGGGCAGGGGCCAGACAGTTGACGGCAGAGGAGCTGCTGGGTTCCCGACAGAGCAGTCCCAGGCACTCCTGCAGACCTCGTGGTGGGGGATGACAGTGTCCACGAGGGAGAGGAAGAAGCCAGCCTTCCCTGAGCACCTCCTGGGCTCTTCAACCCAAGACATCACTTGGGGGAGGGGGGTTATCTGCCCCTTCATGCATAAGACAGGGAAGGGAGCGCCAGGCCGCACAGCTGGTGAGAGGAGGCCAGGTGTGACCACAGGGCCACCGTTTCCTGTGCTCAGCACTGCAGGGGGTGGCTAGGCTGCAGGAAGGAAGTGTGTGTGCGCGCAAGTGTGTATATGTGTGTGTCTCTGGCTCAGGCTCTTTCTCCAGGAGGACCCAGCTGGCCAGGAAGCCACCAGCTGCTGGGAGCAGGACCCTAGGAGGGAGGTCCTTTCCCAGGGTCACACAGCTTGCTCTGGGCAGTCTTCCTCTGGCCAGAACTAGGGAGGGGGGTTCCCCCAGGCCTAGGCCCCACAGCCTCAGGGACATCCCTAGCCTCACTCCAGGAAGAGGGGGTAACTGAGACCCAGATGGAAAAGGAGCTCGCCTGGGGGCCAGGCTGCTGCTTCCACTCCTCCCTGAGCTAGACAGAGCTGCCTACAGGGCGGGAGGCCCCTTGCTCTGACCTCAGCACTGCCCCAGCCTCTGCGTGGCACCCCCCTCCGTCAGCCTGTGCTTTGGGGGGACAGCTCCATGAGTCCCATCTCCCCACCATCCACCCAGCCCCCAGCCCCAGCAGAGAGCCGCGTGGGGCACTCACGTGGCGGCTCGGTGAGCTCACAGTCCTGGGTGCCGCACGGCCGCGAGCTCTCAGGCCAGGCCTCGTGGCCGCACAGATCGCTGTCTTCCTCGGGCAGCCCGGTCTGGGTGTTGACACACTTGACCAGGCGCCGCTGAACACCGCCGCCACAGGGAGCTGAGCACTGCGGGCAGCGGGGGCGGGGGGTGAGCATCCCCTGGGCCAGCCCTGCAGGGGGGCATCCCAGGCCATCCCCAGGGCAGTGGCTGCCTTCGCCAGGAAGCCTGGCTCCTGGTTCCCAGCCCCAACCCTCTGGCCTCCTCAGAGGGTCCGGTCTGTCCCCAGAGGCCACCAGTGTTCACTTGCAGGAATGGGGCAGGGGGGTGGTGGTGGGGGAAGCTGTCGGCCCCTCACATGGGATGGGACATGCCCTGGGGCTGGGGGAACTGCATGGGTAGTGGAAGGGAGGGAGACAAAGCTTCTCAGGAAGGGCCCACCGTCCCCAGTCAGGCTCTGTTCCTGTCAGTCAGGGTCTGACATTTTTTAAAGGCCCTAGAATTAAATCTGTGCCAAGATTGTGCCAGGCCCTGTGCTAAGCGCCTCACCGTGTGACTTCATCTAATCCTTACAACCCCATTTTACAGATGAGACAACAGAGGCCCAGCAAGGTGAAGCAACCTTCCCAGGGTCCCTCGGCAGGTCCCCCAGTGGGACAAGGACTGAGATTCCCAAACCTGCGAGCTCCAAACAGGCCTGGCAGGAAGGGTCCTGCCCAGCTGAGGCCTCACTGGCCATTCCCGTACCCCCTCCACCCATCTGGCCTTTGTTTGGTCTCCTAAGCAGCCCCCGTGTCCGTCGCTCCTGTCCCAGGACTTTGCATTTGCTGCTGCCTGTGTGCTTCCCCTCGACAGCACAGACCCCGCTGGTCTCACTCTACGATCCCCTCCTCAGAAGGCCTTGCCTGACATCACAATGCACATCCGTTTGTTTTTGGTTTGTCTCCCTGGTGGGCTGTGACTTCCAGTGGGGCATGGACCTTGTCAGGCTACCACTGCCATCTGCAGAGGCCACAGGGACCCTGGCATGCAGGACGCACTCAACAACTCTTTACGTGAAAAAGGTCTGATGGACGCCTGCTGACACAGGGCCTCCTGTCCACAGGCCCTCTCCCCGCCCTGAACCCCCGCACTTGCTCACCTGGCCCCAGGGCCCCACCACCCACTGCGTGCAGGGGTGGGTGTTGCAGGACCGCGTGCTGTTGGGTCTCAGTGCCTCCTCGCAGAGACCTGGCTCCGGGCAGGTCACGAGACGCTGCTGCTCACCACCGCCGCAGGCCTCGGAGCACTGGGAGGGCAGGGGAAGGGTCTGTGGGCTGCCAGTATCGGAGGACACCCCCACTCATTCCCATCCCCAGATCTCTGAGCCTCACCTCCCTCCAGGAAGAGGTGTACCAGCTGAGGCAGGGTTGGGCCGCACAGGGCCGGCGGGCGGGCGGCTTGGTGGGCCCCGGTTGGCAGTGGAAAGGCCGCAGTGGCTGGAGGTCCCGTGTGTCCACACACTGCACGTCCCGTGTGGAGGAGCCCCCGCCGCAGCTGCGGGAGCACTGGAGGCCGAGGGTCCCGTGTGTGCACACACAGAACCCAGCGGGGGTGGGGGTGAGCATCGGACGCCCCTCCCACACTACCCCCACTGCCAGGGCAGGTCCCTTAAGAGTCCCAGGGAGAGGCCATGGCTGACCAGCCTTGGGCAGAGGGTGATGTGGCCAGGGGCTGCCCCAGGACGGGACAGATGGATAAAGAGAGGAACAGAGGAGAAAATGAAATCCCGAGGGTTATAGAAAGTACAGAGAAAAGGATACAGGCAGTAAGAGAAGGGGCCTGGGGCAGGCTGACCCCCACACAGATGGGGCATCCTGGAGACTAGAAATTAAAGTGCAAAGCTGTGCACACGGACCCTGGCCCACTGATCGGTGGTGGCTGTGGCTGATCCCAAACACAGGCCACGGGCCCTAGGGCTATGCCCCATGCCCTGAGACTGCCAGCCGCCTCCCTCACATACCTTACTCCAGTTGCCCATGTGCCAGGCAGCACAGGGCCGCAGGTGGCAGCGGCGGGCGGGCTGGGGTCGGCCAGCAGGGGCGCAGTCCTCCTCCCGGCCAGAGCTGCAGCGCACGAGTCTCCAGACAGCCCCCAGGCCGCAGGTGGTGGAGCACTGGGGGCAGGGGACCCAGTGGCCATGAGGGTGGGCGGATCCCCATGCCTGCCAGCTCCCCAGCCAGGCGAGAGGGACCAGACACTGCCTCAGTTTCCTCATCTGAAAAATGGGCTCCTCCACCCACCTCCCAAGGGGGCCAAGAAGATGAAAAGTCAGATCCCCTGGCAGCCAACTGTTCCTGCTCACACATGTGGGGTGGCCCAGCTGTCCTGCTAAGGCTCGCTGCTTCCTTAAGTCACTTGGAGAAGGAAGTCTGGGCGCTTCAGCCTCAGCCCATCCCTCCCATACCAAAACTAGGGATCTGAGCAGAAGCAGTTCACTTCCCCTCCAGTGATAATCTGGGGAGGGTGGAATGGGGCGGTACACACAGGCCAGCTTCTTCCCATGCAGCTGAGACCCTCACAGGCCCCTGACAAAGCAGGGGGAGCCACTGAGGGGAGAGCCAGGTGGCAAGGAACCAAGCTGCTCCTGGAGGGGCCAGGCTGAGCCTTGGCAAATTGTGGTGGGCCGCTCTGGGTCTGGAGAGTGTGGGAGGAAGCTTCCCCACCGACACAACTATTGGGGGTGAGCTCCTTGTCCCTGGGGGCATGCAAGCCAGAGTATGAGAGAGCTGCTCCCCCTGGCTGCCCCTCATTTGTGCCTGGCCCTGCCCTCCCAGCCGGAGAAGGCAATGGCACCCCACTCCAGTACTTTTGCCTAGAAAATCCCATGGATGGAGGAGCCTGGTAGTCTGCAGTCCATGGGGTCGCTCGAGTGGGACACGACTGAGCGACTTCACTTTCACTTTTCACTTTCATGCATTGGAGAAGGAAATGGCAACCCACTCCAGTGTCCTTGCCTGGAGAATCCCAGGGACGGGGGAGCCCGGTAGGCTGCAGTCCATGGGGTCGCACAGAGTCGGGCACAACTGAAGTGACTTAGCAGCAGCAGCAGCTGCCCTCCCAGCAGCCCCTGTGCTACTCAGGAATGAGCCTCTGGGGCCCCAGGCCCCCTCAGCCCACCGTATTGCTCAAAAGGGAAACTGAGGCCCCGTGGGGCAGACCGGCCCCAGAGGCACATGGAGGGTAGTGTGACTGAGACAGGGCAATGCTCCCCCCACCCACAGAAGCTCCACCCACCACAGGCTGTCAGTTTCTGAGTCCTCACTCCCCAGAAGGCAGGACAGACACGGCTCTGCCCACTTTTAGTGAGGACACCACCCCCCGACACACACACTGGCCTGCCCCGACCCCAGCAGCACTTGCCTGGCTCCAGTTCCCCACTTCCCAGCTGGCATTCCTGGCAGGCAGCAGGTCCACAGGGAACCTCTCCTCGACCGGGCTGGGGTCCAGAGGCCCAGGGGCTCTGCTGCTGTTGGCCGGACTATCCTGAGCTGGTGTGGACAGCAGCCCAGGGCTTGGGGGCATCTTGGAGCTGGGGGGCTCAGGCTGGCCCAAGGGGCCCAGGCTCTGGGGAGTCACCCAAGGCATGTGCCCCAGGCCAGTGGGGCCCACAAGAAGGAAGGTTCCTGGCATCGCCAAGGTCTGCAGGTCCTGCAGAGCCAGTCCTGGGGTTGAGAGGGTGGCAGTCCCCAGCTCCAGGGGGCTGTCCGTACCCTGAGTGTCTGGCAGGGTGGTGGTGGGAGGAGGAAGTGGAGGGGCGCCTCCCATGGTGGGCCACAGCTCATTGTCTAGAGGCCCCAGGCCACCCTCAAGAGCTGGCTCCCAGGCCACCGTCCCACTCGTCCACAGCTCTACTGTGCGGGGACTAGGGGAGGAGTGGGTAGTGCCAGCGGAGGACAGAGAGGGTGATGTGGGGCTGGGCCTTTGGGGCGGGAGAGGGGCTCCATGGCCTAAGGCTTCCTCATCATCAGAAACCTCATTGGTCCTCTCCCACCGGGGAGCGGGTGGCAGGCTCTGGCTGTCCTCCGCTCCCAGGAACTGGTTCTGGCTCCCAGGGGCAGCAGGCGTCTCCATGCTGATGGAAGTGGGGGGCCAAGGCAAGCTGGGGAGCCCAAGGTCTGGGGCACCAATGTGGGCATCTTCCTCAGGTAGGAAATTGACCAGGGAGTTCCCAGGGGTCTGCTCCAAGGGTGGGGGTGGGGATTGGCCAGCCTGGCTGGGCCAAGGGGCAGGGGACCCATCTCCCAGTGCCCCCTCATCCCGAGTCCCAGGAGGCTCTGTGGGAGGAACGGGGGTCCCCGTGGGGGGCTCAGCAGCAGTGCTCGGGGGTGGGGGTCTCCAATCCCCTGTGCCCACCGGATCTGAGTCAGGGTCTTCGAAGGGCCCATAGGACAGGTCCTCGTGGAAGTTAATGAAATTGTAGTCATAGTAGAAGTCGTCGACGAACACGGGCCCTGGCAGGCCCAGCTCATGGCCCTCCTCCTTGATGGCATTGCCCATGCCGGCTGGCTCGGGTGATGAGGGCAGCGGAGGGCGTGGGGCCAGGTGGCCGGGAATGAAGTCCACCTCATTGAAGAGCTCGGGGCTGAAGGAGCCGCTGCCTGAGCCTTCGGGGCCCAGTGTGTCCAGGGCCTGGGGGCAGGGTGGCAGGAGGCAGGCGGCCTCACGTGCTGGCTGCTGGGCCTCGTCGCAGGGGACCCCGGTGTCGTTGATACAGAGGATGCTCCGGCGCTGAGTGCCTGGCCCGCACGTCACCGAGCACTAAAGGGAAGGCTGGGTGAGGGACTCAGGCCAGGAGGAGCCAGGGCCTTGCAAGGTACCCGGCCAGCTGCTCAGTGTCAGCATATAGTGCCCTGGCCGCTGGAGACCGTGACTGAGACTTGCCAGGACATCCCAGCCTCTGAGGCTCTGGGGATGGGGCCAGACCTGGAATGTCCCAGTCCCCTTCCCACCATGGTGCCCAGCAGTAGGGGTTCCCTGAACACTGTCTCTGCCTCCCTGTAGCCCAAGACCAATGGCAGAGCTAACCCCACCCGTGTTGATGCTCACCTCAGACCAGTTCCCCACAGCCCAGGTGGCCGGACAGGGCACATCGCGGTTGCAGGGGGTTTCGGCAGGGGGCCGGGGCAGGTGCTCGCAGGCAGGCGGCTCCAGGGCGCGCTGCTCATCCAGCCCCACGCTGCGGATGCAGAGCACGGCTCGGCGGGAGAGCCCTCCAGGCCCACAGGAGCTGGAGCACAGCTGCCACTCACCTGCCCACCACCTGGGGGCGCACAAGGGCAGATGAGCATGGGGCTGCCTGGCATTCTCAGACACTCGGGACTCAGGGAGGGTCAGGCCTATGCCCAGGGGAGGAGTCCCCGGAGCTCCAAGCCTGAGATGGCACTCTGGTGCCCACAGCCCAGCAACAGGGCACAGTCCCCTTTGCTCCTGTCACCTTCACCCCTGGGAGACCTGGGCAAGCCCCAAGGCCTGTGTCCACATCCAGGGACCCAAGCATGAGTGACCAGGGATGTCCCTGGCTAGTGTTGGTTATTGAGGAGGAGCCCAGGCTGAGGTCAGGGGCAACCAGAGGCTGGGTCCAGCCTTGGGAAGTGGGGCCCAGAGCCCAGCTCCCTCTGCTCTTCCAGGGCCTCTGGTGAGTGTCCCTCAGAGTCAGGGACCTGGAGTCAGGCGCGCGGCACACTCACCGGGCAGGGCAGGGCTCCTCGCTGCACTTCCTCTGACGGTCATCTGGCCGGTCCAGGGGGTCACAGTGCCTCTCGTCTACAGGCCCCGCCTGCCGCTCCGTGCAGTGCACACTCTGCCTCTGCATGCCTGGGAGGCCATGGGGGCTCAGCCTGGGCCCGGCACCCATGGCGCCCCCTGCCCAAACCACCCTGCACCCAGAGACACAGCTGCACTCACGCTGCTCAGAACCCTTCCAGAACCGGGCCTCGCTGCCTCTGTCAGGATGAAGGCAGGCCCCCACCGCCCCCTGCTCACTGCCTTCCTGGCTTTCACCCCGACCCCTGCAGAGGCAGCAGAGTCTGCAGGGTTAGTGGAGGTGGGGCGGCGGTCTAGCCCTGCAGCTTCCTAACTGGGAAGCCTTGGGCAGCTCACTTGGCCTCTCTGAACCTCAGTGTCTTCATCTGTAAATGGGAGTAACGATAATACCTGCCTTGGTGAGACCACATCTAGCGCTAAATCCAACCACAGCCTACTGCAAGCCTGTGTCTACATCCCGCCCCCCAGCAGGGTCAGTGCTCAGAAACAATCAAGAAGAAATCCATCAGTTCACGCGGCCAGGCACTCCCCTATGGCCCCACGGCCCCCCATTAGCTTTGTCACGGTTCCTGGTCTTCAATCCCTCTGCACTGCCTGCCTCTGGGCCTTTGCATGGCTGTGCTCCTCCCCCTAATACACCTGTGAGGCCCAATGACAGGACCAGCTCCAGAAGGCTCTGCCTTCACCCTGTCCCCCTACAGCACAGAAGAGGGACTCACCCCTTCCCTGAGCCTCCAGTCTCCCTGCCCCACCCTACCCTCTCCTTCCTGCCTAACAGAACTCTGGGTTTGTTTAAGGTCACGATGCCAAACACTCCCCACTGCAGTTCCCTGGCAGCTAGGGGGTCTGGGACAGTCGTGCCAGAGAGAAAAAGGCACAAGTCCCTCCCTTTGCCCCTTCTCCCTTCCACCTAGAGCTGGCAAGAAGTCTGGACCAAGGATGCCATCTTGTGAGACACACAAGGGGAAGATGGGGCTGAGAGGGGTCCCTAAAAACACGGCAGGCCATGCCGCCAGCCTGGACTGTGCACCCTGGGGCTTCTCACTGCGGAGACAAGTAAACCCTTACTGTTCCAGCCACCCCTCGTCAGGATCCTGCCACTTGCTGCTCAACACATTCCATTCTGTCCACGTGGGGAGCCACCAATTTGCTGGAAACCAGTTCCCCTGTGTCTGGTTCATCAAAGGTATTTGTTTTTGCACTAGTAAATGCAACACTTATATGAGAAAGGATGATTCTGACAGCTTCTGAGGGTTTCTGTCCAGCTTCAGTGCGTCACTGTTCACTTTATAATCATAACAGCATTTCAAAGAATGTCCAAGCGCCTCTCTCTCTGTCCCAGATTCCTGATATGGAGACCCCTGTACACTGAGGGTGGGGGGATGGGCAGGGATACGGAAGGAACCACGGGGAGGGGAGAGTCAAGTTGCTACACCTTCTAGAAAGAGTTTAAAGAAATAAATAAATGTGGTGAATAATGGGGCCATCGGGTAAGAGGCTCAGAGTTGGGTGGGGAGATCCTTGCTGCATCCTGGCCTCCCATCCCTGTCTGACTCCATCCTCCCCCTCCCATCTCCCTTCTTTCCCTCCTCCCCCACCCTCCTCATGGGGAGGGGCAGCAGCCTAGACAAGTTAGGCTCCAGGCTCCCAGGACAGACAGGAGCGCCCCATGGAGGAGGGGTCCCTGGGGAAGCTGGAGGAGGGGAGAAGCCCACCCTGAAGGGGATGCAGGTAAGGCTCCAGGAGGATGAAGTGGTCAAGTCCCAGGTGTGGGCGAGAAGTGCTCACACAGGACCTGTCAGAGCTGAGCAGCGAGGAGAGGGAGGGGCAGCTGGCGCCTCTCTGGGGGAGACACACAGGCTGGCCAAGTGCCGTGTGCCGTGCCTGCCTCACCTTGGTTACTCTCCCAGTGGACCCATGAGACAGGACCACTGCTAGCCCCATTGTACAGATGAGGAAACTGAGGCCCAGAAGCAGCATTCTGAGCTCAGAGAGGCCCTGCAAACAAGCAATGAGCCAGAGGCTGAAGCTGGGCCTCACTGCCCAGAGACAAAGGCCCTGCTGGGCAGCGGCCGTGCCCACCCCTCTCCTTACCTGTGCCACAGGTGACTGTGCATTTGGACCAGGGTCCATAGCGCCAGGAGAACTCGGGCGGCTGGATGTGGTCGTGGCCGTCCGCCTCCCTGTGGATGATGTACTCGTAGCGCACCCCGGGGTTGCTCTCCTGGAACAGGAGCTGGGACAGGCAGGCGGGGGCCCTGTGAGCACGAGATGGCCTCTCCCGCAACCCAGCCCTGACGCCCATCCTAAAGGAGCTGACCTCAGCTACCTCCGGGACCTGGGGCTACCCCATGGGGCCGTTTCAGAGCCAGGCTCCACAACTGCCCCAGGGCTCGCTCCTGCCATGGGGCTGGGTCCCACGCACTCCACCTCTGCCCCGCCCCGGCCTGGCCCCGGAAGGCAGTCACCTGGATCCAGACAGGCTCGTCGGTGGGGCCAGGGGACGTGAGGTTCTCCCAGTTGCCTGTGCGGGCGTACGTGAAGGTGGTGCCCGCCACCTCGTAGTCCCCGTTCCACTGGATGGTCCACCCGCCATTGAGGAAGTACTTATCCGGGTCCTCGCTGCGCAGGGCCAGGAAGTTGGCGGCCTCCGCCACCTCCACGATGCGGATCTCACGGGCGCCCACCGGGATCAACCCCACGTCCACATACCCTGTCGGCCAGGGGTTGAGCACAGGTTGTGAAAAGAAGAGGGTTGGCTGCGGTCTGCCCTCACCGCTCTTTCCACTTGCCCCGAGCGCCGATGCCAAGGTTTTGTCATTAAGATTCTGACTTCCCTACTTAGATCTGTTCTAGGTCACCACACTCAGAAGGGTTCCTGCAATCCTGCCCCCGTGCCCGATGGCCCCTCTCTGGGAAACCTCAGTCAGTCTATCACTGGGCTGGGCCTAACCCCTATACCTGGGGCCAGCATGACCTTTCTAAAAAACCCAATTGACCGGGTCTTTCT
Organism: Bubalus bubalis; assembly: GCF_019923935.1. Lineage (NCBI taxonomy): Eukaryota > Metazoa > Chordata > Mammalia > Artiodactyla > Bovidae > Bubalus > Bubalus bubalis. The sequence goes on from NC_059176.1 coordinate 39,916,577, forward strand.
CCTGATAACGTCCTCCTCATGCCTATAAAGCCTGTTTTTGTTCTTTCGCTAAGTAGTATCCATCATGTCTGGAGAAGGGAATGGCAACCCACTCCAGTATTCTTGCCTGGAGAATCCTCATGGACAGAGGAGCCTGGAGGGCTACAGTTCACAGGGTCGCAGAGTCAGACACGACTGGTTGACTAAGCACAGCACACAACACCCGTGCCTGGCATTATCCCAAGAACCCTACATGTGTAACAACCCTATGTACCCCCAGGTACTACTGCTATCCCCATTTTACAGATGAGGACACCAAGGCACAGAGACCTTACATAACTTGCCCCAGGGCTCTGCTGGGATGTGAATCAAGCTCTGAGGTCTGAGCTTTAACCACCATGCTGGGCTGCATATCTGGGGATGAAATCTAAGCTTCTTGGCAACGCATTCAAAGCCCCATGGCAGCCCTGCCTTCCGTACAGTCAGGTCCCCAGACAGCATACTCCTTCTTGCCTCCAGGCTTCGTTGGGCACAAGCTCTTTCCTGCATGTGTAATGTTTTTCCTCATCTCTGCTGAGTCTTTCATGATTCAGCTCGACTTCTACTCCCCACAGGAAGTCTTCCCTGACCTCTCCAGGTCAGGACCTTCTTCCTCAGGGCTCTCACAGCCCCTCTGGGTCTCCCTCCACTGCAAGATGAGACTGTAAGCTCTTCACCTCCGTGTCTCCCTCACCCAGCATACAGTCAGCACTTAAACAGTGTATGCAAAACAGGTCCTGGGGTGCGGGAGTAGAGCTGTGGGGTTGGTTCTCTGAAGCTTCATAAGGCCACTCATTAGCCCAGCCTGGAGTCCCTGGGGCAAGAGGACTCCCTGGGAGGGCAGGTCTCTGCATCTAGGCCTGGGGGCCCTGACTCCTGCCTGTATCCTGGAGCCAGCAAGGCAGCGTGCCTGCTTCCCATTGCTAGCCTCGGTGGGGACCGAGGAGGATGCAGGCAGGGGCTCAAGGGAGACAAAGAAGGGCTACCAAGGCAAGAGCACCCCCCGCCTCCGCCACCAGTGGTCCCTCTCCATACCCAGGCCCTCAGCCTCCTCGAAGGTCCCGCTCACGGTGTGACAGGTGGAGCCGTTGCCGTGGCATACCCCACAGCGGTCTTCAACAGCACCCGAGTCGATCTCGAAGTCACAGCCCACGTTCTGCAACACACGAGGAGGGGAGGCCCCTGGTGCTGGGCCGCTGGCCGCAAGCCCTCTCTGGCCCCCACCTCAGGGGCTGCCAGGGTGGGGAGGAGAGTGCTCGGGGCATGGAGCAGGGGCCCACCACTGTTGTGACCTCCAGTCCCGAGTAAACCCCTCGACCTCTCTGAGCCTCAGTTTCCTCAGATGTGGAACAGGGGGAACCACCCACACCATGAAGACGTGCTGTGAGATCAAACGAGACAAGAGACAGGAAAAGCTGTGTAAACGGCCCCAGCAGGCGGGGCAGCGGGCATACAGGGGCTCCTGACCAGAATGGACAACAGTTTCCCCGAAATACGAATCAATGTTCTCTGCTGGTCCTGAGCCCTGGTCTCTAAGGCCAGGAGCTTCCCCTGTCGGGAGCAGGGGAAAGAAAGTGCTGAGGACTCGGGCAGGGGAAGCCGCCGCTGCCGCCGCTGCTGGAAATGTCTTTAAGTATTGTCAGCACACACTGATGCTTTCTCTGCCGGGCCGAGCCCCTGCATGGCAATCCCTGATAAGTGACCCCATTTAACCCTGTGACGTGGATTCTTGGACGGACAGTCCCCTTATCGCAGAGGAAACGTTTGCCCGGGGTCATTCAACCAGCGGGAGGTTGAGCCTCCGCCTGAGCTCTGGTTTCCGGGCTGGGGCCGGGCCAGCCCAGGCCAGATCTCAGAAGCCATGGCAGGCAGGCCGGGGTGCAGTCGCAGAGGCTGAGGCCGATGGTGTGTGTGGTGGGTCCAGTCCTAGGAGGACTGGGGGGCGCTTTACTGAGAGGTAATGGGAGACCCTCAAAAGGCTTCACTGGTAGAGCTGGGAAGCCCAGTGGCACAGCCTGGGGAAGGCGGCCAGAGGGAAGCAGGAGGAAGGCAGAGGGGGTCCTCTTCCTTGCTGGGCACACCTTGCAGATCCCATTGATGCAGAGGTCACGGCCGGCCTGGCCCTGGTAGCAGGGGGTGCCGTCCACCACAGCGTCCCGCAGCTTCTCAGCAAAGTACTCGTTCGAGGGCCGGCAGTGCAGCTCACAGGGGTTCACTGGGGCCCAAGCAGAGGAGCCGTGAGGGACAGGCAGGGCAGGAGTCACACCCGGCAGAGCATCAGTGGCGGGCAGGGGGCTCCACTGGGCTGGTAGTGTCTGCAAGGCTGCCCCCAGGAGCCAGGAGGGAGTGAGCGGCTGCGCCGCAGATGGCACCTGTGTCACTGGGCAAACCTTGGGCCCTCGGACCTCCGCCCCCCCGACTTCAGTGTCCCCGCGGACGGCCGGACTCACCGTCATTGACCACAGGAACCCACGTGTGCAGCTGGCCCTTGTAGAGCATGGCGTCAAAGTGGCTGCACTGGACTTGGCGGAAGGAGGGGCGGCCGGCGGGGCAGGCCTGCAGGCTGCACAGGCGGAAGCGCTTCCGCTCACCCACGCAGTATTTGCCCTTGTATTTGGGCCTGTGGGGCGGGGTGGGGGTGAGTGAGCACTGACAGTGGAGCCAACTGCACACCCGAATCCAGAAGCAGGCCCTTGGAGCAAGCAGCTTCTCCCGTACCCTGATACCCGGAGATTCCCAGCTCCCACCTCCGCTCCCACTGCTCTACCCACCAGCCCCCCTCACCCCCCTCGCCCCCACCTCGGCCCAGACTTGGTCTCCCTGTTTGAAAGGATCTCAGGGAAGGTGGTAGTACAAGGCCTGGGCTCTACCCTCAACCTGCTATGTGACCTTAGCGAAGTCTCCAGACCCCTCCGGGCCCCCGTTTCCTCATCTCTAAAATGGGACTGGGGTTGCCTCTGCAGAGGGTTATTGAGAGGCTGGGCTAAGCTCCAGACTTGACTGGCACTAGCTGGAGGGGCCACTCCAAATCTCCAGCCTGTGAGACCCAGCGTCCTAACAGCCCACGTGTCAGCAGACATGATCTTGGTGGCAGCACCCCATCCAGGTTAAAAGGAAGCCCCCTTGGCCCTGGCCCAGCCCAGAGCCTGGCCCCCAACTCCACCCCACCTGCTTCCACCCTGCTCAGATCTAGAGGCCTGGAGGCAGGGTGGGGTATAAGCATGGAGCCCTAGAAGGCCCTGGCTCTGAATCCCATGATCCCCTCCCAGGGCAGCATAGGACTGACCTCTGCATCTCCCTGAATCTTCACCTCACCCCTCTGAGACGGGGAAACGAGGCCCAGAGAGATGAAGCCACTCACCCCAGGTCACACAGCACCCCTCCCAGGCTGACCCATTCTCCCAGCTGTCCCCAGTCTCATCTTGGACCCACGTGCACCTGCAATGTCACTACGTGGCTCTATTTGCTGAGCAATTACTACAGATTGGCTGCAGAGCTTTAGCGCTTATCCATGATGACAATTGTAGCGGATGGGCACTGCTGCTGCCCAGCATATACTTTCTCTGGAAACTGAGGCCCTGAGAAGGGGTGGGCAGGGCCGCCGCATGAGGAGAGGACAGGGGATTTGAACTCGATCCATCCAAGGTTCAGGGTCTAAGCTCTGAGCCACTGTCTTCCCTGCCTCCCTCCCATCAGCTGCTGCTTTGTGGTGCGGCCTCTAATGAGTCGCTCCACTCTCCAAGCCTTGGTGTTCCCTTCTCTGCAACAGGGTCAGCAGTGGTGACTCGACTAGCCACCAGGGCATTTCTAGAAGTGACCCGAAGTGGCTCTGGACGCTCTGGGCTTGGCCTGCATGGGGATGCTTCTGAGAACGGGAGACTGGGACAGACTGAATCACTGACTCTGCTCAGGGCACCCCACCCCACCTGCCCCAAGTGCCCCTCACTCACACAGGCTGCGTGCACTGCCGCTCGGCGCTCTGCACGCCTATGCCACAGCTCCGCGAGCAGAGGGACCAGGCGCTCCAGCCAGACCAGCCACCGTCCACGGCCTCGGGCCGGAAGCCCACGGGAACACACTCCCCATTCAGACACCACTACCAAGACAGACAAATGCAGAGCAAGCCCACTCCAAACTCCTCACCCTAGTGAGAACAAGGTGGGCGGAAGGCCTGGAAGGGCCCAGAGGGGAAGACCCAAAGGTCTGGGGGAGGCCCCCTTCCAGTCACCCAAGACACAGGCCCCACGGTGGACTTGAACAAAGAATAAAACAGAGCCCACATGCTGACTCTCCGAGGTGGAGGCACCTTGGAGAATTGCTCAATCAAGCTCTGTCCCAAAGCCTCCATTCTGCAGATGGGGACTCAGGCCAGAGAGGGCTGGGGGTTGGCGAAGAACACTGGTGAGTCTGTGAACCAAGGCCGAGCCCAGAGAATGGACGCAGCAGGTGTCTCACCTGCTCTGCAGCTGGACTGGGGCTCCCCTACCTTGCTCTCCCCACAGCTGGTACCATCCACAGCTGCATCCAGCTTGGAGTGACAGGTGGTCCCCACGGAGCACCAGAGTGTGTGGCAGACGTTCTGCAAGGAGGAGCACAAAGACCACACCCTCACCTCCTCCCCTACGCCTCCACCTGCCCTACCCCCTCGCTACCTCCTCGAGTGCCCTGGGAATCCCTCCTTGGGGCTGGCACATTCTGTAGGTGGAAGCCCCAGAGGTCCCTTCTTATCTTTCCCCAGACCATTGGATTTGTGGCTCAGCGCAGTCCCCAGCTCACCCACAGCTCTCCAGCCCCAGCCCCCCAACTGGTTAGAAGTTTCAGGGTCTCTGACATGCCTGTGGCCACCACTTCGGTGATCTTCCCCAGGACCTGACAGTAGAGGTTTTATTTTACCTCTTACAATCCAGCTCCAGTAGGTGAGTATTAGTCGCTCAGTCGTGTCCGACTCTTTGCGACCCTGCGGACAATAGCCCACCAGGCTCCTCTATCCCTGGAATTCTCCAGGCAAGAATACTGGAGTGGGATGCCGTTCCCTTCTCCAGGGGATCTTCCCCACCCAGGGGTTGAACCTGGGTCTCCTGCATTGTAGGCAGATTCTTTACCAACTGAGACACCAGAAAATCCCAGTAGGTAAGGGGCTTGCCTGAAGTCCCACCGTTGGCGAATGGCCCACCCAGAATGCAGACCTGGGTCTAGGGCCACCCAACCCAAGGCCTTGCCCACAGGCCACTTTATGTCTCATGGACATTATGTGTGGACCGAGCCTGGCTGGGAGGGGTCTGTAGGCCGCTGAGGGCTGCCCCCCCGCTCCACTCACGTCCATGTCATCGCAGAAGGCAGAGTAGGCCCCGTACTGGAGGCGGCACTGGTGGGCCACATCGTAGAGGACGCCAGGCGGTATGGAAGGGAAGTCGATGACATCCTTGCTGGGAGAGTCATCTAGGCACAGGCCCCACCCACGGCTGCAGAGATGGGACAAAAGTGTGGGATCAGGGGCTGCCTGTCTTCTGGGGCTCTAAAGGGGGCAGCCTGAGAGACCCATCAAGGAGGCCTCACCAGTTCAGGAGGGCAGGAGAGGTAGGAAGGGGCTTAAAGCTTTAAACTGAATAGGAAAACTCCAGCCTCCTTACTCACCCAGCCTGTTTTTTGACATAACCTAGCATGAAAGGCTCCCAGTCTTTCCCATCTATCTCCAGGGCACTCCAGCTGTTTAAACAACTCATCCCACCCCCCAGGGCTAGGCCTCTCCACAAACCATCCCTTCTACTCCCAACAGTCTCCCCACTCCTCCACCATGGGGCCTCCCCCTGCAAGATCCAGACCAGAGGCCCTTCCCTCTGAAGTCTTCTGGACCACTAAGCCCACATGTGACCCTGCTCAGAGTGCCTGTAGCCTCCCCCGCTCAGTCCAGGATCTGCAGAGCATCACATCACAGCTGATACGACAGCCCTCCACCCCAGGCTGGGACTGAGGGGATCTGTGTGAGGACCAAGGTCTGCAGCCTGCCCTACCTGGCCGTCCACTTGGGAGACAGCCCAGGGGCAGCCCTGCCTGCAAGCCTCTGTCACTCCCTTATTTTCTCCTGTGCCCCTCCTGGTAGCAACAGGAGGAAAACAGGATCTATGGGACTTGGGGTCCCAGGCTAAACAGCTTGGGGGAGGCAGAAACCCCCTAGTCTTCCAGTCTGGGAGGCTGGAGGGTGGTTGGTGCCGGGTCAGGGAGCCAGGATGAGCAGAGGGTCCAGGTTAGGATGGAGGGAGGTGGGGGAAGAAGGGCAGAGCTGATGGATGCTGGGGTATAGCCAGGTGGGAAGGAGGAGACACAACTGGCCACGGAGGGGCTGCAGAATATGGAGGGGTCGAGAAATAGGCCAATGTGCAGGCCTGGATGGGGAGAGGCTAGGGGGCAGTCAGTCCCTGGGATCCTGGAGTCCAGATTTCAGGGGAGCCACATTCCCTGGCCAGGGAATGTGGTCTCCCAAGGCCCCTGGCTGGTGGCAGGGCCCAGGCTCCACCCAGAGCCTTAGTGACTAGACTCCTGCTGAGGACCCTGGGGGCCCCTCTCCACCCAGAGTCACCTAGACCCTTTGTGTTAGCTGGAAACAGACCCTCTAAGATGGGCATGGGGCGTATGAGCAGGTGTGGGACCCAGTCTTCTGCCCTAGATGACTGCAGGCCAGGCTGGCTCTGGGTGCTGAGCGGGAACTCTCTCATCTGCTCCTCACAACCCCCAAGCAGAAAGCTCTACTACCACTGTTTCCTTACACATCCAGGGTCCATGGCAGTGTGTCATGTGCCCTGGGTCATGTGGGGGGGCAGCGATGGTCAGGATGCGATGCCAGCCAGGCTGCCAGCTGCCAGCCCGCGTGTCCACTTGCTGGGCTGCCCTAAGTGAAAAGCTCCTCCCATCCGATCATGAGCCTGCCTCAAACACTTCGTCTCAAATAGAAGTTCTAAACCATGGCAGCTGAGGTCTGGCAGGGAGCAAGGAGGTTTCTGATTGCTAGCCTCATCCTGGGGCTCCCTGGACCCACAACCTGGGGCCAAACATCAGCTGAGGGGTGTAGGGGTAGGGGTGTGTGTGTGTCTGTGTAAGTCTGTGTAGGGTCAACCTGGCCCTAGGGCTCCTTTTCGTCTGGTAGGACACAATTTAAGATGTGACTGGGGGGTTCACCCACTCCACTGATTCAGACCCAACCAGGGGGCTCCTCTGACTGGGGTCCAACATGCCTCAGCCCCACACTAGTAGGTCCTGGGGCACACCCAGCCCTTCAGTTTTCCAACCAGGACCCAGTGCTGACGTGCCAGGTATCAAGCTCCTGTGAGCCTGCTGCTGGAAAGCCAGGCAGCAACGGCCTCTCAGGGCCATCTTATATGTGTGTGAGGCTAGGGGGTTCTGGTTGGGGCCGGGGGTATCTTTGTAGGACCCACACCAGAATCAGAGCCACATTCTGGCCCAGATGCTGACTAGGGAGTCAGAAACCCAAGTTCTACTCTGCCCAGTTTCAGATGCTGTGTGGCCTTGGGCCATCCCTCATCCTCTCTGAGCCTTCACATCCTCATCTACAAGAGGCTGAGGCAGCCTATGTGATCCCAAGCAACAGAGGTATAAATAGCAGCATCTACTTGGGAAAAGTTACACGGGCGGGTGGCCGGCAGCCGGCCCTTCCTTCCTCTGGTTGGCTCCCCGCCAGGCTCCCCAGGCTGCTGATACACGTCAGCCCTTCCCCTCTAATTATAGCAGGGCCGGGCAGGCCCACATAGGGTCAGAGCAGACACTGAATGGCTCCAGTCGGAAGTGCCACTCCAACCTCAAGGACTGCAAGGAGCTACCCATCACCTGGGAGAGACCTGTGTGCCCCCTCCCCTCCCCGCCGCAGGGGGCTGGTTGGGGAGTCGCCAGATGTTGGGGACAATACTTGATCAGGCCTGCCTCTCTCCCTGCGGAAACCCCGGCTGCAAAGACATCAGCAAGCAGGGCCTTCCCTCCCTGGCCCCAGGTCTAAGTAGTAGCTCATGAAAAGAGAGGTCCCTTATGAAACAGCAGGGTCCCTTAAATTGACGCTCAGCCCAGAAAGGCTCTTTGGGTTCTTCAAGTTGGCCTCTTGGATTGGCCACTGAACACAGTCTCATCAAAACTTTCCTCTAGTCTGACTACCATCTCCTGAAGATTCTCCGTCCCACCCACATTCCCCCACTGCCAGCCCTGGACCATGCCAGGCACCCACCTAGAGCATCCTTCTTCCTCATGATGCTCCCTTAGTCCTTAGAGAGCAGCTCTGGGGCGCCTTCTCAGAGAGGATGTCTTGCCTCTCTCCAGATTCCCACAGAACCCCACAGGGCTGCCCTCCTCAGGTGGTGAGGGGCTTGAAGACAGTGGCACTGCCTCCTCTACCACTTTCCCTTCAGCACAGACCAAGTGGGATTCGCTAACATCTGGGTCTGTGCGGCCCGATGAGCATCTATTTGCAGGAAGCAAAGGAGTGTTGTGTCCAGTGGGGAATGGGGGGTGGTCTGAGCGCCTCTGAGACACCGTCAAATCTCGGAAACACCACCAGACCCCGCTTGGTGCATTCCTTCTGAGAATCTTGCCCTTCCAGCCCCCATCCTGTCTAGGTGGAGCCTGTCCTGTCTTCCGTCCACCTCCAGCAAGGAGACTAAGGGCAGAAGGGCTGGGGGTCAGGTTGGTATGACACTCTCCACCCCAGCACCCGCTCCTGCCTGGCCCTCTGGGATGGAGAGGGGGGAGTGCGGCCACCCTTGGGAAGAGGAACTTCCCCTCCCTCTCCAGCTCCCTTCATGGGCCACGTGTCTGTCTCTCTGCCAGCATTCTGTCCAGTGCTTCTTGGTGCCAAGGTTCTGGGAGGCCCTGGCTGGCTCAGGCTCTGGCCTTCTCCTCCCACCCTCACCCCAGGCCCCAAGGCAAGTCCCTCACACATTCCAGCAGTCAAATGAAGACAGAGATGCCTGTTTCTGTCTGTCCTGAAGCCAGCGTGCTGGGCAGCACCATGGGTGGGGACAGCTGGAAAAAGCCCTCAGGGTGCTGCAGGGGTGGCTGGTCTTCTGATTTCCCAGCCCTTCTCTCATTTTCAGCCCCCAAGTTGGGAGATGACGGACCCTTGGGATCATTTTCTACCAGGCTCTCCCTGCCGGGCCACTCCCCTGCTTCAGCTCCTTATCACATCACTTGTAGCAGTGCTAACAGTCACCAGGCACTGAATGCAAACCACGTGGCCAGCGCTGTGCTACACACGTCACATGCCTCCTCATTTAATCCTCAGAGCAACTCGGGACACAGTCCCATCATTATCCCCAGTCTTTGAGGCTTAAGGGTTAGTGTAACTTGTCTGTCAACATGGGTAGACGCCTGGGCCAGAGTCCAGGGTCTTAAACATCAAAGTCAACTCTTCCCTGCTTCTATTCCCCCTCTCCACCCAATAATCCCTCTTCTATCAGAGGCCAGGGTCCTCGCTCTCATGTCCACAAAGAACCTGGTCATGTCCCTGCTTAAACCCCTGTGAATGGACTTCTAGAAAAACATGGCCCATTGAGCAGATACAGAGTTATTTCCACGCCCTTCCAGAACCCCACTAAGATGACAGGAAAGAAATAAACAAGGCATAAATCCACAAAGACAAGGGGCAAGGGAGAGGTGATGATGGCAGATGAAAAATGTTAGCAAAATTCTAGAAGCTGGAAAGCAGATGATCAAGTAGCAGCTGACTTACAGCACTGAATGCTGAGAGCCAGTCATGCAGAGAGAGACCACCCAGAAGAGGGACACTGGAAACGCTCAGGAAACCTGAGGGACCCCTGGAGACCTGGGTGCCAGGGAGACTGAGGACTAGAGCCTGGCTCAAAGTCTGTAAGACTTCATCAGACCCCAGATCCCCTTCCCAACCCTCTAGAGCAGGGCCATGGCCACCTCCCTGCCTGGCAGAGGACTGGGGTCACTCTCTGGAGAGGGTGATCCAGGAGATCTGGCCCAGGAACACCAGGCACGGTGGAAGACCCAAGGCAGAGGGGCCCACAGAGAAAAGAACAAGCGAAAGTCTGCACAAGGAAAGCTGAGATAATCACCAAGCTCCTTCCCCATCTGGGTGCCAGAATGCTGTAGTCAGACTTACACTTTCCAGGAAAAGACTAGAGAATGCCTCTCTGAAGGGAAATCACTCAGAAAAATGACCCTAGATACTGACATTTGAAGATACCCTAAAGAAACTGCTCCATCCCAACCAGTCCCTCAGTGGTGACTTGAAACAGGCCTAGTCCACAGACCTCCCGACTGGCGGCCCAGCGCCTCCTTCCACGGAGGGAATACAGCCATGCCATCTCAAGAAAATCCTTCACATGAACGATAGGTTCTAAAAAATAACTCAAAGAAAAGACAGATATTTCAGGGAGTAAAAGAAAAAAACAAAATAAATAATAACTTCAACAAGGTAAGATACTATACCCATGAAACTGCTGCTGCTGCTGCTAAGTCGCTTCAGTCGTGTCCGACTCTGTGCGACCCCATAGATGGCAGCCCACCAGGCTTCCCCATCCCTGGGATTCTCCAGGCAAGAACACTGGAGTGGGTTGCCATTTCCTTCTCCAATGCATGAAAGTGAAAAGTGAAAGTGAAGTTGCTCAGTCGTGTCCGACTCTTCGCAACCCCATGGACTGCAGCCTACCAGGCTCCTCCATCCATGGGATTTTCTAGGCAAAAGTACTGCAGTGGGGTGCCATTGCCTTCTCCAACCCATGAAACTAGAACAGGATAATAAAAAGGAATATTTAGCAAATAAGAAATTTCATGAAGTTAAAAGTACAATAGGAAAAAATTTTTTTAATGTAATAGAAAGCTTGTAAGGCAAAGATAAGGATGTCTTTCAGAAAACAGAATGAGTCAGAAAAAAGTTTAAAAGTGTAAAAAAAAAAAAAAAGAAAGAAAGAAAGGGAGAGTACAGCTGAATATTAAGGGTTCCAGAAGGAGAAAATGAGAGATGATTATCAAATAAATAAGAATATTTCCAAGAACTGAAGGACTTGAGTTTTTAGATTAAAAGGGCCTAGCAAATGCCCCCCCCCCACCACCACCCCAAGGTAAATCAAGGCACATAATTGCAAAAGTTCAGATCACCAAGAGAAAAAGAGAGAGACACAGACCAAGAGAAAAAAAGAGAGACAGAGTATTCTCTATATTAAGACAGAGATAAAGAAAATCCTAAAAGCTTCCAGACTTTTTTAAAAGGTCACATACAAAGGTTTGGGAATCAGACTGGTATGAGACTTGTCAACAGCAGTGCTGGAAGCTAGAAAACAAAGGAAAAACACCTTTGAAATTCTGAGGGAGAAAGACTTTTAACTTGGAAGTTGCTATCAAAAGATCAATCAGGTATGAGGGAAGAAGAAAGAAAAGCAAACATTTTAAGACAAGCAAATCTATACATCTCTTCTCAGAAGGCTACTTGAGGATATGCTCCACCAAAACAAAGAAGTAAACTCCTCTAAAAAAGGTAGCATGAGACCCAGGAAACAGGAAGATCTTGCAGGATAATTTTGAGAGAGAAGTAGAAATCATCCAGGTTAGACGAGAGCAGGAGGATAGAGGGATGTCGAGGGGTGTGTCCAGGAAAGAAGGGAACTGTGAGAGGACACGGGAGGGACCGCCTTTGGCAAACCTGGATTCAGAGACATTTTGCAGAATTGTTGCAGGATATGGAAGACTTAGAGAAGCAAAGGAAACTAGGCAAATACAGTGGTTCTTAAAAAGAAAATCATTTTGTTACAACGCTTGGTTTGGCATTATCTATACAACAACAATAAAGAAAACAGTAGACATGGATTTAATCAAGATATACTAGCATGATATTAGGATGTGGTGGCAGGGGTGGGGGCGCAAATGTGGGCAGGAAGTGACACAAAGGGACTAAATTCCAACCTTCCATTGTACAAGTCATCAGATGATATCTAAACTGAAAAATCAAGAAACAGCACTCTAGGAAGACTTTTGGAAATATGAAAGTAAATAAGGTAAGAAAAGCTAAAAAGAATGAAAAGTTGAAAGTTGCTGCCCAAAGAACATAGATGGGAAAGAGTGCAGCAGGTGATTCAAAGCTCTCCTATTGCCATCTTGAACTCAGTATTTTTGAACTTGTGTTTTGTTAAGGAGGTTCTAATGGGACAAGAGGCATTTGCGTGAGGAGATACATGATATCTGTGTCCACTGTTCCTTGCCACCTCATGAGCAGAGTCCCAGTGGATTCACAATGCAGAGAATTCATTGAGACTCTAAGAAAATGCAAGATAAGTGTATTATGTCTAAGACAGCCCAGGAGGCCACACTTGGCACTTGAACCAGAACTTGCTTCAAATGCAGAAAGAAGGTATGATGTCTTAGGAAACACAAATGACCAAGGAACTCCATCATCTTTGCTATTTGTGTTGCTTCCTTGTATCATCCAATTATTGCATTGAAAATGATGGGCTAGAAGGAAATGTAAAGATGGATCCATTTCCTCTCAGTTCTTCCTCAAACATCAGTAAGCCAAGGCAGAGAGTGCTGGGGAAATGTGCACGTATTACCAAGTGAAATAAAACCAGTCAAATAAGTCTTGTGCACTATATCAAGAGTTCTAATAAATATGAGGTATGAAATATGAATTGTGTCATTTTGGTGACTCCACATATTAGTTTGATGTGCCTATATCTGCATTTAAAAATTGGCACTGCATAAAGTAAAGATGAGTGGTAAAACTTAGGCTAATCATTTAGAAATAGAGACTAAAAAAAAAATAGAAAATAAAAACAATAGAAAAGATCAACAAAACAAAGAGCTGGTTCTTTGAAAAGGCAAACAAAATTGATAAACCTTTAGCCAGACTCATTAAGAAAAAAAAGAGAGAGGGCCAAAATTAGAAATGAAAAAGAAGTTACAAGTGATACCAGAGAAATACAAAGCATCATAAGAGACTACTACAAACAACTATATGCCAATAAAATGAACAATCCAGAAGAAACAGACAAATTCCTATATAGAAATATATAATCTCCTAGGACTGAACCAGGAAGAAACAGAAAACATGAACAGACAAATTACCAGTAATGAAATCGAATCAGTAATTAAAAACAAAAAACTCCCAACCAACAAAAGCCCAGGACCAGATGGCTTCAAAGGAGAACTCCGCAAATATTTAGAGGAGAGTTAACACCTTTTCTTCTCAAACTATTCCAAAAAATTTTGGAGGAAAGAACACTTCTGAACTCATTCCACAAGGCATCACCCTAACATCAAAACCAGACAAAGACATCAAAAAGAAAAGAAAATTACAAACCAATACAACTGATGAACACAGAAGCAAAAATTCTCAACAAAATATTATCAATCAGAACCTAACAATACATTAAAAGGATCATACACTCTGATCAAGTGAGATTTATCTCAGAAATGATGATTCAATGTCTGCAAATCAATCAAGGTGATACACCATATTAACAAACTGAAGAATAAAAGCCATATGATCACCTCTATGCTGCTTGCTGCTGCTGCTAAGTCGCTTCAGTCGTGTCTGATGCTGTGCAAACCCATAGACGGCAGCCCACCAGGCTCCCCCGTCCCTGGGATTCTCCAGGCAAGAACACTGGAGTAGGTTGCCATTTCCTTCTCCAATGCATGAAAGTGAAAAAATAAAGTGAAGTCACTCAGTCATGTCCGACTCCTAGCGACCCCATGGGCTGCAGCCCATCAGGCCCCTCCATCCATGGGATTTTCCAGGCAAGAGTACTAGAGTGGGTTGCCATTGCCTTCTCCAATCACCTCTATAGACACAGAAAAACCTTTTGACAAAATTCAAACATTTATGATGAAAAAATCCCTCCAAAAAGTGGGAATAGAGAGAATATCAGTTCAGCTGCTCAGTCGTGTCCAACCCTTTGTGACCCCATGGGCTGCAGCATGCCTGGCTTCTCTTATCACCAATGCCCGGAACTTGCTGTAACTCATGTCCATCGAGTTGGCGATATAACTCAACATAATGAAGACCATAAACAACAAAGCCATTGCTAACATCATACTCAATGGTGAAAAACTGAATGTATTCCCTCTAAGATCAGGAATAAGACAAGGATACCCACTCTCTCCACATTTATTCAACATAGTACTGGAAGTCCCAGCCACAGCAATCACATAAGAAAAAGGAATAAAAGTAATTCAAATTGAAAAAAAGAAAACAGGCACTGTTTGCAGATGACAAGACACTATATACAGAAAAATCCTTAAGATGCCACCAAATAAACTACTAGAGCTCATCAATGAATTTGGTAAAGCTGCAAGATACAAAATTAATATCAAGCAATCTGTTGCATTTCTATACAGTAACAATAAATTATCACAAAAAATTAAGGAAAGCAATTTACCATCACATCAAAAAGGATAAAATATCTAGTAATAAACCTACTTAAAGAGGTAAAAAACTTGTACCCATAAAATAAGACACTGATGAAAGAAATTGAAGATGACACAAACAGATGGAGAGATACATCATGTTCATAGGTTAGAATCAGTATTGTTAAAATGATCATACTATCCAAGGCAATCTACAGATTCAGTGCAATCTCTGCCAAAATACCAATGGCATTTATCACAAAACTAGAATAATTTTAGCATTTGTATGGAAACACAAAAGACCTCAAATAGCCAAAATAATCTTGAGAAAGAACAGAGCTGGAGATCATACTCATTGACTGCAGACTATACTACAAAACTACAGTAATCAAAACAGTATGGTACTGGGATAGGAATTAAGATGGTAGAGTAGAAGGACGTGGAACTCAGCTCCTGCCCCAAATACATCAAAAATATATCTACATATGAAATAATTCTCACAGAATACCTACTGAACACTAGCTGTGCTGTGCTAAGTTGCTTCAGTTGTGTCTGACTCTTTGCAACCCTATGGACCATAGCCCTCCAGGCTCCTCTGTCCTTGGGATTCTCCAGGCAAGAATACTGGAGTGGGTTGCCATGCCCTTCTTCAGCGTATCTTCCTGACTCAGCGATTGAACCCAGCTCTCTTATGTCTCCTGCATTGGCAGGCAGGTTCTATACCACTAGTGACACCTGGGAAGCCCCCCCGAACACTAGCAGAAGACCTCAAACACCTGAAGGGACAGGAAAGATCTCCACATAACTGGGTAAGATGATGGGGGGAGGAGGAGAAAGGGAAGCAGGATGCAACCTGCACCCCTGGGAGGGAACAGTAAAAGAGGACAGAGTCCAACACCCTGGGAAGCCCCCCTCACCTTCAGGAAGATCAATGGGGACAGAAAGGGAGCTACACAGGCTCAGAGGAGAGTATAACAACTGGTTTGTGGCAGGCAGAACAGAAAGACCTACATAGACAATGCAACCAGCCTGCATGCTCCAGCCTGAGACAAGCATCCTATGGTATGGGCAGGGGCTGGTGCTGAAACTTGGGGTTTAGAGGACAGATCTGGAAAAAGGACTGGTCTTGGCTGTGTGGAAGTAGCCTGAAGTGGCTGGAGCGTGGTACAGATACAACCAGGTTGTCTGCAGAAAAAGCCTGGGCCCACCATAGAAGCAATGTGCCACATTTAAGTGGCATGTGAAGGGAGGGGCAGGGCTGCCCTTGCAGCTTATTTCTCCATGCCCCAGCTGCCACCTGGGTGGGCTCCAGCCTGGGTGAGTCCACATAACCCAAACACTGCCTTGGCTGGCTCCGATGCTCTGGCCACCACCTGGGCAGGCTATCACACCCTAGCCACCACCTCAGTGGGCTCCCACACACCAGGTGCCAGTGAGTTTCCCATGTGCAGAGGTGGGGCTGAAATCATAGGTAAGCCCTAAGGACCACATAACTTATAAAGCAGGGCTGAAATCTCTCCCTGGCTGTGTGAGCTGCAGATTTACACCTCTGCTGCCAGCTTGGAAAATTCAGCACCTGCAGGACATTCAAGCAGACAGTGGGTGCTCCTGTGGCTGGGAGGTCTGGCCTGAGGAGTTGTGGGTTTTGTGGGCACATGCTGTGGGGCTGGGCTGGGCCAGGATCTGAGTTACCTCCATAGCTCCCTCAGCGAGTCCATGTACATGATTACTGCAGTCCTGGGACCTGACTTCTTGGATCTGTGCTGGAGGCCTTGTGAAAACAACACCTGAGAAACACCAGGGTTGACTGCTGGCATTCCCATGGTTGAGGTGGGGCCAAGCGCAGTGCCAACAGTGGACTTTTGATCCCCCACAATGGGTGACATAATAGAGCATGCCCACCAGTGGACAGTTCTGGCAGAGCAAAACTCAGTGGCTCCTCTGCCAGTGGGAGTGCTCCAAACTCACATACCTTGCACTGCAGCTCAGAAACATTATTGGCTTCTACTCTAATAATTAGGGAGCAGTTGAACAGGGCAGTAACAAACACAGAGCAGAGGAGCTCAACATCCAGTGCAGGCTCTGAAGACAACACCAGTCACACCTCTTATCAAGGGGATAATGGCCAGCACATACTAAGGAAAGAGGTGGTAGGGATCCATACTAAAAACAGTCCTTGCACCAAAAATATTAAACCCACCCAGGCTACACAGCCTCCCACACAAAAACAGCCTTCTAAGACTACAACAGATTATGGTTTCTCCTAAACTCATAGAGCAAGAGAAATACAGGTAAAACAAAGATGCAGAGGGACCATTCCAAATTCAAAGATTAAGAGAATTCTCCTGAAAAAACAATGAAACAGATTTCTTCAGTCTAATAGACACTGAGTTTAAAAAGAAGATAATGATAATATTGAAGGAACTAAGAAGGATTATTGATAGAAATGCAAGTTACAGTAAAAAATAAATTAGAAATTATAAAAAGGAATCAAGGAAAAAATAGAGAACTCATTTGCCAAGATGAAAGCTAAGCTAAAGGCAATGAGTAGCAGAATGAATAATGCAGAAGGACAAATATGTGATCTGGAAGATAAAATAATGTAAATTGCCCAATCAGAACAGCAGACAGAAAGCCAAACGAAAAAAATGAAAGCAATATAATAAGAGTCTATGGGATAACAAAGAGTGTGCCAATCTATACATAACTCCCAGAGGGCTCCCAGGAGGAGAAGACAGAGCAAAGAAGCCTGAAAATATATTTGAAGAAATTATGGTTGAAAACATTCCAAACCTGAAGGAGACAGATATCCAGGTTCAGGAAGCACAGAGGGTTCCAAACAAAATGAATCCAAACAGACCTACACCAAGACATATTTCAATTAAAACAGTAAAAGTTCAAGAGAGAATTCTAAAGGCATCAAGAGAAAAAGAGTTAAATTACAAAAGAACCCCCATGAGGATGTGAACTGATTTCTCTACAGAAATGTTGCAGGCCAGATGAGAATGGCAAGATATATTCAAAGTCCTGAAAGAGAAAAATCTGCAACCTAGGATACTCTACTCAGCAAAATTATCATTTAGAATAGAAGGAAAGATAAAGAATTTCTCAGACAAGCAAAAACTAAAAGAATATAGCAGCAATACTAAAAACTCTAAGCATGGGCGACTGCGACGGTGCACAAACGCGGCCGAGAGGAGCTACCCCACGTCCAAGGTCAGGGGCAGAAGCTGGGAGGACCCCATGCCTGAGGAGTGGTGGCCAAGAGGAGCTACCCCGCGTCTGAGTCAGGGTTGGCGGCCGAGAGGAGCTACCCTGCGTCCGAGGTCAGGGGCAGCGTCTGGGAGGAGCTACCTCACGTCCAAGGAGGAGTGGCTGCGCGGGCGCAGGAGGGCCGAGAGGAGCTACTTCACGTTCAAGGTCAGGAGGGGCGGCATTGAGGAGATACCCCCTCGTCCAAGGTAAGAGAAACCCAAGTAAGATGGTAGGTGTTGCAAGAGGGCATCAGAGGGCAGACACACTGAAACCATACTTACAGAAAACTAGTCAATCTAATCACACTAGGACCACAGCCTTCTCTAACTCAATGAAACTAAGCCATGCCCATGGAGCCATCCAAGACGCGCAGGTCATGGTAGAGAGGTCTGACAGAATGTGGTCCACTGGAGAAGGGAATGGCAAACCACTTCAGTATTCTTGCCTTGAAATCCCCATGAACAGTATGAAAAGGCAAAATGATAGGATACTGAAAGAGAAACTCCCCAGGTCAGTAGGTGCCCAATATGCTACTGGAGATCAGTGGAGAAATAACTCCAGAAAGAATGAAGGGATGGAGCCAAAGCAAAAACAACACCCAGTTGTGGATGTGACTGGTGATAAAAGCAAGGTCTGATGATGTAAAGAGCAATATTGCATAGGAACCTGAAATGTCAGGTCCATGAATCAAGGCAAATTGGAAGTGGTCAAATAGGAGATGACAAGAGTGAACATCGACATTCTAGGAATCAGTGAACTAAGATGGGCTGGAATGGGTGAATTTAACTCAGATGACCATTATATCTACTACTGCAGGCAGGAATCCCTCAGAAGAAATGGAGTAGCCATCATGGTCAAAAAAAAGAGTCTGAAATGCAGTATTTGGATGCCATCTCAAAAACGACAGAATGATCTCTGTTCCTTTCTAAGGCAAATCATTCAATATCACAGTAATCCAAGTCTATGCCCTAACCAGTAAAGCTGAAGAAGCTGAAGTTGAACAGTTCTATGAAGACCTACAAAGCCTTTTAGAACTAACACCCAAAAAAGACGTCCTTTTCATTATAGGGGACTGGAATGCAAAAGTAGGAAGTCAAGAAACACCTGGAGTAACAGGCAAATTTGGCCTTGGAATACGGAATGAAGCAGGGCAAAGGCTAATAGAATTTTGCCAAGAGAACACACTGGTCATAACAAACACCCTCTTCCAACAACACAAGAGAAGACTCTAAACATGGACATCACCAGATGGTCAACACTGAAATCAGACTGATTATATTCTTTGCAGCCAAAGATGGAGAAGCTCTATACAGTCAGCAAAAACAAGACCAGGAGCTGACTGTGGCTCAGATGCAGCTCAAGCAAAAACAATACCCAATTGTGGATGTGACTGGTGATAGAAGCAAGGTCCGATGCTGTAAAGAGCAATATTGCATAGGAACTCCTTATTGCCAAATTCAGACTTAAATTGAAGAAAGTAGGGAAAACCACTAGACCATTCAAGTATGACCTAAATCAAATCCCTTATGATTATACAGTGGAAGTGAGAAATAGATTTAAGGGACTAGATCTGATAGATAGAGTGCCTGATGAACTATGGAATGAGGTTCATGACATTGTACAGGAGACAGGGATCAAGACCATCCCCATGGAAAAGAAATGCAAAAAAGCAAAATGGCTGTCTGGGGAGGCCTTACAAATAGCTGTGAAAAGAAGAGAAGTGAAAAGCAAAGGAGAAAAGGAAAGATATAAGCATCTGAATACAGAGTTCCAAAGAGATAAGAAAGCCTTCTTCAGAGATCAATGCAAAGAAATAGAGGAAAACAATAGAATGGGAAAGACTAGAGATCTCTTCAAGAAAATCAGAGATACTAAGGGAACATTTCATGCAAAGATGGGCTCGATAAAGGACAGAAATGGTATGGACCTAACAGAAGCAGAAGATATTAAGAAGAGGTGGCAAGAATACACAGAAGAACTGTACAAAAAAGATCTTCATGACCCAGATAATCACGATGGTGTGATCACTGACCTAGAGCCAGACATCCTGGAATGTGAAGTCAAGTGGGCCTTAGAAAGCATCACTATGAACAAAGCTAGTGGAGGTGATGGAATTCCAGTTGAGCTATTTCAAATCCTGAAAGATGATGCTGTGAAAGTGCTGCACTCAATATGCCAGCAAATTTGGAAAACTCAGCAGTGGCCACAGGACTGGAAAAGGTCAGTTTTCATTCCAATCCCAAAGAAAGGCAATGCCAAAGAATGCTCAAACTACCGCACAATTGCACTCATCTCACATGCTAGTAAAGTAATGCTCAAAATTCTCCAAGCCAGGCTTCAGCAATACGTGAACCGTGGACTTCAAGATGTTCAAGCTGGTTTTAGAAAAGGCAGAGGAACCAGAGATCAAATTGCCAACATTTGCTGGATCATGGAAAAAGCAAGAGTTCTAGAAAAACATCTATTTCTGCTTTATTGACTATGCCAAAGCCTTTGACTGTGTGGATCACAATCAACTGTGGAAAATTCTGAAAGAGATGGGAATACCAGACCACCTGACCTGCCTCTTGAGAAATTTGTATGCAGGTCAGGAAGCAACAGTTAGAACTGGACATGGAACAACAGACTGGTTCCAAATAGGGAAAGGGGTATGTCAAGGCTATATATTGTCACCTTGCTTATTTAACTTATATGCAGAGTATCTGGGCTGGAAGAAGCACAAGCTTGCATCAAGATTGCCAGGAGAAATATCAATAACCTCAGATATGCAGATGACACAACCCTTATGGCAGAAAGTGAAGAGGAACTGAAGAGCCTCTTGATGAAGGTGAAAGAGGAGAGTGAAAAAGTTGGCTTAAAGCTCAACATTCAGAAAACAAAGATCATGGCATCTGGTCCTATCACTTCATGGGAAATAGATGGGGAAACAGTGGAAACAGTGTCAGACTTTATTTTTCTGGGCTCCAAAATCACTGCAGATGGTGATTGCAGCCATGAAATTAAAAGATGCTTACTCCTTGGAAGAAAAGTTATGACCAACCTAGATAGCATATTCAAAAGCAGAGACATTGCTTTGCCAACAAAGGTCCGTCTAGTCAAGGCTATGGTTTTTCCTGTGGTCATGTATGGATGTGAGAGTTGGACTGTGAAGAAAGCTGAGCACCGAAGAATTGATGCTTTTGAACTGTGGTGTTGGAGAAGACTCTTGCGAGTCCCTTGGACTGCAAGGAGATCAGCCCTGGGATTTCTTTGGAAGGAATGATGCTAAAGCTGAAACTCCAACACTTTGGCCACCTCATGCGAAGAGCTGACTCATTGGAAAAGACTCTGATACTGGGAGGGATTGGGGGCAAGAGGAGAAGGGGACGACAGAGGATGAGATGGCTGGATGGCATCACTGACTCGATGGACATGAGTCTCAGTGAACTCTGGGAGTTGGTGATGGACAGGGAGGCCTGGAGTGCTGCGATTCATGGGGTCGCAAAGAGTTGGACACAACTGAGCAACTGAACTGAACTGAACTGAAAAAACCAGTATGTCAACAATGAAATCAAAAGGAAATGTAAAACCTTGAGGCAAATGACAATGAAAACACAACCATAATAAATCTATGAGATGCAGCAAAAAACAGTTCTTAGAGGGAAGTTCATAGTGATAAAGGCCTTTTTAAAGAAACAAGACAAATCTCAAGTAAACAACGTAACTCATCATCTAAAAGAATTAGAAAAAGAGCAAACAAAACCTAAAGCCAGCAGAAGGAAGGAACTAATAAATGTCAGAGAGAAAATTAAGTTTTTTTTAAAAGCAGGGGAAAAAAATCAATGAAACCAAGAGCTGCTTCTTTGAAAGGGTAAACAAAATTAACAAACCTCTGGCCATGCTCACCAAGAAGACAGATGACAGAAACAAAATAAATGAAAGGGGAGAAATCACAATCAATACTACAGAAGTATGAGCAATTATATGCCAACAAAGTCTACAACTTATAAGAAACGGACAACTTTCTAGAAGAACTCAGCCCACCAAAGCTGAATCAAAAAGAAACAGAATAGACTGATCACTAGAAGTGAAATAGCACTTGTAATCTATAAAAACAACAACAACTCCCTACAAACAAGGGCACAGGACCAGATGGCTTCACAGGTGAATTCTACCAAACATACAAAGAAAAACTTATGCCAATCCTTCTCAAACTCTTCCAAAAGACTGAAGAGGAAGGAAAACTCCCAAAGACATTCTATGAAGCCACCATCAACCCAATACCAAAACCAAAGACAATACCAAAAAAGAAAATTACAGGTCAATATTTTTGATGAATATTAGATGCAAAAATTCTCAAGAAAATATTAGCAAACCAAAACCAACAACACATAAAAAAAACATCATGCACCAATGTCAAGTTGGATTCATCCCAGGGTCACAAGGATAGTTCAGCACATGCAAATCAATGTGACACACACATCAACAGAGGGCAAAAACCACATGATCACCATAATAGATGCAAAAAAAGCATTTTATAAAATTCAACATCCACTCACGATACAAGTCCTTACAAAAGTGGGTATAGATGGAACATATCTCAACATAATAAAACTATTAATATTTATGACAAACCCACAGCCAATATAATATTCAACATTGAAAAGCTGAAAGTCTTCCCATGAAAATCTGGAACAAGACAAGTATACCCACTCTTATCACTTCTATTCAATATAGTATTGGAAATCCAGCTGCAGGAATCAGATAAGAAAAAGAAATAAAAGGTATTCAAATTCAGAAGGAAGAGGTAAAATTGTTATCATCTGCAGATGACATGATAGTATATACAGAAAATCCACACAAAAAATATGAGAACTGATAAACAAATTTGGCAAGGTAGCAGGATACAAAAGTATGGAAAACAATGGAAATTGTTTGCACTTCTTTATACTAACAATGAAATATTAGAAAAAGAATATAAACAAAAATTTCTTTTAAAATCATATTTTAAAAAATCAATACTTAGGAATAAATCTCACCAAGAATGTGAAAAGACTTAAATGCTGAAAACTAAAACACATTCGTAAAGGAAATTGAAGATGATTCATAGAAATGGAAAGATAGCCCAAGCTTTTGGATTGGAAGAATACCATTAAAATGGCCACTCTATATACTACCCAAAGCAATTTATAGATTCAATGCAATCCCTATCAAGCTACCAACAGTATTCTTCACAGAGCTAGAACAAATAATTTCACAATTTGTATGGAAATACAAAAAACCTCGAATAGCCAAAGCGATCTTGAGAAAGAAGAATGGAACTGGAGGAATCAACCTGCCTGACTTCAGGCTCTACTACAAAGCCACAGTTATCAAGACAGTATGGTACTGGCACAAAGACAGAAATATAGATCAATGGAACAAAATAGAAAGCCCAGAGATAAATCCACGCACATATGGACACCTTATCTTTGACAAAGGAGGCAAGAATATACAATGGATTAAAGACAATCTCTTTAAAAAGTGGTGCTGGGAAATCTGGTCAACCACTTGTAAAAGAATGCACCTAGAACATTTTCTAACACCATACACAAAAATAAACTCAAAATGGATTAAAGATCTCAATGTAAGACCAGAAACTATAAAACTCCTAGAGGAGAACATAGGCAAAACACTCTCTGACATACATCACAGCAGGATCCTCTATGACCCACCTCCCAGAATATTGGAAATAAAAGCAAAAATAAACAAATGGGACCTAATTAACCTTAAAAGCTTCTGCACATCAAAGGAAACTATTAGCAAGGTGAAAAGACAGCCTTCAGAATGGGAGAAGATAATAGCAAATGAAGCAACTGACAAACAACTAATCTCGAGAATATACAAGCAACTCCTACAGCTCAACTCCAGAAAAATAAATGACCCAATCAAAAAATGGGCCAAAGAACTAAATAGACATTTCTCCAAAGAAGACATACAGATGGCTAACAAACACATGAAAAGATGCTCAACATCACTCATTATTAGAGAAATGCAAATCAAAACCACTATGAGGTACCATTTCACACCAGTCAGAATGGCTGTGATCCAAAAGTCTACAAGTAATAAATGCTGGAGAGGGTGTGGAGAAAAGGGAACCCTCTTCCACTGTTGGTGGGAATGCAAACTAGTACAGCCACTATGGAGAACAGTGTGGAGATTCCTTAAAAAACTGGAAATAGAACTGCCTTATGATCCAGCAATCCCACTGCTGGGCATACACACTGAGGAAACAAGAAGGGAAAGAGACACGTGTACCCCAATGTTCATTGCAGCACTGTTTATAATAGCCAGGACATGGAAGCAACCTAGATGCCCATCAGCAGATGAATGGATAAGAAAGCTATAGTACATATACACAATGGAGTATTACTCAGCCATTAAAAAGAATACATTTGAATCAGTTCTAATGAGGTGGATGAAACTGGAGCCTATTATACGGAGTGAAGTAAGCCAGAAAGAAAAACACCAATACAGTATACGAACGCATATATATGGCATTTAGAAAGATGGTAACAATAACCCTGTGTACGAGACAGCAAAAGAGACACTGATGTATAGAACAGTCTTATGGACTCTGTGGGAGAGGGAGAGGGTGGGAAGATTTGGGAGAATGGCATTGAAACATGTAAAATATCATGTATGAAACGAGTTGCCAGTCCAGGTTCAATGCACGATACTGGATGCTTGGGGCTGGTGCACTGGGATGACCCAGAGGGATGGTATGGGGAGGGAGGAGGGAGGAGGGTTCAGGATGGGGAACACATGTATACCTGTGGCGGATTCATTTTGATATTTGGCAAAACTAATACAATTATGTAAAGTTTAAAAATAAAATAAAATTAAAAAAAAAAAATAAAATGGCCACTCTACTACCCAAAGCAATCTATAGATGTAATGTGATACTTATCAAATTACTCATGACATTCCTCACAGAACTAGAACAAAAAATCCTAAAATTTATATGGAACCATGAAAGACTTAATTACCAAAGCAATTCTGAGTAAAAAGAACAAAGCTGGAGGTATAACCTTCCCAGGCTTTGAATAATACGACAAAGCTACAGTAATCAAAACAGCATGGTATTGGCACAGAAGAGAATGGATCAACAGAAGAGAATAGAGAGCCCAGAAATAAAGCCACACACCCATGGCCAATTAATCTTTGACAAAGGAGGCAAGAATATACAATGGAGGAAAGATAGTCTCTTCAGCAAGTGCTGATGGGAAAGTTGGACAACCACACACAAATCAATGACGTGAGAACACACCCTGTCACCATACACAAAAATAAACTCAAAATAGCTTAAAGACTGAAATATAAGAGATGACACCATTAAACTCCTAGAAGAGAACACAGGCAAAACCATTACCAATGTCTTCTTATGTCAGTCTCCAAAGCAATGGAAACAAAAGCAAAATTAAACAAATGAATGAAATAATGCCATTTGCAGCAACATAGATATACCTACAGATTATTACACTAGTAATTCAGAAAGAGAAAGATAAATGCCATATGATATCATTTGTATGTGGAATCTAAAATACAACACAACTGAACATATCTACAGAAACAGACTCACAGACAGAGATAACAGATTTATGGTTAGAGGGGAGGGGACATGGGGGAGAAAAGACTGGGAGTTTGAGACAGGCAGATACAAACTATCATATATACGGGATGGATAAACAACAAGGTCCCACCACATAGGCCAAGGAACTATATTCAATACCCTCTGATAAACCATAATGGAAGAGAATATGAAAAAGAATATCAGATCAGATCAGATCAGTCGCTCAGTCGTGTCCAACTCTTTGCGACCCCATGAATCGCAGCACACCAGGCCTCCCTGTCCATCACCAACTCCCAGAGTTCACTCAGACTCACGTCCATCGAGTCAGTGATGCCATCCAGCCATCTCATCCTCTGTCGTCCCCTTCTCCTCTTGCCCCCAATCCCTCCCAGCATCAGAGTCTTTTCCAATGAGCCAACTCTTCACATGAGGTGGCCAAAGTACTGGAGTTTCAGCTTTAGCATCATTCCTTCCAAAGAAATCCCAGGACTCATTTCCTTCAGAATGGACTGGTTGGATCTCCTTGCAGTCCAAGGGACTCGCAAGAGTCTTCTCCAACACCACAGTTCAAAAGCATCAATTCTTCAGTGCTCAGCTTTCTTCACAGTCCAACTCTCACATCCATACATGACCACAGGAAAAACCATAGCCTTGACTAGACGAACCTTTGTTGGCAAAGTAATGTCTCTGCTTTTGAATATGCTATCTAGGTTGGTCATAACTTTCCTTCCAAAGAGTAAGCGTCTTTTAATTTCATGGCTGCAGTCACCATCTGCAGTGATTTTGGAGCCCAGAAAAATAAAGTCTGACACTGTTTCCCCATCTATTTCCCATGAAGTGATGGGACCGGATGCCATGATCTTCGTTTTCTGAATGTTGAGCTTTAAGCCAACTTTTTCACTCTCCTCTTTCACCTTCATCAAGAGGCTTTTGACTTCCTCTTCACTTTCTGCCATAAGGGTTGTGTCATTTGCATATCTGAAGTTATTGATATTTCTCCTGGCAATCTTGATGCAAGCTTGTGTTTCTTCCAGTCCAGCATTTGTCATGATGTACTCTGCATAGAAGTTAAATAAACAGGGTGACAATATACAGCCTTGACGTACTCCTTTTCCTATTTGGAACCAGTCTGTTGTTCCATGTCCAGTTCTAACTGTTGCTTCCTGACCTGCATACAAATTTCTCAAGAGGCAGATCAGGTGGTCTGGTATTCCCATCTCTTTCAGAATTTTCCACAGTTGATTGTGATCCACACAGTCAAAGGCTTTGGCATAGTCAATAAAGCAGAAATAGATGCTTTTCTGGAACTCTCTTGCTTTTTTGATGATCCAGAGGATGTTGGCAATTTGATCTCTGGTTCCTCTGCCTTTTCTAAAACCAGCTTGAACACCAGGAAGTTCACGGTTCACATATTGCTGAAGCCTGGCTTGGAGAATTTTGAGCATTACTTTACTAGCATGTGAGATGAGTGCAATTGTGCGGTAGTTTGAGCATTCTTTGGCATTGCCTTTCTTTGGGATTGGAATGAAAACTGACCTTTTCCAGTCCTGTGGCCACTGCTGAGTTTTCCACATTTGCTGGCATATTGAGTGCAGCACTTCCACAGCATCATCTTTCAGGATTTGGAATAGCTCAACTGGAATTCATCACCTCCACTAGCTTTGTTCATAGTGATGCTTTCTAAGGCCCACTTGACTTCACATTCCAGGATGTCTGGCTCTAGGTCAGTGATCACACCATCGTGATTATCTGGGTCATGAAGATCTTTTTTGTACAGTTCTTCTGTGTATTCTTGCCACCTCTTCTTAATATCTTCTGCTTCTGTTAGGTCCATACCATTTCTGTCCTTTATCGAGCCCATCTTTGCATGAAATGTTCCTTTGGTATCTCTGATTTTCTTGAAGAGATCTCTAGTCTTCCCCATTCTGTTGTTTTCCTCTATTTCTTTGCACTGATGGCTGAGGAAGGCTTTCTTATCTCTTCTCGCTATTCTTTGGAACTCTGCATTCAGATGTTTATATCTTTCCTTTTCTCCATTGCTTTTTGCTCCTGTTCTTTTCACAGCTATTTGTAAGGCCTCCCCAGACGGCCATTTTGATTTTTTGCATTTCTTTTCCATGGGGATGGTCTTGATCCCTGTCTCCTGTACAATGTCATGAACCTCATTCCATAGTTCATCAGGCAATCTATCTATCAGATCTAGTCCCTTAAATCTATTTCTCACTTCCACTGTATAATCATAAGGGATTTGATTTAGGTCATACCTGAATGGTCTAGTGGTTTTCCCTACTTTCTTCAATTTAAGTCTGAATTTGGCAATAAGGAGTTCATGATCTGAGCCACAGTCAGCTCCTGGTCTTGTTTTTGCTGACTGTATAGAGCTTCTCCATCTTTGGCTGCAAAGAATATAATCAATCTGATTTCGGTGTTGACCATCTGGTGATGTCCATGTGTAGAGTCTTCTCTTGTGTTGTTGGAAGAGGGTGTATTTTATGACCAGTGCATTTTCTTGGCAAAACTCTATTAGTCTTTGCCCTGCTTCATTCCGTATTCCAAGGCCAAATTTGCCTGTTACTCCAGGTGTTTCTTGACTTCCTACTTTTGCATTCCAGTCCCCTATAATGAAAAGGACGTCTTTTTTGGGTGTTAGGTCTAAAAGGTCTTGTAGGTCTTCATAGAACCGTTCAACTTCAGCTTCTTCAGTATTACTGGTTGGGGCATAGACTTGGATTACTGTGAATGGTTTGCCTTGGAAACGAACAGAGATCATTCTGTCATTTTTGAGATGGCATCCAAGTACTGCATATCAGACTCTTTTGTTGACCATGATGGCTACTCCATTTCTTCTGAGGGATTCCTGCCCACAGTAGTAGATATAATGGTCATCTGAGTTAAATTCACCCATTCCAGTCCATTTTAGTTCGCTGATTCCTAGAATGTCTACATTCACTCTTGCCATCTCTTGTTTGACCACTTCCAATTTGCCTTGATTCATGGACCTGACATTCCAGGTTCCTACGCAATATTGCTCTTTACAGGATTGGACCTTGCTTCTATCACCAGTCACATCCACAGCTGGGTATTGTTTTTGCTTTGGCTCCATCCCTTCATTCTTTCTGGAGTTATTTCCCCACTGATCTCCAGTAGCATATTGGGTACCTACTGACCTGGGGAGTTTCTCTTTCAGTATCCTATCATTTCGCCTTTTCATACTGTTCATGGGGTTCTCAAGCTAAGAATACTGAAGTGGTTTGCCATTCCCTTCTCCAGTGGACCACATTCTGTCAGATCTCTCCACCATGACCCGCCCATCTTGGGTTGCCCCACGGGCATGGCTTAGTTTCATTGAGTTAGAGAAGGCTGTGGTCCTAGTGTGATTAGATTGACTAGTTTTCTGTGAGTATGGTTTCAGTGTGTCTGCCCTCTGATGCTGTGTGGGCACAGGATGGCCTAGAGAAGCTATCCCATGTTGAAAGTCAGGAAGAGCAGCGGTGAGGAGATACCCCTTGTCCAAGGTAAGGAGCAATGGCTGCGCTTTGCTGGAGCAGCCGTGAAGAGATACCCCACACCCAAGGTAAGAGAAACCCAAGAAAGAAAAAGAATATATATATGTGTATAACTGATTCACTGTGCTATATATCAGAAATTAAACACATAAATCAATTATACTTTAATAAAATTTTTTAAAAAACAGTATGATACTGGCACAAAAACAGACATACAGATCAACAGAACAGAGAGCCCAGAAATAAAGCCACACACCTATGGTCAATTAATTTCAATAAAGGAATCAAGAATATACAATAGAAAAACAGTCACTTCAGTAAATGGTACTGGGAAAACTGGATAGCTACATGTAAAAGAATGAAATTAGAACATCTGTC
Organism: Bubalus bubalis; assembly: GCF_019923935.1. Classification (NCBI taxonomy): domain Eukaryota; kingdom Metazoa; phylum Chordata; class Mammalia; order Artiodactyla; family Bovidae; genus Bubalus; species Bubalus bubalis. The sequence goes on from NC_059176.1 coordinate 39,945,692, forward strand.
TCAAGCCATGTACAAAAAATAAACTCAAAATGGATTAAGGACCTAAATGTAGTACGGGAAACCATAAAACTCCCAGAAGAAAACATAAGCAGAACACCCTTTGACATAAATTGTAGCAATAATTTTTTTGGATCTGTCTCCTAAAGCAAAGTAAATAAAAATAAACAAACGAGACCTAATTAAACTTAAAAGCTTTCACTCAGTGAAAGAAACTATCAACAAAATGAAAAGACAACCTTTGGATGGGAGAAAATATTTGTAAGACATGACTGAGAAGGAGTTAATATTGAAAATATGTTAACAGTTTATACCAGTCAATGTCAAAAAAAAAACAACCAGATTAAAAATATGTGCAGAAGACCTGAATATATATTTTTCCAAAGAAGACACATGAAAAAAGGTTTAACATCATTAATCATCAGAGAAATTAAAACCAAAACAAGGCATCACCTCACACCTCACAAGGTCTATCATCAGAGAGAACACAAATAACAAACGTTGGCAAAGATGTGGAGAAAAGAGGACCCTTGTGCACTGTTGGCAGGACTGTAAATTGGTGCAGCCAGTGTGGAAAACAGTATGGCTCAAAAAGCGAAAAACAGAACTACCGCGTGACCCAGCAATTCTACTCCGGGTATATACGGGGAAAAAAATGAAAACACTAATTTGAAAAGATACATGCACATCAGTGTTCATAGCAGCCCCACTTATAACAGCAAAGATATGGAAACAAACTGTCCATGAACAGATGAATGGATAAAGAATATGTAGCAGATAACGGAATACTGCTCAGCCACAAAAGGCATGAAATTTTGCCATTTGCAACAACATGGATGGACTTAAAGATTTTATGCTTAGAGAAATGTCAGATGGAGAAAGACAAATACTGTATGATATCACTCACATATGGAATCTAAAAAATAAAACAAATAATGATTACAACAAAAAAAGAATCAGATGAGAGAATAAATTAGTGGTTACCAGTGAGAAGAGGGAAGGGAGGAGGGGCAAGTTAGGGACAGGGGATTAAGAAGTACAAGCTATGATGCATAAAATTACAAGGATATATTGTGCGTGTGCATGCATGTTAAGGTGCTTTCAGTTGTGTCCAACTCTTTGTGACCCTCTGGATTGTAGCCCACCAGGCTCCTCAGTCTATGGGAGTCTCCAGGCAAGAATACTGGAGTGGGCTGCCATGCCCTCCAGGATATATAGTACAGCATAGGAAATACAGCCAACATTTTATAACTATAAATGGAATATAACCTTTAAAAACGGTAAATCACGGTTGTACATCTGAAAATATATAATATGGCACATCAACTTTATCTCAATAAAAAAAAACTTGCACTAATCATTTAAATGTTTTGTCTTTACTTAAAACATTAAATAGTAAAATTTGAAATACCATAGCGTCGCACAGAGTCAGACACGACTGAAGCGACTTAGCAGCAGCAAATTAAGAGAACACAATAGAAAGGTAAAGCCATGTATTTCAGTGCCTTCAAGGGCACTTTCTTTCCCGCTTTTCACTGGCCCCCACCGGCCACACGGCCAGCTCTGCACCTCCTCCACCTTCCTTTCCTGCCCTGCTTTGGCTCCTGTAGCCTCACTTAACATCCTGCAGTGCTCTGAAAACCACCCTGCGCTCCTCGCGTCCTCATGCCTTTACCAATGCCTCCTGTACCAGGAACACCCCACTCCTCTCCCCGCTATACTTCTGTGGACTCCCGCGCATCCTTCAAGGTGCTGCCCCGGCAGACCTCGACCTGAGCGGCTCGACAAGGCCCGGGGCTGGGAGAGACTTACTCGAGGAACCTGGTGATGTACTCGCGGCTGCAGCGGGACCAGGTGAGAGGCGCAGCGTCGTACAGGAGCTGTGGAGACATGATGAAAGGCCGTTTCCCAACGGGCTCACAGTCATTGCCGCTTCCGTCATGCTGAATGCCAAAACTGTGTGAGAGCACAGGCCCCAGGGGCGGGTGAGCCGGCGGGAAGCCCGCCAGCCCACTCCCTCCCTCAGGGGTCTGCGAGGTGCCGGGTCCTGGCTCTGCCACCAAACCACCGTGTGGCCGGGGGAAAGTCACACCCCACCTCTGAGCCTCTGTTTCCTTAAGGTAAAACGTGGGTGTGACAACCAGCTGCCCGGGGCCCTCCAGCAGCTGATCCTGAACTGAACACCAGGGACCACAGAGCAGCCGAGCGTCTGGGCTGAGCTGGCCAACAACGGCCAGCCAGGTGGCACCCAGGGGGCCCACGGTGGCCCCCGCAGCCTCACTGGCACCAAGAACAGTCTGACAGGGTTCCTCCCCACCCCAGGTCCTATCTCAAGGCTGTGCAGTGGAGTTAGGGAGTCCGAGCTGCCACGCCACAGGAAAGGTCTCGGAGACCATCCTTGGAAAGACACGAAAATAATTATGTGTGCTGAGCTCTTCCTATGTGCCAGGCATCATACTAAGCTCTTTTCAGAAACACTATCTCACTCAGTCCTCAGTGATGAGCCAACCCCTCTGACCAATAGTGCTCTCTGTGAGCCTGCCCTCGTGGGCTCCCAGACCATCTAAGATGCTGCCATACTCACAGCTAAACAGTCCAGGCACAGATGGCTGAGGGCAGGGGCCATGCTTAGGCACAACAGCCTTACACAGAAGTGTCCAACAGAGGGAGCCTTTCACATCCCTGAATCCAACTCCCTCAACCAACAGGGAGCATACAGAGGCCCAGAGAGGGCAGGGAGCTTGCCTAGGGTCGCAGAGTAATTAGGAATGCGGTGGGAGGTGGCAGGGACCAAGAGTCAAAGATGCAAGCGCTGAGGGCAACAGGGAGGTACAAAGACCCATGGTGACTTTCCGGCCCATCTCAATCCCACTTAAGGCTTAGTCCTCTCCTGTGTAACAGGGAAGCAGCCTGGCTGCGGGGTGGGGACAGGGCAAGGACAGAATGTGGCTAGGTTGGGCTCATTCCTCAAGACAGGGCTCCCTTCCCTGGGACTGCATGGGCCATCAGCCTGGCTGGCTGGTGCCTCCAGGTTGGGAGGTGAGGCTGGGTTCTTAGTGTGGCAGTGGGGGTGGCAGGGTACCTGTGCCCGAGCTCGTGGGCCACGGTGAAGGCCAAGGGCAGGCCCGTGTCCTCGTTGATGTTGCAGCTGCGGTGTGGCTGGCACATGCCCGCCACGTGGGACAGGCCCAGGGTCTCGCAGGGCTGGTTCATGGCTGCACACAGGTCCTTCCTGCACGTGCAGAGAGAAGGGGGCCCTCAGACTGACCTGGCCTGGAGCCAGGCCCTCCCAAGCTGAGGGGGCCAGAGAAGGACCCCTGCTGACTCTGAGGGAGGGTGGGAGCAAGAAGGATGCTTATCCCATCGCTCTCAGACCAGCGCAGGAGCCTTCGGGAAGCAGCGACCCTTATTCACACAAGACACCTTTCTGGGCCTGGGGAGCAGACGCATGCACAGACAATTTGGGTTACTACCCCAGTGAGAAGCTGCTGGAGCTCAGCAAAGGGAAATATTAATAACTCCACCTCAAGTTCAAAAATACTGCCTCTGAACTGATTAGGAGTTGTCAGAGTTGGGGTCATGTTGGAGTGGGGAAGTATGGGACAAAGATTTTCTGGTTATAAAAGAGTAGCACAAGAGATCCTTCTAATGGAACCATTCCATATCTAGACTGGGCAATGGATACAGAAATTACACGCGTGATAAAATTGCAGAAGACTAAACACACACACAAATAAGTGTATGTAAAATTAGTGAAACCTGAGTATGGTCTGTGGATCATATCAGTGTCAATTTTCTGCTTGGGATATAACTACAGTTATGCCAGATGTTGGGGGCTTTCTTGGTGGCTCAGATGGTAAAGAATCTGCCTGCAATACCGGAGTGAAAGTGTTAGTCAGTCAGTCATGTCCAGCGCTTTGCGACCCCATGGACTGTAGCCTGCCAGGCTCCTCTGTCCGTGGAATTCTTCAGGCAAAAATACTGGAGTGGGTTGCCATTTCCTTCTCCAGGGGATCATCCCAACCCAGGGATCGAACCTGGGTCTCCCGCGCTGCAGGCAGATTCTTTACCACCTAAGCCACCAGGGGAGAGCCAGGTTCAACCCCTGAGTCAGGAAGGTCCCATGGAGAAGACAATGGCTATCCATTCCAGTATTCTTGCCTAGAGAATTCCACGGACAGAGGAGCTTGACAGGCTACAGTCCATGGAGTCATCAAGAGCTGGACATAACTGAGGGACTAACACTTTCATTTTCACACCAGATGTTACCACTGTGGGAAACTGGATGAAGTGTAGACGGTACCTCCCTGTATTACTTCTGACAACTGCATGAGAATTCACAATGAACAGCTCACAATGAATATTTACAGTAAAAAGCTCTCCCCAAGTGCTATTGAAATCCTGTCTTGGATCAAAGGTGTGGAAACCCTCCTCGAGATGAGGCTCCTGAGAGCAGGGCCATGTCTGCCCCCCTCCTGGGGCTTCTCCCCGAGGGTCAGGTGGCACCTCCCTCCCACGCAGGCTCTCCCAGCTGCACCCCAGACCCCTCCCCTCCCAGCTGCCAGTACCTGGTGAGCAGAATGGCCGTGTCATGGTGCAGCGGGTGGGCATCCCCCTTCATGTTGATGCTTTTCTGCCACTTGCAGAAGCTCCTCAGAGTGTTGTCTGCGTGATGAGAGATCTTCAGGTCCTCCTGCAGGCAGAGAGCACAGCCACTGAAGCCTCCCCTAGAGCTCTGAAGGGTCAGGCCAAATTCTCCTCCACAGGAAGGTGGGGGACAGAGGCCCAGAGGTGGCAGCAGGCAGACCCGTGGGACCCAGGCCAGTCTCTGGTCTGACCACCCCTCCCAGAGGCACCTGCCAGAGGGGACCTAAGAGAGGGTCAGCCAGGGGTGGGGGTGACAGATGACACTGCTTGGGCCAAGGAGGCCCTGGCTGTGCCCTTCCACACAAGGCGGCTCGGGTGAGTGGCAGGAGGACTCTGGCAGGCGATGCCCATCCCAGGGGCCAGTGTAAGGTCACGTGACTTCCCACCTCCTCATCTTCCAGCAGGATCAGGCGCACGATGGTGATGTGGATGGGGTTCCCGATGCTGGGGTCATGAAACAGACCGGCCACCTACCCAAGAAATAAGGGTCAGGCTGTCACCTCAGATATACAACACAGGCAGCCTCTGCTCACCTCCAACCCACCTGGAGGGATGCACACCCATGTTCATACACAGGGGAGCTCACACAGTGCATGCATCCCATACATGGAAGTACTCACACCTGAACACACACTTCCCCAGCCCAGTATCAGCAGAACCTGGAGGGGACGAGAGGGCATCCCAGGCTCTGGGGTCCCGAGCATCTGTTTGGAATCCTATTCCCCAGCTTGCACCTCCAGATGCTGGCTGGTTGGCCCATCTCAGGGCCCTCCTCTGTCCTGGGCTGGCTCGGGCCTGCTGCCCCCTCTTGCCCTGGGGAGGCTGGGACCAGCATCCCAGGAGTGAGCCCTCTCATGAGGCAGGAACTGGGCACAGCCTGGGGGAGGGATGGAGGCAGGCAAGGCCCATCTTCCCTGGGGCTGACAGCCATAGGGCCAAAAGGTGTGCAGGCCTCTCAGAGGCCCCCAGAGCTAACTCCACTCAGCCCTAAGGCAGAAGGCCATCCCCAAAGATGGACAGCATGCCAAGGTGCAGGGAAATGGCAGGTAAAGCTGACTGTTCTTTTAAAGCTCCCTCAGGACAAGGAAGAAGCCAGCTCATGAGTGGAGACAGGGGTCAATTTCCCAGCAGGCAGAGATGTCAGGACACATCAGTTTTGAGTTGGCTTCTAGCAATTCCATCAAGAAAAATATATTCAAATAGGAATGGAGAAAACATGTACTGTTAAGAGGGCACAAAAGCCCTGGATAAGGGGATGAATCATACTTTCAGAGCTCAAGGTCAGGAATGGTGAAGTCAGTGATGTAGTAATGTGCCTCCCTCACCCCCATGCACATGCTGGGTCCTGGGGGCCCCTCTGCACTGCCTTCCTCCCCGACATCAACCAATTCTGCCTCCAAAATTTTGTCCTCTAGCCCATCTGCAGCCCTGCAGCCCAGCCATTTGTCTCTGAATGCAAACCCAATCACATTATGTCTTTGCTTAAAACCAGTGGGTCTTCACTGTCCACAGGTAAAGGGAAGGTCCTAAGCCTGGTACACAGGCCTGTGTGGTCGGTCCCTGTCCACCTCTATGGCCTCACTCTTCTCCTCAAACTCCCTCACTCCCTGGCTCTAACCACTCTGTCTGGCTTTCTCTCAAAATCCCATGATCCTTCCTACACAGGGCCTTGGCAGATGCTGCGCCCTCAGCCTAGAACACCTTCCCAAGTTATCTTTTACCCTTTCTCCAGCTCTCGCCCCTCCACCACGTCTTCTGAGAGCTTTTTCTCTACCCAACACTCCCAAACCACCATGAACTTGTCTTTTCTAGGACCCCCTCCATCACACGTGCACATTTATCAGTTTCATTAACACCTCTCTTCCCTCCAGACCATAAGCTCCATGGGCTCCCTCTGATCTGTCCAGGTTCCTAGCACATTATGGACTCAAGAAACAGTTGCTGAATGAATGAATGAAGCTCGAACGCTTGTTTTTTCCAATGCATTATCTCATTCAAAAAAAAAAAGTAAAAATGCAAAGAGTCCCCTGGAGAAAATCAAATTAAAAGAAAAAAGTTTTCCTAGACAACATGCAAGTGAGCTTGGCAGCAGACCCCAACAAAGAGGCTCCAAAGGATGAGAAGCCCCTGAGGGTCTGCTAAGACCTGTCCCAGCAACTAGCCCACCTTATGTCCTGAATTAGGGCTGGGACAGCTTCCTGCCACCACAAAGTCCCCCCATTGTCTAGAACACTTTTCACTGTCCCCCCAAGAAGTATGGAGGTGAAACATGCTGGGAGGTACTGGAGGAAGGCAGGGTCATTAACTGTTGACTAAATCAACCAGTGAGTGTCTGTTTAAGCCTGAGGTCAGGGTGGTTATCTCAACTAGATAAACTATACCCAGGAAAGACAAGCCCTATTCTGGTGCAGGCCCAGAGAGCAAGCTGGGGTAGGCAGTGTTCATGAAAGATCTGGGGGTTACCAGTGACTACAAGCTCCCAATGAGCTAACAGTATGACAAGAGCCACTCAAAAAGGGCCCTTGGCCTCAGAGGACATGAACAGAATTGGGGGTGCAAAAATGGGGGAACCTCTCTTGTTATGCTTGGAATAGACCTACCTGAGCTACCTGGGTCTGGCACCCTGACAAACTGGTAACCTGTTGGAGGCCTTGGTAAAGAGGGTGAGGCTGTCCTGAAGGTGGCTGTGGGGCTGAAGAGCAGATCTTCAGTAGACACAACAGCAGCAGCTAACACTGACCGAGCCTAACACACCTGGTCCTCGCGCTGGGAGCGTCACGTACCTTAGCTCACTGAATCTTCGCACCTCTCAGGCAGGCATAAGTATTGCCATCTTACAGATGGAGCAACTGAGGCTCCAAGAGAGGCTGAATACGGGATCGGAAACCCAGATCTGACTGCATCATAGTTTGTGCTCTTAAGTTTGGAAAGTGCTGCCTGCCTCCTCTCTGGAGGACGGATTCTAAACGTGTACAAGTTTGGAGGCTCTGAGGAGTACTGCAGTAAAGTCTGTTACTTTTTTTTAACCCTGTGTTGCCAAACTTTCAAGAGCACCATCTTTCTTCACAGAACATTTATTAGCATCTCTTGGAACAAGTACTTTCCAGAATATTCTTTGAGAAATGCTACAAGGCAGAGCTTCCCAAGCCTGGGATCTTATTCTTGTGCATCCATCACCATGTCCTTGGTACAGAGCTGACACTCAGCACTCATGTCAGCCTTACATGAACAAACATCTGCCCCAGAGGAAAAAGGGGATAAGTTCTCCTCACTCCCACCAACCTGTTCCCTCATCCTTCTAGCACACTCTGGCCAACACAGCTACCCAGCTGTCCCTCTCTGGGGCAGGCTAAGAGGCAGAGAGGACCGAGTGGGGCTTTGGAAGCAGATAACTCTGAGCTCCAGTCCCAGCTCTGCCACTCACCAGTTCTGTGACCTTGAGAAGTTCCTTGGACTCCCTGATCCTTTGTTCCTTTAACTACAAAATGGGGCTGAGGCTTAGATGAGGCTCTGGGTGTGGAACACTGGCCAAGGAGCAGGTGTTCAGAAGGCTCAGCCCTAACACCCAGTCCAGCCCCCCTTGGAGGCTGGCTGCCTGCCACCCATGTCCCTATCATTTCCTGGAGTCTCCTTGTCAGGTATCCAGCACTATTAGCCTCATAGGTGCCTCCACTCTGTCCAGACCAATGCTGGACTTGCCAGCTCACAAAAATTATGACACTGTCCAGAACATGTGACTGTGAAAGCCAGGCCCTCCCTCCTCCAGGGTGGGGCTCACAAGGTAAATGCCTGTGTCCTGTGGGCTTAGACAGGGAGGCGGGAAGAGGTCCTGCTCTGGGGTCAAATCCTTGATGCCTGGCACACAGGGGATGTCACAGGGGAGCCTGGAGGGCTCAATACCGTCCCACATGGAACACTCAGTAAAAGTGAGGCTGATGAACCCAGCCCTGGTGGCTCCAGCCAAGCTCCTAGGCCTCTTTCAGGCTGAGCCTGCGAGGGGAGGATCTCGTGGCCTGGAAACCTGGTCTTGCCCCCCTACCCCACCCCACCCCAGCCAAGGAGCAGGGCCCTGCTGTTCAGCAACAATCCCTCTGGAACCCTGGTGGTTAGTGGCTTGTCTCCCTGGGCAGATGAGGCTAAATGGAGGCTTGGCTGGGCCTTAGAGACCTCAGGTGCCAGGCAGAAGGCTATGGCCTTTATTCCATTAGGAGGAGGGAGCCAACATGGGTGGCCAAGTCGGGCAGGAACTGGCCCAGAGCTGAGCTTGCCAATGCAGACTCGAGCAGTGGGGGCATGATGGCCACAGACAGAGCCCCTTCCTTTCTCTGACCCTTGGCTTCATGGCTATAAAAGAAGTGGCCAGACCTTAGATGACCCAGAGCTTACACTTCCTTGAGTGTTTTGGGGGTGAAAGGCTGATATGGGGGAGGTCACAACACATGACACTGGCCACACCAGCTGCAGGGCACACACACCTGGCCTGCTCTCAGTCACCCAGCCCAGAGGGAAAACCGTGCTGTTCAGTGGGTAGCCTGCTAAGAATGCCAAGGGCAGAGATCTCTTCTCCCCAGGGGTGCAGGAAGCAGCTTGGCTGCCTGAGGCCTCCCACCTGTACAACCTGGGGCAGCAGCTGGGAGGGACTGGCTGGCACTAAAGGAGTGGGAATCACCAGCTTCGACCTGCCACAGTGCCCCAGGGAGGACTTGGGAGATTGGGGCTCCTGTCCAGGTCTGTCCTGGCCTAGCCTTGTGACCTGGGCAAGTCACTCAGCCTCACAGGGTCTAGTTATTTCTACTGTCCTATGGGATCAAGAGAAGTATGCCAACCCTCTTGTACCACCCAAGTACTGCTGTCATCCCCAGTTCACAGCTGAGAAAGCTGAGGCTAAGACAGGTAATGTGGCTTGCCCAAGGTCACAGGTCCTTCTAAGTCTAATGCCTGCTGATGGCTCAGGCAGGGGCTGGTCTGATTGGGCATTTCCACGTCCCCAGTGACCAGCCCAGGTCCCAGCACAAGGTGGGGAGGTGCTTGTTTAGAGTGGTGTGGACGGGCCAGCCAGTCTACAGGCTCCTCCGGGCAGGCACAAGGTCGAGGTTGCTTCATCCCCTCCTCCCCCAACTCTGGTCCTAGCAGCGGGCAGAGGCTGCTGAGCCAGTGGGGTGCCATGACCTTCAGTGGTGTCTCACATCTGCCCAGGTTCTCTCCCAGTGACTCAGGAGCTGGAAGCCTGTACCAGGCATGGAGCCTGGGGTATATACCCTTTGGAGTTCACCAACACACCACCTCCTGGCAGCCCTCACCACCCCCTACCACACGCTGCCTGCGGCAGCCTCACCATGTTCATGATGGTCAGCACGTAGCTCTCGACATTCGGCTGCCCGTGGTACTCCACCATTTTGGTGTCGGCTACCACCAGGGTCTCCACCCACTTCTCTTTGCTGACCGAGCGCCGGAATCGATGCCTCAGCCGCTGCCGCCGCTGTTCCCAACGCTCCCGCCGGGGCTCCAGCTCTGGAAACTCTGTGGGCCCAGAAGGGGTGGGGGCTAGCTGCCAGGAGGCTGGCCCAGGACACATGTCTCAAGGACCTCTCCCCAGTGAGCTCTCTCTGGGTCAGCGGGAACAGTGCTGGGATCAGAGACAAGGGGCCTACTCCCAGTGTGACTCTGCCCCAGACCTGTGCTGTGTGGCCCTGACCTAGTCACTTCCCTTGTCTGACCCTGGAGCTGCCTGACAATAAAAAGATAAGCCTAGCAGCCTCAGAGGATGACTTCGATGGGGCCATGAACATAGTGAAGCACTGAGCCTGTGAGGCAAGCTCCTGGGCCCGTATCTCCCTATGCTGATCCACCCCTGCTGGGGGGTAAGTACCTCCCAGCACACACAGACCTCTCAACCTAACCCCCAGCCTGGGGAGGCTGGCCAAGACCCCAGCCAGTTGACCCCCCTGGAGACCTGCCCCACTGCTCCAGGTTCCCCCCGAGATCAGAAGAGGAAGCACATCTATGAAGCTGGGGAAACTGAGGGCAAGAAGCAAGCCTCGGTGAGTATCTGTCCCAGGAAATAGAGTCCCTAGCCGTGGGCAGCTTGTGAAGCTGGAGCGTTCCATAGACCCCAGCAGCCTTTAGCAGGCAGCTCCTTACCTGGACTGGCCCAGCACAGACTGGCCACTCTGCAGAAGAGGTGCTGGGTGCCACACTCTAGGTCCCCAATAACAGAGGTCAGTTTTTCTGGGGTGAGACCAGCGTGGGGAGGGGAGGGAGGTTCCCGCCTAGCGTAACTGCTGAGGTTGCGTATGGCCCAGCCTTGACTGGACACTCAGGGAAGAATGGCCGCCACAGCTAGAGGTGTCACGGGCAGGGGGCAGGGAGGGGACATGGAGAGACTGAGCCCTGAGGTGGGGAGGTAGATGAGCTGGTGGTGAGAGGAGTCAGTCCAGGGGAGGAGCTGGTGCAGGCCCGACAGGCAGAGGCCTCAGGCCCATCACACATAGAGGGCACAGGCTATGATGATGCGACTGTTGGTTTGTCTGTGTCCCTTCAGTCCAAGAGGAGCTGGGCATGGGGGTGTTAACAGAGGTTTCTAGAAAGGCCCCTCCATGGTCCCAGACTCATCCTCTACCCCAGAGCTGGTAGCAGAGAAACACACCTTTCACCCCACAGGTGCCTGGAGCCCTGGAGTCCCCCGGCTCTGCCCACTTCTCAGGGACTTGGCGCTTGTATACCACATGGGGCTGGGCATGGCCAGGCCGGGCGGGGACACCATCCAGGGGCTCAATGAAGTAGTCCTCATTGGAGAGCTGGAACACACCTTTCTGGGAAAGAAGCACCAGGGTCACACGGGGAGGACTGGCACTCGGCTGCCCTCCCCCACCCCCAGAGGCCTGTCCTGCCCAGCAGAGCCCATCACGCCAACTGACCCCAGACACACTGTGCCTTCCTCCCTCTAGACCTTTGCTCACTTTGCACCCTCTGCTGGAACATCCCTCCCTACCACCTTACCCAGCCAAAGGCTTCTAGGCTGAGCTCAGAAGCCATCAGCCCAGGAAGCTGCTCCATACACCCACCCCACCCCTTAGCCCATAAGAAGTACAAAATAGGTCTGCATCCCCCACATTCCAAAGATAAGCAAGAATTACAATTAAAAGCTTAACACCAAGGGGAAAAAAAGCTTTGGGTTAGTAATGTACAACACGGTGACTATAGTTAATAACACTGTTTTGTGTTTTTGAAAGTTGCTAAGAAAGATTAAAAGTTCTCATCGCAAGAAAAAAAACTATATGTACATAAATTTGTAACTAGACTTATTGTGATCATTTTACAATATATTAATAAATAGGTATCAAATTGTCTGAAACTAATATTTTGATAATATCTCAATAAAAAGAAATTTGATTATCAAAAGAAAAAAAAAGAAAGGAAGGAAGAAATGGGTTTCCTTCCAAATCTAACAAGATGGCCACTGGGATATCCACTGCCACCAGGACACCCTCTTCCTTGGTCCCAGGATCTTCCAGAGAAGGGAAATTGAAAGGGGTGTCTCAGGGATGTTTGCTGGCATTCAGAGAGGCCAGAGGAAGGAGGGGCCTTGGGAAGTATCTTTGAGCAATCCACCATATACTAGGGAAGCTCAGGACTCCAACATGGGAGGTTTTTCCTCCCTCAGACCCCTCCTCATTGGCTCCAAGTCAGCCAGTTGGGTCACTCAGGGCAGAGAACCTGGAGTGCTGGGTAGTGTATCATTAGCTGTAGGGGCTGGAGGCCTGCGTTGACTCCACCACTGGATAACTGAGTGACCTTGGGCAGGTTCCTCTCTCAGTCTGTTCCCTCATCTGTAAAACGGGAACGATGCCCATTTGCGTACTTGTCGCTCAGGCGCAACAAGATTAATTTAACTATATGAAAAGCGAGAAGTACAGGCTCCTGTAAACAAGACTTTCCCAGGCAGCTGGGCTCGCAAAGGCCCAGATACCCTAGAGCAGGGGTCCCCACCCTCCAGGATCTTATGCCTGATGATCTGAGGTGGAGCTGATGTAATAATAATAAATAATAGAAATAAAGTGCACAATAAATGTAATGTTCTTGAATCATCCTGAAACTACCCCCTACCCCCAGTCTGTGGAAAAACTGTCTTCCAGGAAACCCTTCCCTGGTGCCAAAAAGATTGGGGACCAACGGCCCTAGAGCCTGTGAGGTGGGCTATATGTCATGAGCCCATGCCCTGCCACAGCTATGGCTTTTCCTGAGCAATCTGAGCTGAGGCTCCCTGCAGGGAGTAGTGGATGGCTGAGAATGTGTCCCCACCACCCACCCACCCCCACTCCTCCCACACCCGACCCTCCAGAGCTGGGAGCAAAAGGAGCCCTATGCTGCCTGGAGAGGAGCTGCTCTCAAGCAGAGGGAGGCAATTAGGGCTGCACGTGGCTGCCAGCATTACCTCAACTCAGAAAAACCTGGAGGCTAAAGCCTGCTCTCCTGGGAAGCCGGGTAGGGGCGGGGGTTGCGCGATCAAAGTCATAACTGATACTCCTTGAAGATGAGGGACTCAACTGCTTTTTGAGTTACTTAGTCCACACACACCACAAACAAAAAGCGGTTTTCAAAGTCTGGACTGACAGCTTCAACACTATCTGAGAAATTGCCAAAAATGCACGTTCCCCATCCCCTCCCCCCATCTACCCTATGGGACATCAGGTTTTCCACTAGGCCTAGGTGACTCTGGCTCGCTTTAAAGTTTGAGAACCGCTGCCCTAGAGAACAAAGAGGCCTGAGCTTGTTCACCCCATTTTACAGGTGCTAATACTGAGGCTGGAAGGGGGAACTCCAACAGGCCAAAACCAGCAGACAAGTCCTCGGCCAGGCAGGGGGTGGGGATGGGGGTGGGCCCCACGTCCCGCCAGCTCACCCGGCGCACTCACCAGGCCGTCGCAGGCGCTGATGGCCGCCAGGCCGCCCTCGAGCTCGGGGTCCTGCACCTCACCTAGCAGGTGGCAGGCGGGGGCGCGGGCCCGGATGTGCGCGCGGCCCAGGCCGCCCCGCCGCCGCGTCTCGCTCACGAAGCCGGGCGCCAGCAGGTGTGGGTTGGCGGTCAAGTTGAAACGCAGCTCGCGGCCGCGGTACTGCAGCTCGTAGAAGGTGGGCACGCTGGGGCGGGCGGACAAGTCCCTCTTGCGCAGAGCGCGGGGCCACAGCTCGTAGGACAGGAAGGAGCCCCCCGAATCCACACGCACCGGGTGCACAATGTCCAGCGCCGCCCGGCCATCAGCGGCGTGCCCTGCAGGGAGAAGAGCCGAGACGGAGTGGGGAGCGGCCGAGGGGGCGCTGAGGTCCGAGTGCCGGGATTCAAACACCCACCACCTGTGCTGTTTCACCGCTCTGTGCCTCGCTGGCTCCACCCAGGTGATCGCAATAACCTCTTCACAAGTCTCCCTGCTTCCGTTAGTGACCATCTCGGGTTCCTCTCCTCCAGTCTGATTAGCTTTCCACGTGGTAGTCATAGGGGCTCGTTCCAGAGCTGTCAGATCATAGCCTTTCTCTGCTCAAAGCCCTGCAGTGGCTCCCAGCTCACACACAGCAGAAAACTGTTCTAGGGATGGCCAGGGACGTCCTAGGCAAGGATACCCCCGATCTCATCTCAGCTACACCTCCCGAATTCCTCTATTAGGCCACTGGCCTCCTTGCTGCCCCTGCCTCAGGATTTTGCTTTCTTGTTCGGTCCATCTGAACACGCTTCCCTGTTTCCCACATGACTATAAAGCACTCACTTCCTTCAGGTCCTTCCCCAAAGCTTACTCACTTCTTTTTAAAATTGCAACTCCCTGCCTCTCCCTATCCCCCCTTCCCTGCTTTATTTTTCCCCATAGCACGTCTCACATACTGTATCACTTAACATCTGCATTCTTTTTTCTATTTTTCTTTCTCCATCTCCTCCCAGTGTGAACTCTAAGGGGGCAAGAATCTTTAGAGTCTTTGCTGAAGATTTTAAGTGTTCAAGAATGTCTGGAAACTAGCAGTTTCTCAGTAAGTATTTGTGTAAAATCTGTAGAAAGGGGATCGTAACTTGCACTTTGGGGGCTGAAGATTAAATGAACTGATCTACTCCACGTATAGCAGCGCCTGGCCCACTGAATACGATGAATACGACTGAATACGACGGCAATTATGATTATTAGATTATTATTAGCCTGATGGATTTTTTTAAGTGCCTGATGGTTCTTCTGCACACATCTCCAGGCCTCCTGAGATGGGGAGTCAGAGAAGGACCACCCAGGTAGGGCTCCCTGGCCCCTCATCACTACCACTTCAACCAAGCAGCTCTTTCACATTTGAGAGTTAAATGAAAAGATTCCAGGGCTGGAAAAATTTGCAGAATCCTCTCCTAGTCATTCTGTCTGCTTGATTTCCCAGTAAGTCTTGATTCTTAACCTTTTTCTGCCATGGACTCCTCAAAAACATGTTTTTAAGTGTGTAAGATTAAATGTATAGGAATACCAAGGAAATTCATTATATTGAATTAAAGCTGTCAAAATAATTTAAAAAGTAGATGTGAAATCATGTGTTTCTTTCCTAATGCATTAAACATGATCCAAAGACAAGTTTAATAACTATGATGATTTCAAAGTAGTGAAGAGCATCAGCCTTATTTCAAGATACCTGCAACTGTGTTGAGATTTAAAAAAAAGAAAAAGAAGTTTTTTTTCTTGTCCCTATTGGTAGCTTACCTGTCTCCTGAGAAACCTGTATGCAGGTCAAGAAGCAACAGTTAGAACCAGATATGGAACAGCGGTCTGGTTCAAACTCGAGAAAGGAGTACATCAACACTGTATATTGTTACTCAATTTATTTAACGTCTAGGCAGAGTACATCATGCAAAATGCTGGGCTGGCTGAATCACAAGCTGGAATCAGGATTGTCAGGAGAAACAACCTCAGATATGCAGATGATACTACTCTAATGGCAGAAAGTGAAGAGGAACTAAAGAGCCTCTTGATGAGGGTGAAAGAGGAGAGTGAAAGAGCTGGCTTGAAACTCAACACTCAAAAAACTAAGATCATGGCATCTGGTCCCATCACTTTATGGCAAATAGATGGCAGAAAAGTGGAAACAGTGACAGATTTTCTCTTCTTGGGCTTCAAAATCACTGTGGACTGCAGATGGTGACAGCAGTCATGAAATTAAAGGCTACTTGCTCCTTGGAAGAAAAGCCATGACAAACCTAGATAGTGTATTAAAAAGCAGAGACATCACTTTGTCCATTTAGTCAAAGCTATGGTTTTTCAGTAGTTATATACAGATATGAGAGTTGGATCCTAAAGAAGGCTAAGCATTGAAGAATTGATACTTTCAAGTTGTGGTGCTGGAGAAGACTTGAGAGTCCCTTGGACAGCAAAGAGATCAAACCAATCAATCCTAAAGGAAATCAACTAGGAATATTCACTAGGACTGATGCTGAAGCTGAAGCTCCAATACTTTGGCCACATGATGTGAAGCGCCAACTCACTGAAAAGACTCTGATGCTAGGAAAGATTAAAGGCAAAAGCAGAAGGGGGAGGCAGAGGATGAGATAGTCAGGTAGCATCACTGACTCAATGACCATGAATTTGAGCAAACTCCAGGAGGTAGTGAAGGACAGGGAAGACTGGCATGCTACAGTCCATGGGGTCGCAAAGAGTTGGACATGACTTAGTAATTGAACAACAATTGGTAGCTAAATCAGAGATGCTGCTAATACTATTGTGATTTTGTTGCTAATATTTTTAATGGAAGGAAATACTGAATTTCACTTCAAGGTTAGAAAAATTAAAGATGTAATATAGTCCCATCCAAGTTCATGGATCCTCTGAATTTTACCCAGGTCCCTGTGGCTATGGATTCTAAGTTAGGACACCTGCAGGAGAGTCTCCAGATTGCTCCTGGAGAAAGCAGAGAGACGTTCAGAGAGGTGCAGAGACTAGCCTAAAGGCACACAGAAAGAGTAATAAAGTCTCCCAAATGGTTTCAACCTCCCAGTAACGTCCTTCTTCATTCTCAGAGGTCTGTCTCTTGCTGGGTTTCAGTTTCTCCACTGCTAACATAAAAGCTATGACCACCCTAGACAGCATGTTAAAAAGCAGAGACATCACTTTGCCAACAAAGCCCGTCTAGTCAAAGCTATGGTTTTTCCAGTAGTCATGTATGGATGTCAGAGTTGGACTATAAAGAAAGCTGAGTGCTGAAGAATTGATATTTTTGAACTGCGGTGTCGGAGAAGACTTGAGAGTCCCTTGGACTGAAAGGAGATCAAACCAGTCAATCCTAAAAGAAATCAGTTCCGAATATTCATTGAAAGGACTGATGCTGAAGCTGAAGCTCCAATACTTTGGCCACCTGATGCGAAGAACTGACCCATTGGAAAAGACCCTGATGCTGGGAAAGATTGAAGGCAGGAGGAGAAGAGGGCAACAGAGCATAAGGTGGTTGGATGGCATCATCGACTCAATGGACATGAGTTTGAGCAAGCTCCAGGAGTTGGTGATGGACAGGGAAGCCTGGTGTGCTGCAGTCCATGGGGTCACAAAGAGTCAGACACGACCAAGTGAACATGAATTGGACTCAATCAAAGTTTTCCAACTATTTTGACCACTAGACCTAGTCTTCAAAAGAAATCTCACGTGGACACACACACAAAGAAGAGCAGCACTGCTGGGAGTGGGCAGGAACCCCAGGGCTCACGCTCTTGTTCTCTCTTTTCCTTCTCCACAGTTCCCAGGCCCTAAGGAGCAGGTAGGAAACTGGCCCATCTGAGGTTTGTCCCAGCCTCTGGTCCTGCCTAGCTCTGGGGCTTGTCCTGGCTTTATGCCCAGCTCTTGGGATCCTGGCTGCTCAAGACAAAGACTCCTTAAGGCCACAAGAATGCCTGAGTGCCCTGCAGCTGTCCTCCAGAGCTCTCTGTGTGGCTGCTGCTGGGGTGGGAAAGGAAGCCAAGTCCAGCCTGAAGCTCCCTCCAGGCCAGGCCTCAGAAACTCAACTCACCCTCCAATCTGTTTCCTGCCAAACCACTTGAAGAGTGCGCTGCGTGGTGTGGCCCCCCGCACCCCCGTTGAGGACATCCCTCACTGCCCACAACTGCCCCAGTGGGCCAGCCATTAGGGCAGTCCTCTAAGAGCATTCTCCAAGAGGCAGGACACAGGGTGGGCTGGAGTGACTTGTTCAGTGACTTTAGGCAAATTTTCCTTGTCTCTGAGTTTCAGGAGGGCACAAGTGCAAGGATTTTCCAGACTTCTCGGATGAGAATTTGTTAAAAACAAATTCTCAGGCCCTGTCCCAGACCCACTGAATCAGCATGTCCAGGAAATGGGACTGGGAAGCTGTGTTTTTACCAAAAGCCTCAAGGGATTGTGGTCATCAGGGAAGTTAGGAAATTCCTTACTGGACATAAACCTGGCTGAACATCAGCAGTACCTGGAAAGCTCTGAAAAACTGTAGCTGCCCAGGACCCAGCCCAGATATTCTGATTCCTTAGATCCAGGGCTCTGAGGCCCCAGAATCTGCAGTTTTCTAAACCTTCTGGGGATTCTGAAGTAACCATTTCAAGGCTGGCATTTGGAAGCCATTGGGCTGGATAGTTGAAGGAGACTTCTTGCTCTCTCATCCTCATAAGGGCATTTGGGAGGGCAACTCCACAACCACAGCCTGCAGACTTGTTTTTTTTTGTTTGTCAGTGTATTGATTAGGGGCAGGTAGTGGTTTGTTAGACTGGCAAAAATGTTGAACGGTATTTAATCAGTTGCCAGTGTTTTTTGTAAAAAAGAAAAAAAATCACATGATTTTGTACAAAAGTCTCAATTTTCAGCTTAAAGTCTTATCGTTCATCCATGTCAGGCCTAAATTCACACTTGTCAGAAGTGGTCCATTAGAGAGGGCCTGTGCTTTTCCATCTGCCTCAGTCTCCACCACTTCCTATGTGTTCTCAGCACTGTCGCTAAATATAGGTTGCCCTCAGCTTCACACTTGTGCTGTCTTTCATTCAGTAAAGAGCTGAATCTCTAACAACAATGGGAAAACAAGGGCTGGGCCAACAGGCCCTACGATTCAAGAAAAATGTCTTCCTATCAGCCTTGTTACGTTACCTGCCTGGTCCATGGCATTTGGTGTTATGAGGGAGAGCTAAGTGCCCTAACATCCAGGAAAAAGTATAAGACACCATCCTAGTCCTGAGAATAAATGGGTGCTGGGCACTCATGATTCTTACCCCTGGCACAGCGCTGGGAAAGTCCAAGAGAGGGGAGGGGACAGCCCAGAGATGTACCGGGATGAAGAAGAGCTTTGTCAGAGGGGCACATGTGACATGTCCCCTTGACATATGGGTACATATTTAAGCATGAGGATGAGGACAGCTTGGTGGTGGGCATCATGTGATAGATCACCAGAGAAATAGGAAGAAGTCAGGTGAGGGGAACAAGCAATAAGAAGCTTGACCCAGGCACGTGTTTTGTAGAATGAGAGACAATGGAGTTGCAAAACAATGCAAAAGTGTGAGCATTGAACACAGGTAGACCTGGGTTCAGGTGCCAACTTGGCTACTTAATAGTTGTGTGGCCTGGACAGTCACTTCATCTTGCTGAGCCTCAGTTTCCTCATCTGCTCAGAGTATCCAAGTCAGAAAATTTAAGGAGGATCATGGAGCAAATAGATGGAGAATAAGAAAACAGTTACACTCCAAGGTTTTATTTTAAATGAATATTAAAAGCAGTTTCCAGGGCATGAACCATCACAGTCAAGGCTGCTAAAGACAAGCTGAAGGTGTGGGGTGCTGATGCCAATTAGCCCAGAAGTGCTCAGTGTACCAGAAGAACAGAAGCTACATGGCACACCTCTAGGCAACGGCAGTGTCCTCAACTGTATGTGGGTGGGAGAGTGCACTATGTATAAGGCTGGGGAATCAGATCCCCTGGGGAGAGATGGCCCCGAGAGGTCAACAGTGTCCCTGGGGAGGGATCCATGAACCTGGGGGTATGCAGTCCTGTTGAGAACCCTTGCACTAGACCTTGGGAAATTACTGCAAGATAGAAATTCAAGTGAGTTATAAAGAAGCATCCTCTTAAGTTCAAAAATGTGGCAGGGCTAAGTAGAAATATGCAGCAGGCAAAAAGCATTAGAAGTAATGTGCTCTATAGTCAGAGCACCTGGGTCTGCATCACAACTTTGCCATCAAAAGCTGTGAGGCCATGGGTAAATTAACCACACAGTCTCAGTTCCTCCATCTGTAATATGGGCATGATAATAATTATCCCTTAGGTTGTGTGAGAATTCAGTGTGTCAATACATAAGCGCTTAGTTCAATAGATAATAACACAAAGCAAATGTGACTAAGTTATGACTGAAAATTAGCAAGAGAAGTTCTCAAGTATACTTAGCTATTTCTTTAAAAACTTCTTTTGCTTAATGACTTAATATTGTAATAAGAAATGTAAAAATATTAGCACTTATAGGATGTTACCATTTTTACTGCAATAATTTTCATTTTCTTGCTTTATTCTGCATTCATTAGTCAATTTGTCAATTAGTCAATGCATTCTGCATTCAATAGTCAATTTGTATTGTTTTGCCATTAAAATATTTTTAAATGAGGGGAGTAAGTTAAAAAATAAACAACTCTTTCAGTGTCTCTGATAGCTGGTGGCTGGTCGAGATCATGGTGGCGGAAACCACCACCACCCAGTGCTAGCAAAGGGTAATTGCAGGTTCCAGTCTGGTTTGTGGGTGCATCAGAGCTGAGCCAGCGGTGCCAAAGCTACTGCAGCTGGGAGCAGGGACTGCCAGTGGTTCACGGCTGAGTCTGTCCTGCCAGGAAGGTTATTCGGTTGTGATTGGAGTGAGTTCCTGCCACAACGGGTGTTGAATGCTTTGACTATCACTGCTAGGTGACAGAACTGTCACCCTGGAACTTCTACCAGAGAAATGCCAACATGGTGTTCACCCTCACCTCCTTATCGAGTACCTGAGTTACAGTCCAGCTCTTCAAATGACCCATAGCTCAGGACAAAGAGAAAAAATAACCAGGGTGTGTGTGACACATGCCCCCCCGCTCCAGTCCGTCTGCACACGCACACGCACACAGAGCTCACGTGTGTGAAACAGTGTTTTGGTGGGTCCCTGCGCCAGTCCCAGCAATCCCAAGTCCCTTGGTTTGTTACATTTTTCTAAAAGTGAGCCCAAGATGTTTTCTTTGGCCTCTCACAGGGTCGCATTCAGTGGGCAGAGCACCGGGTCTAGGTTCCCCAGGCAGGTCTGAAGAAAATGACAGAGAGCTCAGCAGCCTCCGTGTCAGGGATCCCGAGTGGGAGAGACTGGGGAGGACCTCATGCGACATATCTATAGGGACACTGGAGACAGACACTCACCTGAAGGGGGACCCAGATTAGATAGGAGGGGCGCTTGCCTTTCCTCCACCCCAAATGGCAGGTCCAAGTTTCAGGACACACCAAGGACTCCCTAATCTTACTGGGTCTACCTGGCAGACTCATAAAAACCACGGCCACCACGTGGCAGTCTCTCTGTTCCATGCGAAGCAAACACATTCAGCATCTTGCTGAATTCTCATAACAACCCTTGGAGGTAGATACCATTATCCCAGTTTAACAACATGGGCAAGCTCATACATGTGTCTGGCTTGCAGTAGAAGGGGACCCTGACCACAGGCACTCCCCGCCCCCCGACACACACATAACCTTTCTCCCACAGCTGCCAGGGAGCCTGGACCCAAGTTCAGGCTTCAGGGGCAATTCCTTGGGGCAAATACTTTCCTGCTCCCATCACCTGGTTCACCCTCATCGGTCCCCAGCTCTGGGGCAGTGGGAAAACACAGGCTTCACCCAGGTGGCCCAGGAGTCTAACCTCGCAGGTCACTGCCCTCTCTGAATCTGTCCTCTCATTTATAAAAGAACTTTCCATCACACACCTTGCAGGGTTGTTGTGGAGCTGATGAGAAATAAGAAGTAGGGATGCTGGCATATGGTAGGTCTCATTAAATATTTGCTCTGTCCTCTACACATTGTTGCTAGACGGGGAGCTTCCTCCCTAAAACACTGCTCCCCTCAACGGCTTTCATCAGCTGCACCCCTCAACGGTTCCTTGAACCTCTAAGATCTGGCTTAAATGCTCCCTACATTCTGGCCCATATGCTTTTCCAGCCTCACAACCACAATCCCTCTGCTGAGAAGGGAGGTCTCCCCGAAACCCAGCTCGAAGCCCTAACCTAGCCACCCCACCCCCACCCGCTCCACCAAGCCCGGTTGGGCTGCACCCACCCGCACCCACACATCCCCCCACCTCCCCACACCCCCTTCCAGCCCATCTAAAGTTCATCCATCACACACACACACACACACACACACACACACACACACACACACACACCCTTCCAGCCCATCTAAAGTTCATCCATCCTTTCAGTCCCTCCAAGCTCGGGGCCCTCTCCTACAAAGCCTTCTTCCCGACTGCCTCGCCTCAACAGCGGTTCCCACTATTCTACCCGCGCCCAAGAGACCAGGAGCTTCCAGAGCGCAAGGCCAGGGGGTCCTCTACACCCTCCGATCCTAAATTCCCAGGCCGGACGCTCCAGGAGCTCCGTGGCCCGGCGGACCGGGACGGAGCATGATTCTGGACGCGGGCCAGAAGCTCGTCGGAGGCCAGCCGGGCGGGGCTGGGCGGGGAGAGCCAAGCCTAGGGCCGGGGAAAGAAGCTCCTTCTCCGCGCTGCACTCCCGGCGCCTTCACACTTGGGGGAGGAGGAGGCAGGAAGTGCAAGGACCGCGCAAGACCCGGCCCGGGGAGCTTGAGGGCCGGGCAGGCTGCCTAGAGGCGGGGGACCGGGGCGGGGGGCCGGGGCTCGGCAGGGGACCGCGTAGACCTGAGACCCCGCGACTCCGCCCGCAGCGCCCTGGCCAGCCTGCTTTCCAGACGAGGCACACTGGGGAGGGCGAGAAACTGAATCCATGGTGAGCAAGCCGCGCTCCGTCCAGTCGCTCAGACGAAGAGATTCCCCGGGAGAGACAGACGCGCTCTGCTGCACCCGAGGTGGGGAAACGGGAGCTCGAAGAGCGTGTAAGAGGCTTATTCTGGCTATGGGCAGGGTGCGTAGTGGAGTCGAGGGCTGGGGAAGGCTCCCTGAAGGCGCGGTTTCGCTGCCCTAAGCCCACCCCTGTCCCTAACATCAGGAGAGTGGGGGGCGACCCCTCCCGGCAGAGCCTGGCGGGAGCGGAATCTGCAGAGGTGAGAAGGGGCTGAACCTAGGCTGGAGAAGCGGGGAGGGGTGGCAGGGCCGGCCGGCCGGGGCGGGGCAGCCACCCACCTGGTGCAGATCCGTGGGCGCCCGGCGCCAGGACCGAGAGGAACAGGAGCAAGGGGCGCAGCAGCGGCGCGGGGCTTCGGGGACTCGGGCCGCTGGGCATGGCCGGGGCCAGGCGGCCGCCGAGCGACCCCTCGCACACGCTCTCGTCCGTCCCGTCCGTTCGCTGCCCGGTCCCGGGTCTGGCTCAGGACATGCCCTACCCGCGTGCAGCTCCCGGCGTCCTGGGCCCGGACTGCCGCCCGGCGAGCGGCTGCGCTCGGTCTGCGAGCAACAAAGGCTGCAGGGCCCGCCCCCTCGGCCGGCTGCGGAGGAAAAGAAAAGACTGGAGAGTGAGAAGAGGAGAAAGAAAGGGAAGGAGGGAGGGAGGGAGAAACGTCGCGGGCCCCGGCCCCGCCCCTCGGGCTCCTTCCCCCGCCCCCGGCCCGCCCCTCCCGCCCAGGCGCGGCCTCGCCCCGCCCTCGCCCCACCCTCTCGGGCCACTCCGGGCCGGGGCCGACTGCCCACCGCTCAAGGGCGGAGCACCGGGCAGGGCGCACGCAGCGCCCCCCGACGGCCGGTCGGCCGCCCACCGGGCCGAGGGCGCCGTCTGGCGGTGGAGCCAAGCAGGGCCCTCCTGTCCTGAGCCCGCCGGAGCCCCTCAAAGAATCTGGAATTTCTGGAATTTCTGCCTTGTCCCTAAACTGTGCTCGAGGTGGCGCCCTTCGGTGCACTCCCGGGGCTAGGCAGTCCTGTCCTTCTAAAGAAGAGGGACATTAGAGGCCCCGGGAGGGTCCAGGATCTCCAAAGCTAGCTGGGGAGAGAGGCCCAGACTCTTCCCAAGGGAGCATCTGTTTCCTACTTGGGGCAGGGTCCCTCAATTCCTCCTGTCCAGACTCCTTTCCAAGTGTGTTTGCCTGAAGGGAAGCACAGCATTTGGCCCATGGGCTGGAGCCCACAGACTCAGCAGGGGCCTCCTGGGAGCTTGGAAATCAGCCAACCCCAGCCTCGCATCCTCAGCCTCAAACACCCGCCATCTGTCCTGTGGCCCGAGCCCTGATTCTAGCTTCCTGCTCCCTCCCTCGTTGCTCCTAGAAGCCGGTCCCCCGTCAAAGAACACTCCCACCCTCCACCTTCTGCTTCACTAAACCTGGCCCTACCCTGAGGACCTTCACCTCTTGTTCTCAGTGGTGGTCTGCTTTCTTCCCCGCACCAGCCTTTGTGTAGCCTTCTGCCGCCCACATACCTCCCCCCTGTTCCATCTCACATGCACTTTCCCTTATCCTGGAAGTTCCCATCTGGCTCCTTCACCCCAAGCCCTGCTGTCCTCGGGGACAAATGCAGCACGTGGCTACACAGTTGCTTGACCTCCTCATCTCTAGTGGCCCTTCCCTCCACCTTAGCCACCAGCTCTCCTGGGCTCCTCCTCCCTCCACTGCCACAGCCTAGGCTCTGTCACCCCCGACAGCCCACTCTGAAGTCTCAAGATCAGATGCCCCACTCTCAGAGCACATCCTGATGCCTTTCCCATACTCCCTGAGTAGTCACAGGAATAATATGTGCTTTTCTTCCTCCGGTCTCTTGTCACCTGCCTCTGCCCACCCCACCCCACCCCCACCTGCCCCTCCTAGCTCCACTCACTTCCCTCCCTAGCTATACTCATTGCTTGACTTCTGGCCCTTACCCAACCACTTTCCATTTCTCCCCTGCCCCTAACAGCCATGGACCTTGCTGCAGGGACAGTTCACACTACATCCTGCCCCCCACCCCACCAAGCTGTGCACCAAGCATCTGTAACTGGCACCCATGCATTTTCCCATCCTCTGGACACAGTGGAGGAGGCACCTTCCAGCGGTCAGAGACAAAAGCTTCTGCCAGGCCTCTCCAAGGACCTTGCTCCAGGTGTTCCTCTCTTTCCTTGGTCTCCATTGGCTCCTGTTCAGTTCAGTTCATTCACTCAGTCGCATCTGACTCTTTGAGACCCCATGGACTGCAGCATGCCAGGCTTCCCTGTCCATCACCAATTCCCAGAGCTTGCTCAAACTCATATCCATTGAGTCAGTGATGCCATCCAACCATCACTGGCTCCTGACCCTTAGTTTAAAACAATTCTGGTCTCCTTCCTAGTAAAGATATGGATTATACCCCTCCATAAATGAGTGGTCCCTCTCTAGTTCCCACCCCACATTTCTGCTCTCTTTCTCAATCAGTTATCTAAATTTCTCCTCCTCCTGTTTGCATCTCAGGCTCACCCCCTCCACCATCTTCCACCCTGGTGCCAGAGCCACAGGACCCTTCAAGTCCTTCTCATCTTGACCTGCCCAATGCATTCTAGAGGTGTTCTCCATCTCCACTTCTCAACTCCACCCTCATCCTCCTGGCAGACCGCCTTCCCACAGGTGTTGGGTATTCCCAGGGAACAAGAGGGTCACAGTCTCTGGAACTCTCTCTGGAGGAGGGCCACAGGCTCGTAGGCAAACACGTAAACAAGACCAGCTGCTAAGAGGGGCTATGGAGAAGATAAAACAGGGAGTTTAGAGGGTCTAGTCTCCAAGGGCTCAGTCAAGGAGGGCCTCCCGAGGAGGTGATATTCACCAGTCACGTGAGGGTGAAAGGGAAGAGATGGGCGCACACTTGGTGCATCTGAGTGAGACCTGTCTTTTCAGGCTCAGCTTACACATCACCTCTCAGCAAGTCTTCCCCCACTCCCTTCTCAAGGTCCCCAGAGCATCTTTGCAACCCCCATCATGGCTCAAATCACATTGCATTGCTCTTGTCTGTTATGTCTGCCAAGCCCACCACACTGTGAGATGTTCAGGCTGTGCCTACTTTGTTCTGTGATCTCAGCCCCCAGCACAGGAAGCCCCAGAGATGGAAAGGATCTGGGGGTGGGGCAGGACACACGGTCCTCCCTGGCCAGTACCACACTCTGCTGTCCTCGCTCCTCCGGGGAGCTGCCAAGGCCAAACACAGATTAGAGGCTTTTCTGAAAGGCAGCCTAGGAGCCTGTGTTTTTAAAACCCGTCAGCTGACAACAGTCTTCACCTGTTTCCATCTGTGTCCCAGGTCCTGGCCTTTGTCCACAGCCTGCTGGGCTGCCTTCATTTTAAGCCTCCTTGGGAACTATCCTGGACACCACAGGATACAAAAAGATTGTGAGGTTTAGTCCTGCCCTCGTGACACAAATAACAATCCAACCAGAAAAATAAGGCCAGCCAACTCCAGCTCGGGGGCGTAAAGTTTACATTTTGAACAAAGCAAGAGATTTGATATTTCAACATGTAATTGTTCAAAATATCAGGTATCCTATTAGAGTCCCCTCCAACCCCTGCCAAATCTTGACTGAATTAATTTATGTTTTAAATGATTGTTATCTATGTAGCCCAACATCTCCAGTAAGATTTAACTGAGCTAAAACACTACTAGAAACAGATCAAGCGAAATAAGAAACTAGACTCATTCTACTTCTATATATTCACTTATATATTAATAGATCACTTAAAAATCAGCCAGTAGAGCACATGTATTTAAAATCATAAATGAATAGATAGCAATTTTAAAATGAAACATATAATTTTAAAAAATACTATAAAACTTCTTTGGGCCTCTACTTATCTGTCTAACGGAGATAGTGATTACTGCTGCTGCTGCTAAGTCGCTTCAGTCGTGTCCGACTCTGTGCGACCCCATAGACGGCAGCCCACCAGGCTCCCCCGTCCCTGGGATTCTCCAGGCAAGAACACTGGAGTGGGTTGCCATTTCCTTCTCCAATGCATGACAGTGAAAGTGAAGTCGCTCAGTCGTGTCCGGCCCTCAGTGACCCCATGGACTGCAGCCCACCAGGCTCCTCCGTCCATGGGATTTTCCAGGCAAGAGTACTGGAGTGGGGTGCCATTGCCTTTTCCTAGTGATTGCTACTGTATTTCAAAGTTTTTTAGAGCAGTAATTCTCAACTCGGGGTGATTTTGATTCCAGGAATTTTGCAATGTCTGGAGGTGTTTTTTGTTTGTTTGTCTTGTTTTTATTGTCACAACTGGGGGAGGTACTCCTGGCATCAGATGGGTAGAAGCCAGGGATGCTGCTAATATCTTACAATGCACAGGTCAGCCCCCACCCCCAACCCTGCAACAAAAATTATCCAGCCCAAATGTCAAAGTGCCAAGGTTGATAAACTCAACTCCTGGGTGCATGAGGACTCTGTCTGGAGCTGGCCCAGCCTTCAGAGTGGGCAGACCAACACCTGGCAAAGTTAAAGGTCTTTTGTATCTTGTTTTATTTTGCAGTTTTTGGTAAGGCAAGCACAGGATAAACATTCACACTTTTACAAACAGTGAAGAGTAACTCTTCCCTCCCAAAACTGACCCCTAGTCCCTCGGTGCTCCTTCCCAGGGGCCATTATTATTTCAGTTTCTCCTGAACCCTTTTAGAAAAATCCTGCTGCTGCTGCTAAGTCGCTTCAGTCGTGTCCGACTCTTCGAGACCCTTGGACTGCAGCCTACCAGGCTCCTCCGTCCATGGGATTTTCCAGGCAAGAGTACTGGGGTGCCACTGCCTTCTCTGAGAAAAATTCTAGGCAAACACAAAGTTCCATTGAGCGCACATGGTGGCACAGTCACTCTACACCTGGCCTTTTTCATTTAACCACATAGCTCAGAGATGGGAGATGGGCCAGCATCCTTACTCATGGACCTGCAGCAGCCTTATTTTAATAGCTTGTTAGCATGTGGCACGTAAACCAGAATGTAAGCTCCATGGGGGCAGGAAACCTCTGTCTTGCTCACTAATAGACTCTTAGAACAGTAGCTGACATACAACACACATTCAGTAGCTATTGTCAGTTATCCAAATAAATGTTGGATGGTTGACATTCCATCACGTGTATATGTCACCCATCTCCTACTGGTGGGTATTTAGATTATTTCTCATCTCTTGCTGTGACTATCCTCTGTGCATATAGGTGAGTACAACTGTTGGATAAAGTCCTAGAACTGGGGCTGCTGTCAAGGGCATATGTGTTTGTAACTTTGATAGATAAGAATTGCCAAATTAAGGGCACAATTTTAAATGCTAATTTAGGGTACAGATTGCTAAACAGGGATGCCTAAAAAAGCACTCCCTTTCATGGGACAGCAACTGGGCTGAGTAAGAACTGGCTTTGAAAATGCACAAGTTGACTGACTTGGAAAGAGGATGCTGAGTTGCTGCCATCGGACTGATTAGCCATTGTTCTGGAAGCCCTGGAGACATGGGTGTTCTCAATATAGTCCCATAGTTCAAAGCACTGTGGCCTTCGCCTGCCAACTACCCAGCTTAGGAGGGGGGCCTGACCCCACACTGCCATGAGGGACAACATCACAGGAGTCATGGACATTATCCACATGGAAATTTCAAAACTGTCAGTCAGCTCAGGGGACAAAGGTCCAAGAACAGCTTCCACTCTCGCCAGCAGCCATCTGGGCAGTGAGAAGGATGATTAGACAGAGGCGAATTGTGACAGTGAATGAGTGCTGAATCCCATGTGTTGGCACTATGCTTTTACATGCAAGGTCTCACATCATCCTCCTCCCAACACTGGGAGTGGACACTATTATATCTTCATTTTACAGATAGAGAAGCTGAAGCACGAAGAGGTCAGGTGGTTTGCTGAAGGTCCCAGCACCCAAGTCCCTGAGTACCTCTGCCTCCTGGATTGCCAGTTTGAGCTTCTATGCCTCAAAGGATCTGCTTCTTCCTGGCTCCACCTTTGGGAGCTGTTTCTAAGTCTGCCAGACAGCTAGATGTATGGGAATAGGCCACTTGCCCTTCACTAGAGAGTCACTGAGGCTTGCATTTAGGAACACCTCCCAACTGTCAAGGGCCAGGAGCCATGCTGATTTCCAAAGGGACCCTCAGGAATGGCCATCAGATTATTTCCTGCACTCAGATCTTGTCTTCACATCTAGCCCATGAACTCCTGGACGGCCAGGTCCCTGTCAACTGGACTAAAGACCACTGCTAGTTGTAGTAACCCAGAAGTCTGTTGTAGGGGAGGCTGTGTCCCCAGCCTGACATTTGCCCAAACCGTAGATCTCTTACTGCCCCACACTGCAGCCTTGGCTGTTTTTCTTTTTCTAATTTTTTTTTCTTCTTCTTGCTATTGTTTCAGCAAGGGGTGTTCCAAATCCTTGTGTCTGGAAATAATTTGAAAACTTTTTATGCTTTTCTATTGTATTTATTGAGTTTTTGGAAGCTTTTTCTGTTATTTATCCTATAACATTTTTTCATGTATTTTATTAACTTTTGTAAAGAAAATACTTGTTCCAACATCTAAAAATCAGAACCTTTGCTGGTAATAAGATCCTGGATAAAATAAATGACTTGGGTCATTTTTCTTTTTCAATCAATAAATCATTTCACTACTTTATTTATCCAACAGATATTCACTTGTGCTGCCTGCGGTGGAGCTTAAATGAATAAAAACAGCATGATCCTTATTCTGAAATTGCTATTGCCCATTTAAAAAATGAAGTTAGTTATATAATTTGGGGGTTAGAAGGATATTTTTAAGACGAACTCAATAGCAAAATATGCAGGGAAAGAAGTTAATAGATGTGCCTACATCTATTGCCTTTCATGAAGCAAACATTTCTCCGTATTTTAGAAGTCCTTAAATCCAACATCAAAAATCAAGAGATCAGAAGAGACCTAGAGAGATCAGAAGAAATAGAAAATTATCAAATAAATGATAGAAGAATCTTTCTCAGGAGTGCGGCACATGCATTTCAGACCGAAAGAGTTTACTGGCATCCAGTGCAACAGATAAGAAAAGACCCCGACCAAGACACACAGGTTCCTTGGTGGTTCAGATGGTAAAGAATCTGCCTGTGCTGCGAGAGACCTTGGTTTGATCCCTGAGTTGGGAAGATTCAGTGGAAAGAAGGAAATGACAACCCACTCCAGTATTCTTGCCTGGAGAATCGCATGGACAGAGGAGCCTGGCAGGCTACAGTCCACAAGGACACAAAGAGTTGGACACGACTGAGCGACTAACACTTTCACTTCCAAGACACAACATCTTGACGTAGCAGAACTTGTAGGTACTTGAGAAAATTATTCCCAGAGGTGGGAAGAAAATGGTCACAAAGACTCTGTAACAGAATGGTGCCAGAATTCTCTCCAGCAGCCCTATTAGCCAGAAGTCAACAGAGCAATGCCTTCAAAATTCTGGAAAGTGGTTTCCAACATAGAACTCAATTCTCGGGCTCTTGATCAAGTGTGAGGGTAGAATAAGTCCATTTTAAGATATTTAAGGTCTCAAGACATTTGTTTCCTATGGTCTTTTTCTCTGAAAGTTACAGGAGGTTGTGCTCCACCCAAATGAGGAGGTAAACTGCGAGAAAGACCTGGGAACTAGGCAACAAGTGATCCGACACAAACTACCTTTGTCGGCAAAGACAAATTACATGGGTCGGCAAAGAAAGGGAGTCTCCCAAATAATAGTAAAGGAAACTTTCAGAATCACAACTGTTTAGAAGGCCAAGAGAGCCACTAGTCCACATTGGAGCAGGAAGTCAGAGATCCAGATGGGAGGTCTCAAAAGAAATGAACAAAACCCAAAGAAATAGAAGTTGCCTTATATATACACAAGAACCCACAAAGGCCTAATTGCAAACCATCTGAATGGACAATTCAAAATTCAGTGGTAAAGATAAGACCCACAGGCTTGGCTCAGATTAACTACTACTCTGGGCTGACTGGCTTCAGGATCTAGAGATGTTCTCAAGGTAAGCGCCACATCATGATGGAATGAGTGACAGGCTCTGCAGTCAGATTGGTTGGGTTTAAGTCCTAGCTTTGGCTAGAACTAGCTGCATGCCCTTGGGCAGACTGCTCGATTGTTCCGAATCTTATAACCTTAGTAAATAGGAGATCAAAACAATGATCTATGATATTGTGTCAACTTATTAAGATGATATATGTGAAACTGCTTTGTAAACTAGTATTAGCACAGTGGAAGTTATCCAGCAACCTCTGCCAACCCAACTCACCAAATTTTGCCACATTTGTCTGTGTTCCTCCAAAATTCCAAAGGTGTTGGTGTTAGGAGGTGGGGCCTTTGGGAGGTGACTAGGTCATGAGAATGAAGCCCTTGTGAATGGGCTCCATGAAAGAGGTCCCAGAGAGCTCCCCCTCCCCTTCTACCAAGTGAGGACCCAACCACAAAGAGAAGTCTGCCACCTGGAAGAAGGCTCTCACTTGACCATGTTGGCATGTTGATCTTGGACTTCTGGCCTCCAGAATTGTGAAAAATAAATTTCTGTTGTTTATATGCCACCTGGTCTATGATGTTTTGTTTTAGCAGTCCAACTGCACAAAGGCAGCCAATCTCCTGGTAAAACATACAGACTACTGCCCTTGGCATGTGGACCTCTTGCTACTAGTAGAATACACTCTCCCGCTCTACATCAAGCGTGGCTTTTTGGACCAACAGCACAGGCATCACCTGAGACTTGTGAGAAATACAGCGTCTCAGCGCGCCTCTAACCTGCTGAACTGGAATCTGCCTCTTCACCAAATCTCCAGGGGAAAGGTGGGTGCCTTAAATACTGGCCTGAGTGAAGTGAAGTCGCTCAGTCGTGTCCGACTCTTTGCGACCCCATGGACTATAGCCTATCAGGCTCCTCCGTCCATGCGATTTTCCAGGCAAGAGTGCTGGAGTGGATTGCCATTTCCTTCTCCAAAATACTGGTCTAACAGGCCCCAAACACTTCTCTTCCCACCAAACAAGCTGCAGGCTTCCCAAGAGCCACCTGGATTGGTTTACAAGCCAGTTTATACTATTGCTTCTGCTATTATATTATGAAACATAATTAAATAGATAAACCCAAACCTGAGTACAAAGGGAGAGTTGTTTCTAGGAAACCTAGGCTGGATGCTTTAGGAAGACATGATAAAGGAGAATGGTCTAGAATTACAGTTCAGTAGAGGAGGCTTCTGGAGAAGGAAATGGCAACCCACTCCAGTGTTCTTGCCTGGAGAATCCCAGGGACGGCAGAGCCTGGTGGGCTGCCGTCTCTGGGGTCGCACAAAGTTGGACACGACTGAAGCGACTTAGCAGCAGCAGCAGAGGCTTCTGGGAAGGGTTTAATAGCTGGAGCTATTGGCTGTGGGCATACCTTAGGGGTCACGCCTGAGGACACCAGGTCCTCCTCGTTTACCCTGAGTCAGCTCTGTACTTCCCCCACTACCACCACCCCCAGCATTACAGCTGTTCCTTGTCCTATCCAGATGTTCTTTATTCCTGAACTAACACTGGGACACTTACACGAGGGATGCATTACATGAATTTTCTTATTAACCCTGGAGCAACCCCATGAGGGAAGTTATTACTATCCAATTTACGGGCAAGAAAAACAGACATTAAGTCACTTTTGTGAGGTCACATGGTAACTGGCAGGGCAGGACTTGAAAGGAGGTCTGCCCCCAGGTACTAGGCTCCAACCGTGACACTGTTGATGGCAACAGACACCAAGAGTTTAGGGAAAACACAGATGCTGCAGAAACATTTGAGAAATGTACATCCCCACCAGCAATTAAAGGGATGTAGATCCAAGCAACCGCAGAGCACTTCTCACCTGTCAAATCTGCAAAGCTTTTTGTTCTTTTGCAATTCAATTTGCATTTATGTCAAAGTAATATGTGTTCATGGTTTACAAGAGTCAAACGGTCCTACAGGCACACAAGATGAGAAACAGCCGCCTCTGCCCTGGCTCATCACACACCCACCCAGGCACACTCTGTGGGAGGAAGGGATACAATTCCAAGAGGTGGCCTTCACCTTCTGTCCCCTCCACACTTCCTCTGGGCTCTCCAGGGCCTCCAGGAATGTTGCCCTGATGTTCCGCTGATCTTCCCAGTACAGTGAAGCAAGGGGCTGAGTGGCCCAGATTGGGAGTGGAAATGGGGAACCAGAGGGGGATACATAGCAAGAACCCAAAATGACCCACACTCCTTAACACAGCCATCTGTAATCCCACTTGGGGTGGGTGGGAGGAAGGAACCATTCCAAAGGGAAAAACCAGCACTGGCCACATCATTTGTAGAAAACTCTATGTGAAGTGCTATTTCTTCACTGTAGTAACAACAGTAAAGAGATTTTATTTTTACTTTTTGGCCATGCAGCACTGTACGTGGGATTTTAGTTCCCTGACCAGGGATTGAACCCATGCTCCAGGTACTGGAATTACAGAGTCTTAACAACTGGACCACCAGGGAAGTCTCAAGAGATTTTTTTTTTTTTAGAAAAGAAAAATAAATATATCCCCAACCTGTCACCCTCTCCCACCAAAAACTACGTTCTCTTGGGTGGATCCCCAAACATGTAGGTTTTTAGAGAACTGTCATCAGCATCACAGGGAAAATGACAGGCTCTTCAGAGCGAGGTTTGGGGTCAATTCCTGGTTCTGCTGTGAGATGTGCGACAAACCCCCTTTCTGAGCCTCCACTCCCTCCTGTGTGAATGGAGATCTCATTTCCTGCCTCACGGAGGAGCTGGAGGATGATATGTGTAAAAAGCCTGGCACTGGGCTGGGGACATAGTAGCTGCTCAACCAGGAGGAAGGCAGCTGCCTCCCAGAAAGCACCCTGGCCTCAGTGCTATGCTCTCCCCCCGGCTCCAGCTAACCTCTGTGGGACACTCCCTACAGCCCGGAACTGGGAAATCTACCACCAGCACTTGTCACTCACTGCCCCTCCAGCTCTGGCCTTTTTAAAGGCCCAGACAAGGCCTTCCCATAACCATAACCCATCCTACTAAGGGTACTCACAAGTGCTCACAGAATGAATCCTTACAGCCCAGCTTATAGCCCCCCACCCTCCCTTCCTGCCCCTCCAAGTGCCTTCTGCCTCCAACTCTATCCCAGTGGCCCTCGTTCAGTGCTGACCCTCCCCGGCTGAGCTCTCCTGTGACCTGTGGGCTCCTGGGGGTAGAACGGATGCTGGTCCAGCTCTGTCTCCATCACAGTGCCCATCAAGGGCTGAGCCCGCTGGGCAGGGTCCTGCAGACCTTCATCCATGGTTCTTTGTTGACCTCCCACCATGACAAGGGCAGTGAACATGACAAAGGCAGGCCTTCCTTCCAATGGACTAACTTGCTGGTGGGGGCAGAGTTTTAAAAATGTCAACAAATACATCAACTCTGGTTGTGACAAGTGTTATAAATAAAACAGGGTGATCATACAGCAGTGCAGATGAATGAGCTACTGCTATACTCTCAGTATGGATGAACTTCACAGACCCATGCAGCCAGACACTAAAGTGTATACATGTGTTTCCATTCATATAAAACACGAAAACAGTCCAAACTAATCTGTGCTGTTAAAAGTGAGGATAGTGATACACTGGAAGGAAGCACGGGGACTAAAGGGACATGAGACAGGAGGGGGCTTCTGGGGATGCTTCATGTTCTGTTTCTTGACATGGGTGCTGGTTACATGGTTGTGTTTGGTATGTGAAAATTCATCAAACTGTATGCGTATGACACGTGGGCATGAGCACATGGATATTATACTTCATTTAAAAGTTGGGTATTTTTTAATCCTCGGGGGATGAGATGGAGACTTGAGGATAGAGGTGGGACTTGGTAATATGGGTAGGATAGTCAGGGAGGACTTCTTGGAGGAGGTAACATCCAATATGAGACTTATGGGTTAAGAGTTAGTCTTGAGAAAAGACAGTCTCTTGAATAAGTGACTGGGAAACTGGACAGATGCATGTCAAAGAATGAAATTAGAACATTCCCTGAAACCATATACAAAAATAAACTCAAAATAGATTAAAGGCCTAAGTGAAGTGAAGTCGCTCAGTGGTGTCAACTCTTTGCAACCCCATGGACTACAGCCTACCAGGCTCCTCCCTCCATGGGATTCTCCAGGAAAGAATACTGGAGTGGGTTGCCATTTCCTTCTCCAGGGGATCTTCCCAACCCAGGGATCAAATCCGGGTCTCCCACATTGCAGGCAGATGCTTTAACCTCTGAGCCACCAGGGAGTGGGACTAAAGGCCTAAATGTAAGACCAAATACTATAAAACTCCTAGAGGAAAATATAAGCAGAACACTCTTTGACATAAATCACAACAATTATTCTTTTTGATTCATCTCCTAGAGTAATAGAAACAAAAGCAAAATAAAACAAATGGACCTAATTAAACTTAAAAGCTTTTGTACAACAAAGGAAACCATAAACAAAATGAAAAACAACCTACAGAATGGGAGAAAGTATTTGCAAATGATGCAATTGACAAGGGATTAATTTCCAAAATATGCAAATAGCTTATACAGCTCAACATATAAACCAAAAAAAAAAAAAAAAAAACAACCAATCAAAAGATGGGCAGAAGATCTAAATAGACATTTCTCCAAAGAAGACATATAGATGGCCAACAGGCACATGAAAAAATGCTCAACATTACTAATTATTAGAAAATGCAAATCAAAACTACAATGAAGTATCACCTCATACTGGTCAGAATAATCATCATTAAAAAGTCTACAAATAAAAATGCTAGAGATGGTGTGGAGAAAAGGGAACCCTTCCACACTGTTGGTAGGAAGGTAAATTGGTGCAGCCAGTACAGAGAACAGTATAGAAGTTTCTTCAAAAACTAAAAATAGAATTATCATATGATCCAACAACCCCCATTCCTGGGCATATATTCAGAAAGGAGGAAAATTCTAAATCAGAAAGATACATGCACCCAATATTCATAGCAGCACTATTTACAATAACCAAGGCATGGGTGTGGAAACAGCCTAAATGTCCATTGACAGATGAATGGATAAAGATGTGTGTACACACACACACACACACACACACACAATGGACTATTATTGTCATACAAAAGAACAAAATAATGCCATTTGCAGCAACATGGATGGACCAAGCAATGATCATACTAAGTGAAGTAAATCAGACAGAAAAAGACAAATGTGATATCACTTAATGTGTGGAATTTAAGAAACAGATACATACGAACTTACCTATGAAACAGAAACAGACTCACACACATAGAAAGCAAACTTATGGTTGCCAAAGGGAAAAGGGAGTGGGCAGAGATAAATTCAGAGAAGGCAATTGCACCCCACTCCAGTACTCTTGCCTGGAAAATCCCATGGACGGAGGGGCCTGGTAGGCTGCAGTCCATGGGGTCACACAGAGTCGGACACGACTGAAGCAACTTAGCAGCAGCAGAGATAAATTAGGAGCTCGGGATGAACTAGATACATGAAGTAGATGAAGTAGATACATACTACTACATATGAAATAGATAAACAACAATGTCTTACTGGATAGCACAGGAAACTATATCCAATATCTTGTAATAACCTATAATGGGAAAGAATCGGTAAAAGAAAAATATATATATATATAACTGAATCACTTTGCTGTACACTTGAAACATTGTAAATCAATTATACTTTAATAAAATACATTGACTTTCAAAAATAAAAATTTTTAAAAAGTCAGTCTTGGGACAAACTGGGGAAAAGCACCCCAAGCAGAGGGCCTGGTGAGTGCAGAGTCCCAGAGACAGGAGAGAATTTGGTGCCCTGGAGGGACAGCGGAGGCCAGTGCAGGTGGAGCCTCGCACAGAAGGGAGTGCAGGTTGGAGGGCTATTAGACGAGATCAGGTAGGTGAGCTGGCCCCAGATCAGGAACGGCCTTATGATTAGGGAAGGAGTGAGGAGTTTATTTTAAATAAGATAAGATGTCCTAGAGCATCACAGAGGCATGTGATCTGGCTTACCTTCTGATTGCAATGGGGAGAGGAGATCCTGGGCTGAAGCACCCCAAAGATCATCCATGAATGAATGAAAACAAGACATACATAGAGAACTCTTAGCCTGTGAGAACCATAAGAGGTTTTACAGACCATTTTAAAGACAAGAAAACTGAGGCCAGAGAGGGCAAGTCACTTGTCCCAAACCACAAAGCAAGCTAGTAGCCAGGGCACAGAGACTAGAACTTGGGCTATCTGACATTCAATGACAACTCCCATAAGAGGAAGAAAAATTCCTAGGCCACCAGGGCCCACTAAAGGGAAACTCTGGGAAAGTATGATCTAATTTTGCAAACTTTCTATCAGATTACTGGTTCATCTGGGCTCTGGCCAGCTCTGGCTAAGTTGCTTCAGTCATGTCCGACTCTTTTCAACCCTATGGACTATAGCCTGCCAGGCTCCTCTGTCCATGGGACTCTCCAGGTAAGAATACTGGAGAGGGTTGCCATGCCCTCCTCCAGGGGATCTTCAAGACACAGGGATCAAACCTGCATCTTCTGCATTGCAGGTGGATTCTTTACCACTGAGCCACAGGGGAAGCCCCTGGCCCAGACTAGAACTGGGTAATTGGGTTAATTTCCTCTTTTGTGACCACTGGGGAGAGAATCCCACTTGCTTCAGATTCTCTGTCTCCCAGGCAAGGGAGGTCTGGCAGTGAATCTGCCTGTGGTCACTGATTAAGGATAGGAGACACCGGGAAGACCTGCCCTCTGGAGACTACCTCCCAGCTCCTGGCGGTATGCTCTCCCAAAGCTCCTAGGAGAGCAGGAAAGAAGGAAAGGGCTCCTCAGAGTGGGAGCTCCAGACTAAAGCCAATGGGGGACTGAGCACCATAGAGAGGGCCTTCAGCAAAACAGGAGATCAGAATGAGGAGGAGAAGGGGGTTCTCTTAGCTTGATTAGTTCTCCCATGACCCTCACAAGAGGTTATCATCCTCCTCCTTTACAGGTAGGCAAGGTAGATCAATTAGCCCTAAGACACACAGCTGGTAAGTAACATAAAGGGGACTACCGTCTCCCCTTCTCCTGGGAACCCTCCCATCCTTAAACCCGACCACCTTCCTTGAGCCTCCTGCCCTAACACTCACTGAGTTATTACCGTGATTTTTTCTTTTTTAATTTTGCACTTTCCCCTATATGAGATCATCTCATTTACTTGTCTTTATCTCCCAGGAGGAGATATGTTCCATGTGTATTGCTGCATCCCTAGTGTTTAGCAAGGTGGATTGCATAGAAGGTATGCAATAAAAAATTCTGGAAGTACAGAAGGAGGTAGTTGCGGGAAGGCCTTTCTGAGAGGTGACATTTGAGCCCAAGTGCTGAGAAAGAGCCAGCCATAAGAAAATCTGGCCATGGGAAGATCTCGGGCACTTTGAGACCGAGAACGGAACAAAAGGGGAGAGGGGATGAGGAGTGCCCAACGCTAAAGCACAGCTAGAGAAATGCCTTTACCAAGAGGAGTCCGGGGTTGGGGGACCGTTTAAGGGAGCAGGGCTGGAGGCAAAGAGACTGCCAGTCCCTGCTATTTGGTCCCGAGCAAGTCTCCCGTTGAGTATTTCCGGGCCCGCACAGGCTGAAGGTGGAGGGGTATGCTGCTTCCCGAGGCGAAACTTGTCGGAACCCTTCTCCAGTCCCGAAGGTTGAACCGCTGCGGGAGGCGCTCTGTTTCTAGCCTTGGGTCTTCACTCAGCGACCCACACACAGCCGCAACCCTGAGCCCACGTGAATCGCAGAAGCCTTCTCCTCCGACCTGACCTCTCAGCTTCCGGCCTCCACTCTGGCTGAGGGTCCTCAGTTCTTGACGAAATCGAAGGTAAAGAAGTAACCAATAGAAATACGGTCTGGAAGCGCTTAGGGCAGGGCGCGAGTGCAACTGACCAATCAGGGAAGCCTTCATCCCTTTAAAAGTGCTGCCGCGCAATACTGAACACCGCTAGTCGTCCCAGTTTAGCCGCTGGCTTCGGAGTGGACCTGAGCAGATCCCTGAGCTCCACCAAGGGCGATGGAGTCAGCCAGAGGCAGCTGTCGCATGGCCCGCGCCTTCGGGGCCGTGCTCCCCCTGAACTGGTTTGGAGACGCATCGTCTCGGCAGCCCTCTAACAGTTCAGTGGGCAACGGATCTGAGAGCACTCGCCCGACCTGGGGTCCCCGCAGCCTGGACGGCCTGGAGGGAGTGGCAGAGGCCGGAGCGGCGCTGGCACTGCGCGCTCTGATCGCGGGCGCCTACCTGGCCCTGTGCGCTGTGGGGCTGGTGGGCAACGTGCTGGTGCTGGTTCTGGTGCGGTCCCAGCAGCGGCGCCGGCGATCCCTGCTCAACTGCTTCCTACTCAACCTTGCAGCCACCGACCTGCAGTTCGTGCTGACACTGCCCTTCTGGGCCGTGGACATGGTGCGCGACTTCAGCTGGCCCTTCGGGGGTGCCATGTGCAAGGTGGTGCTCACGCTTACGGTGCTCAATATGTACGCTAGCGGCTTCTTCCTTAGCGCCATGAGCGTGGCGCGCTACTGCGCGGTGGCGAGGGCGCTGCGCCCCCGCCGGCGGGGCACCCTGTGGGCTGTCTGCGTGTGCAGCTTGCTCTGGGCCACCGCAGTCCTGGCTACCGCACCCACCGCCCTATTCGCCACAGCGGCCAGCATTGGGGGCGAACGCTTGTGCCTGCTGCGCTTCCCCGACGGCGGTCCCGACTGGCTGGCCTTCTACCATCTGCAAAAGATCACCGTGGCCTTTGTGCTGCCACTGGTCACGCTGGGGACCTGCTCGCTGCTGCTTCTGCGCTTCCTGCGGCGGCAGCGGGTACGCTGGCCGTCTGGAGTCAGGCACCGACGTCGCTCCCGGGTTACCCGGGCGCTGGCATGCGTGCTGCTGGTCTTCGTGCTCTGCTGGCTGCCCAACCAAGTGCTTACGTTCTGGGGGGTGCTGATCAAGCTGAACGCGGTGCCCTGGGACCGCGCCTACTTCCTGGTGCAGGCCTACCTCTTCCCGGTGTCCATCTGCCTGGCACACTCCAACAGCTGCCTCAACCCGCTACTCTACTGCCTGCTGCGCCGCGACTTCCGCCAGGGCCTGCAAGAGCTGTGCGGCTGGGCCAAGCACCCAGCGGACCTCCGACCCGGCTCTCCGGTAGCCGCGCCGCAGCTACGGGGCTCTCTGATTAGGCCTGAACCCGGAGAACCACACCTCTCAGTAAGGGCCATACGCCGCTCCGTCAGTACCAAGAGTGATGGGGCAGATTAGGCCAGTTGGTATTGGAGTGATGATGTCAAGGGGCAGTGCCTGACTGGAGAAGCAGGCCCTTTGGCCGTGGAAATTACTTAAGCCTGGGAGTTCATCACTAACCTTCTGTGCGACCCAGGGTGAGTCTCTTTCTCCCTGGCTTCAGCATCCTCTTTCCTATAAGGAGAGGTGAGGGTTAGATGAATCCTGGGGACTCCTCTGTATCTAGCCCTTTGATCCTCCTGGCACAACCTCTGCAAACAGTGTGAGCTCCATTCATTGAGCTTTAAGGCACTTAATCAGACTCCTGGTTTGTGTTTCCCTTTGTTATAAGGGAGCTGTGAGAGAGGGATGTGAGTGGTTTTTGGAAACCAGAGTGGAGGGATTTCAAGATTATGAGGTAGCCCTCGATGGCTCAAGATTTCTGAGCTTTCATCTGCAAGGCCCGCCTGCTACTTGTTCTCTCTAGATTCTGAGGGCTTGACTGACCCAAACATCACTCATCTGGCAGTATGCTGTGACTGAGCATGCTAGCTGTTCCATGAAAAGTGGCTGCTCAGGAGGTCTGGAGCTATGTAGCTGGTGGGGGAGGGGGGAGCAGTGGGGGGTGAGCAGTGACCTGAGTGGCCCACATAGGACAGAACTGGGACCAGTGGGAAAGAAGTCATGGGAAGCAGATTTCCATCCATCGTTATGGCAGGCCTTTCCCATTTTTGAGCACCTGAGCTTTATGAGGTGGTGAGCTCCCTGTTCTAGAATTCATTACAACAGAGACTGATGGAGACAGAATTGATGCATCAGATAGGGGTGTGGAGCTGCTGGATGATTTCACCAATCTCTTTGAGCCTGGAGACCCTGTGACTGATATGGGACAGGTGGGAGTGTTTGCATGCTACAGGCCTTAACAGTCAGCATCTTTTCTCCTTGCTCTCCAAAGGCATCACTGAAGGTAAATCAAAAAACAACTGATTTAAATTCTTTCTCTGGTAGACAGCACTGGATCTTCATATTGATGCAGAGCTACCATAAAGCATTCTCAGCACACACCATTTGAGATTAGGCGGTCAGAGGTCAGAATTTGTGTTTGCATCCTTGCAAAGACTTGCTCATAAATTTCATGCCTGATGTTTCCGATAGAGGAAGACGATGCTTTATAGTAGAGGAAAAAACCTATTCCCCACTGCCTGGTGTCCAAGTCCGGAGCCCACACAGGATCTTGGGTCAACTCAAATGTCCGTGATTTGTCATCCCAGAGCAGTCGGAAGGGGTGGGAGGGTGAGGCCCACAGCTAACCCCTGGTGGAATGATAGGCCCTGTGCCTCATGGTGTGGGTGGTACTATGACCCCTCTAAAGGACCACAATACAGAAGAATCTGTATTCCTTGGAGTACTTGTCCACTTAAAAAGAAAATAATATTTTACAAAGTAAAGAACTGCAGTGATTCACTGGTAGCTCCAAGCCTTGATTATTTTTCTCAGTGTTATTTTAAAATTGAGTCATTTGCAGCTTATTTCTCTCTCACATGCAGAGGAATGTTTGGTGGGAGCAACAGGAGGGATAAAGAGTAACTACTGTTGTTCTCATTTGTCTTCCTGCAGCCCATCCCCCATTGTCCCTGGGACCAGCCCTAAGAACTAAAAGGGTGGGGTATGGGGTGTTCTCCCAGGAGAACATGAGAACTGTGTGGGAGCTGCAAGTGCTCTAAATCAGAAATAATAGCTTATTAAATAGAACCTGAGGCCAATGGTCATTTCCAAAATCATTCTGTTTAAAGAATATTGTAGAAAGTTACACTAATGACTCCACAAATACCATACAGTGGACCCTAGGGTGTGGGAGGCAAAGACATTAAACCTGGAGTCAGCCTGTGCAGAAGCCCTTGATCTGGCCTTGCTATGTGCCTTAAGCGAGTCACTGTGCCTGCCTCAGCCTTGGTTTCTTTATCTATAAAATGAGTGGGCTGATCATTCCCTGTGACCATTTCCAGATCAATGATTAATTTTTACCCCCTCTGTGTTCTTTTCTATCCACTCTTTACCTGCAAACTCTTTTTAGGGTCATTTCTTGCTACAACACTATTCATTTAACTCTTAGTTCCTGTGAACTGTTTCCTTTATCGAGGTCAGGGTGAATTTTACTGGCTCATGTCGTGCAAATATCATGTTGACCAGAAGAGGACTCTATGGCTCGTGTGGAGGGTCTCATCAAATGCCCATATTGTAGTCTCAAACCGTGGGCCCAGCTCTGAGCCTGCACTCTTGAGGCTTCCCCGGCAACTGCCATGTGTGTGGAAGTAGGACCCAGGTGTGCCCCAGAGAGACCACCCTCCGTCAAGGGGGCGTTCAGCACAGTCCTGACACCAGTATTGAAGGGACAGTGAGGAAGGAGGCAGGCATGAGGGATGGGGCACTTTGAGAAGACAGTGCGAAAGGGTGAGCTAGATGTCGAGAAGAGGGGCATGTGCAGAAGTGCAGAATAAATGAGATTTTTGAAGGGAAAGAACAAAACCCCCAAACTTGTTGAGCAAGAAGAGCAATGATCCGGCATTGGTTGAGCACTTGACAATGAGGCAGGCACAGCGCTTTGTGTAGGCTTGGTCCTCAAAAAGGATTTTGAGGTATGCAGTATTATTTACCTTGTGAGGAGGAAATGAAGGCTCAGAGAAGTTAGGGAACTGCCCGAGGTCACACTGCTCATGAGGCAGCACAGCAAACATTTCCAACAGCAGCTCCCTGACTCCAAAGCCCAAACTCTTACCTGCTTTTGGCTCATCTGCCAGCTGCCAAGA
Organism: Bubalus bubalis; assembly: GCF_019923935.1. NCBI lineage: Eukaryota > Metazoa > Chordata > Mammalia > Artiodactyla > Bovidae > Bubalus > Bubalus bubalis. The sequence goes on from NC_059176.1 coordinate 39,988,459, forward strand.
AGGAGAAGGGGGGTAAAACTGCTCAAAGAGGCCAAATGACAACTTGTGTCCTGGGCACAGAGGCAACAAAGGAGCCAGGTGCCTGCAGAAGAATAGGTGCTCTGAATAAGCACGTGGAGCCTGGAGTGGCCATGGTGTCAGGTACTGCAGGGCAGGGCAGGGGAGGAGGAGGGGTCATGGCCTGAATGAATTGCAAGGATACATGATGTTGTCATTATCCCAGCACATCCCAGCCCCCTCTGCGGCCTGTAGGAGAGAGGCATGAGGGGATGCTCGGACTTCCGAAACCACTCCAAGTGGGTGGAAGTACAGAGCCATGGACTCTGTGCCAGGAGACAGGTGGGAAGCTGCTGAATGTCATTTTCAACTTGCAGAGGTGAGCCCCTGCCCCTTGGAGCAGCCAGACCCCAGCGTCTCAGCCTTGGCATGCTTTCTCTGATGAATTCTTCCTTGAAGAGGACAGGACGCCTCCCTGCACCCCTCGCCTGCGTCACACAGTCTGGCCTGTTTGCGAGACCCTCCTGACCCTGGCCGCCTTTCTCTCTTCCCTTCAGGACAGAGGGGCAGCTGAGCCTTCCTTTCTCTTCCAAGTCACCTCACCCCCAGGTCCTCCCTGGAGCGTTCTAAGTGTTGGAACACCAGGCGGATGTTGCAGACCTTTTTTTAATCCCAGCATGCTCTCTGTGAAAGTTTTGGGGGCCCCCATGTCCTGCTTTGCGTCCCTCCCTTGTGCGCCTTGAACCTTTTCTCTGTTTTGGCTCTTAGCACTCCACTCTGCCTGCCTCCCTGCCATTCCTCTGCCCACCTTGGAGGACAAGGGCAGCCACACAGGTCTTCCTGGTCCCCTGTGCAGTGTGCTGCCCACACGAGGACAGCGAACTGGTTGCTGAGTATGTTTCTATTTCTTCTTCAGCTATAAACTGTAAATATCTGTGTCTGAGTCTTGCTTGTATTGCTTATACAGTAGGCTCTCAATAAATGTTTGGTGAATGAATGAACACTGTTGTGTAAGTCCTCACTCTCCTGTTTGCCTGTGTATGATGTGGTCTTTTGTCTCTTTCCCCTTTCCTCAATCTGAGCAGGCTTTCCAAAGCCTCCCCTGGGTTCAGGAAGACTCCTCCTAAAATCCAGGTTCCTGTGAACCGGGTCGGCTGGCCAGGCCGTCTCTGGATCCACCTTCGTTCACTTATTTCATTCTCCAGACCTTCTTTATGTCATAGTCTCCATTCATTCTCACAGTATCCTTGGGAACCAGGTCACATTGTTCCCATTTCATGGAAGAGCAAACTGAGGCTCCAAGTAGTGAAGTGGCATATAGCCAATGGGCAACAGAGCTGACACCATCCCAGGCCTGCCACCCTTCCTGCCTCTAATATGAGTTGTCAGACTGGAGTTAATCAAAACAAATGATATGAGTGAATGAGGAGACAGCTCATGGCTCACTGCCTTCCACAGTTGTTTTATCTTAACAGGAACCGATTAGATGTGAGGGTTGTAGATGTGGGGGTTGCAAGAGGAGGGTGGCCTTGGGCTGAAGCAGAGACATCAAGACACTGTCTGAAAAATGGAGTCTGACCATTGACCTGTACAAGGCCACCCTTGGCTGAATTCTGATCTCCTGAGAAAAAATGGGAGTGACTGGATGGGGAAAGTCAGACTCTAGCAGCTGGAGGAAAGGGTGGGAGGGGAGAAGCTAGAAGGTGCAAATGTAGACAGCTCTTTCCAAGTGGCCCGTGATGGAGGCTGGAGGGTGAGAGTTCACAAAGGGCTGTGAGGGACGGCAGTGCTGGTGGGAAGGAGAGATGGTGGGGGCTGAGCATGGGGGAGAGGGGGCTGATGGGGAGTGACAGTGTGTGGGGATGAGAGGGTTCAGAGTCACTGTGGGTTGGGGTTGGTTACAGACAGCATGATGCTCAGGTTGACAACCTTATTTGAAAGCAGGTGCTGCTATGCATTGAATTGTGTCCTCCCCAAAAGTATACTGAAATCCAGCCCCAGACACCTGCGAGTATAACCTTATTTGGATTTAGGGTCCTTGCAGATGTAATCAAGTTAAGATGAGGTCATCCTGGATTAGGCTTGGCCCTGAATCCAATGCCTGGTGTCCTTATAAGAAGGTCACAAGAAGACAGAGAGACACACAGACAGGAGAATGGCATATACAGATGGAAACAGACTGGAGTGAAGCATCTACAAGCTAAGTATTGCCGGCAACCCCTTGGAAGCTGGAAGTGGCAAGGAAGGATTCTTCCTTAGAGGCTTCCAAAAAAGCGTGGCCCTGCTGACACCTTGATCTCAGCCTTCTACCCTCCAGAGAACTGTGAGAGAATAAATTTCCGTTAAGCCACCTCATTTGGGGCTTTCCAGGTGGCTCGGTGGGTAAAGTATCTGCCTGCAGTGTAGGAGACGCAGAAGACTCAGGTTCAATTCCTGGGTCAGGAAGATCCCCTGGAGAAGGGCATGGCAACCCACCCCAGTGTTCTTGCCTGGAGAATCCCATGGACAGAGGAACCTGGTGGGTTACAGTCCATAGGATTGCAAAGCGTCAGACACAATTGAGCATGTATGCACCTCATTTGTGCCAATTTGTTATGGCAGCCCTAGGGAACTAATGCAGACATTCTATGGGCTGAGCTTGCCTGCAGAGAGGGGCTGGGGAAGGTGGGGAGGAGTGCTCACCTTCTGGCTAAAGTCTGCAGCCCCGACTCATTCCTTCCAGCCTCCCTTTAGGCACATGGACTCACTCCACGTGTTCTAACATGGAGCCTCAACAGAGGGCTTGGGCCCAGGGAGGCTGGCACTGAGTGGGGGGAGACAGGCAGCACAAAAGCAAAAGGGGTGCTGGTTACAGTAGAGGCAGTGGCCCTGGAGGAGAAAGCACAGGCCTTGGGGTGCTTCTGGCTGTGTGACCTCGAGCAGGTCATCTGACTTCCCTGGGCCTCAAGGCCCCCATCGATATTGAGACCATGCTCCCCACAGCACTGGCCCCCTGAGTAGTCCATTCCCAATAAGCGACAGCACTCCTTACCCTGTGTTTTCATTCTAGCCATGGCGATCAATTTCACATTCAGCAAACATTTCTGGAAGGCTGATTGTGTCAGGCTCCAGGGACAAGGACACACACACACACACACACACACACACACGCAAGTAATTTATGAGACTGACAGGCTGGATTTTAAAAATAACCTCATAATCCCACTTTATGCTCTTTACACAAACACACCTAAACATAAGGGCAAAAACAGGTTGAAAGTAAAGAGGATGGAAAATGGCACACCAGACCAGATCAGATCAGATCAGATCAGTCGCTCAGTCGTGTCCGACTCTTTGCGACCCCATGAATCGCAGCACTCCAGGCCTCCCTGTCCATCACCAGCTCCCGGAGTTCACCCAGACTCACGTCCATCGAGTCAGTGATACCATCCAACCATCTCATCCTCTGTCGTCCCCTTCTCCTCCTGCCCCGAATCCCTCCCAGCATCAGAGTCTTTTCCAACGAGTCAACTCTTCGCATGAGGTGGCCAAAGTGCTGGAGTTTCAGCTTCAGCATCATTCCTTCCAGAGAAATCCCAGGGCTGATCTCCTTCAGAATGGACTGGTTGGATCTCCTTGCAGTCCAAGGGACTCTCAAGAGTCTTCTCCAACACCAAGTAGGAATCTGAGAAAATGAAATGGCTGCACTGTTCCATTGGTGTGTAGCATTGTTACCATCAGAAAAAGGGGTCTGAAGGCATAAATGCATTATTAGGGAGAAAGAAGATCATTATATAATGATACAAAATAACAATTCTCCAGTAAGATATTTTTTAAAGTTTAGCTTATATTCATATAACGTAACAATTGGTAGAATTTTAAGAGAGAAATGGATAAATCCATAATCCCGGTGGTAGGTTTTTAATATCCCTGTCTCAGTAATTGAGAGTTCAACAGGCTAAAAACAATTAGGGTATGGAAAATTTCAGCACCACAATTAACAAGCTTGATCAAATGGACAAGTGTAAAACCCTTCACCTAACAGAGAATATGCATTCTTTGCAGTGTTCATGAAATACTTGAAAAAAATTGACCATGAACTAGTCATAGAACAAATTTCGACAAAAACTTCAAAATAGACCTACAGTTTCCAACCACAGTCCAAGGAAGTTGGAAGTCAATAACAACAAAGTCAAGAAAACAAAATTCGATGTTTGAGAAAAAGTTTCTGCCGCTGCTGCTGCTGCTAAGTCGCTTCAGTTGTGTCCGACTCTGTGTGACCGCATAGATGGCAGCCCACCAGGCTCCTCCATCCCTGGGATTCTCCAGGCAAGAACACCGGAGTGGGTTGCCATTTACTTCTCCAAAAAAGTTTCTAAATAATGCAAAACCTAAATTGTAATAGAAATTAGGAAACATTCAAGACTGAGTAATGAAAATATGAGTAACTAACATTCACTGTTTGCTGTCAGATGCCTTGTTGTCACTGGATACCCATTTCCCAGATAAGAAAGATGAAGTGTGGAGTAGGTGAATAAATTGTGCCAGATTCCACTGTAGCTAACTGGTAGAGCAGAGAGTCAAAGCTGGTCTGGAGTTCAAGTTCATAAGTACATGTCAAAACCCATAGGCGGTAGCTAATATGTTCTTAGCTGACACAACCATGTGGCCTTCTTAGAAACGAAGTGATAGCCCTTCCCCACTCCCAGGACATGGCACTCAGGTTCCACTCTGCCAGGCTGTCATTCCAGCGTCAGCAGCCCATCTCTGCATCCCTCTAGAGCTTCCTTCACAGAGAGCCCTGTCTCTCACAGTATGCCTCCACGCCCAGCAGCCTCACCCCTCTTTCCTTGCTTACACTGGCCCCCAACCCGGGAACCCCTCCTGATCTCAGCCTGCATCCAGGCTCAGCCCAAAGGATCCTTTCCTGTATCATTCCTACCCTCTTCAGACACTCCTCTGGGCTGTAAACTGCAGAGCTGCCCCTGCTCCTTCTCTGCTTTAAACCCTTCTCTGGGTCCCTGCTGCCTGGCAGGGCACCTGGACTTCTCCACTGAAGTACCTGAAGGGCTCTGCATTCAGCTGTGAGTGAAGTGTTCCTTAAAACCTTGAGTTTTATCTTCAGAATTCATCCAGTTTGCAGTCTGCTTCATACTATATCTATGTTTATTCCACAATAAAAATAACAAGCCCATTCTCAAGTGATGGAGGCTCCTATCTAGCACCACGGAGAACCCAGTATGAGAAGGCAAAGCCCAGGATCTTGTGCCTGCACCGTGGGCTCTCCCCCTGGCCTTCTCTGGACCCTGCACAGGTCCACTCATGCTGTCCCCTCTGCCTGGGGGGGCCAGGCCCGTAGATGGGGCACTGGCCTGTGTCCCACGGTCCTTGCTTATTCTGTGCGGTGCTGCTCGGCTGGCCTGGCTGCTGCCCCACCGGCCTCTCAGCATCTGAGGCCGAATCCCCTTTCCCTTTCCTGCCCTCCCCCACCTCTCAAACCATTTTCAGTCACCTCTCTTAAAGCACTCCAGAACCACAAACACCGGCTTGGGCCTGATTGAAAATGTTTCTGGCCACCCCCCACCCCCGCCCGGTTACGGGAGTTTGTATTGATAAAGTCATGCCATCCAACCACCATCTATTTTGGCTTCCCCTACTTCCTGGGGACGCTCATGGCACCTGCCACAGGGCACCCCGTGTTCAGCCCCTTATGAGTACAGCCCCATCCCTGGCTGAGCAGGTGCTCTTCCAAGCCAGGGACCTTGATTCGGCTCCTCTGTTTGATCTCTATCGTGTCACCCTCACAAGAGCCTCTGGCCTGGAGTGGGTGCTGGAAGATTTCTTGCTGAAATGGAAATGTGTGTGGCCATGACTCTTGACCCTTCCACTTAAAGTTTCTCTGCTCTCAGCTTGCTGATTAAAATGTCAAGTAAACAGGAATCTGTAAACCTACTTTCAGTTCCCCAAGAGTGGAGTGGGCTCCATTTTAAATGTCCTTCTGTTGTAGTTAGGATGAATAATCACCTCCTAATTGACACCCTTAATGAATGAACAAAGCAAGGGTGTGGGAGAGGGACGGGGAGAGGGCGCGAGGTGGGAAGCGCCACTCCTGCAGGAATCCAATGGGGTTGGTCCCCGTGGGCTATTATGCTTGGTTTCTTAGCCCTGCCCTAAGGAAGGTGGTAAACTGGGGAACTCAGTGAGACACAGATTCAGAAACCGAGGAATGTGTAAGCTAGAAGCACCCTCCTCAGAGGTCCTAGCTAAGCCCCTGTTTTAGAGATGAGGAAATTGAGGTCCAGAAAGAAGAAGCCACGGGTCACGCAGGGAGCCCATGTCACAGCCTGGCTTTCTCAATCTGACAAGGTCCCAGGAGGAAGGCAGGCCTCTCCAACACAGGGTGAGCAACCACTTGCCTGAGACTGGTTTCCCAGCAGCTGGGACTTTCAGTGTTAAGTGCGGGTAAACCTGTATGGTGATCACCCTAACCCCCATGGGTCGTGGCTTCTCTCTCATCCCTGTCTAGATGTCTGCCAGAGAGGTTCTAGGGAAAAAATGAAGCAAAGATATCTGATGCAATCAGTCACTTGGACCTCTCAGGACCAATACACTTCAGCCTGGGAGTGGGGTGGGCGCAGGGGACCCAAGGTGGATGGGACTCTAATGCTGCCCAGGCCCTGCTTGCCCTGATCATTTTGCTTGCATCTCCAGCATGGTCAGTCTTCGACTTCTTTGCTCTGTTGTACAAAAGACACTTTAAGAGCTCTCTTGGAGCTGTTTAACTTTGATCTCTATAAACATTTCTTTTGATGAATGCCAGAATCCACATGGCAAGTATTTTGAGAGACTCTGTTCAGCACTGTGCTGGCATGTCTTTCTGTTGCTTTGTAGTTTGTGGGAGAGGATCTGGACGGCTCTGTCCCTAACTGTCTGTGTGACCTTGAGCAAATCCCAGTATCTTTCTGAGCTCTGATTTCCCTATACGTGGGAAATCCCTATCTCCTTGCTGAGTGGCTCTGAGAAAGGATTAGAAATTGCCTAATAATATAATAATAATAACAATATAATTATATTATTATATAATAATTATACAATTATAATTATATAATCATATCTTTATAATTATATAAAATTATATTATATGATTATAAAAATTATATAAAATAAAATTATATATTAATATATTAAAATAAAACATATACTATAGAATTATAATTATATAATATACTATAATATATTATAAATTAATATAATATAATATATAATATTAATATATGATATATAATATTATATGTTATATATCATATAATATGTGACATATATAATATATAACATATAATATATATAACGCACATATAATTATATATTTATATATAATATATATTCTAATATTGTATATATAATTATATATAATATAATATATCATAACATATTATATTATAATATATTATATATATTATAACATTATAGATATATATTATACATAATATATACATATTTTATATATTTTATATAATATATACATATTTTATATAATATATTATAACATATTATATTATACTGTATTACATATATTCTAACATTATTGATATCTATTATATAATATATTATTATATAATATTATATACATATATAATGTATAATATATATTATAATAATGTATAATAATATATATAATATATTATATAATATATATAGATTATATTCAGTTCAGTTCAGTTTAGTTCAGTCGCTCAGTCGTGTCCAACTCTTTGTGACCCCATGAATTGCAGTACGCCAGGCCTCCCTGTCCATCACCAACTCCCAGAGTTCACCCAAACCCATGTAGAGTTGGTGATGCCATCCAGCCATCTCACCCTCTGTCCCCTTCTCCTCCTGCCCCCAATCCCTCCCAGCATCAGACTCTTTTCCAGTGAGTCAACTCTTCTCATGAGGTGGCCAAAGTACTGGAGTTTCAGCTTTAGCATCAGTCCTTCCAGTGAACACCCAGGACTGATCTCCTTTAGAATGGACTAGTTGGATCTCCTTGCAGTCCAAGGGACTCTCAAGAGTCTTCTCCAACACCACAGTTCAAAAGCATCAATTCTTTGGCGCTCAGCCTTCTTCACAGTCCAACTCTCACATCCATACATGACCACTGGAGAAACCATAGCCTTGACTAGACGGACCTTTGTTGGCAAAGTAATATCTCTGCTTTTGAATATGCTATCTAGGTTGGTCATAACTTTCCTTCAAGGAGTAAGCGTCTTTTAATTTCATGGCTGCAATCACCATCTGCAGTGATTTTGCAGCCCAAAAAGATAAAGTCTGACACTGTTTCCACTGTTTCCACATCTATTTCCCATGAAGTGATGGGACCAGATGCCATAATCTTCGTTTTCTGAATGTTGAGCTTTAAGCCAACTTTTTCACTCTCCTCTTTCACTTTCATCAAGAGGCTTTTAGTTCCTCTTCACTTTCTGCCATAAGGGTGGTGTCATCTGCATATCTGAGGTTATTGCTATTTCTCCTGGCAATCTTGATTCCAGCTTGTGTTTCTTCCAGCCCAGCGTTTCTCATGATGTATCCTGCATAGAAGTTAAATAAGCAGGGTGACAATATACAGCCTCGATGTACTCCTTTTCCTATTTGGAACCAGTTCCATGTCCAGTTCTAACTGTTGCTTCCTGACCTGCATATAGGTTTCTCAAGAGGCAGGTCAGGTGGTCTGGTATTCCCATCTCTTTCAGAATTTCCCACAGTTTATTGTGATCCACACAGTCAAAGGCTTTGGCATAGTCAATAAAGCAGACATGGATGTTTTTCTGGAACCCTCTTGCTTTTATGATGATCCAGCAGATGTTGGCAATTTGATCTCTGGTTCCTCGCATTTTCTAAAACCAGCTTGAACACCTGGAAGTTCACAGTTCATGTATTGCTGAAGCCTGGCTTGGAAAATTTTGAGCATTACTTTACTAGCATGTGAGATGAGTGCAATTGTGTGGTAGTTTGAGCATTCTTTGGCATTGCCTTTCTTTGGGATTGGAATGAAAACTGACCTTTTCCAGTCCTGTGGCCACTGCTGAGTTTTCCAAATGTGCTGGCATATTGAGTGCAGCACTTTAACAGCATCATTTTTCAGGATTAGAAATAGCTCAACTGGAATTCCATCACCTCCACTAGCTTTGTTCATAGTGATGCTTTCTAAGGCCCACTTGACTTCACATTCCAGGATGTCTGGCTCTAGGTGAGTGATCATACCATCATGATTATCTGGGTCGTGAAGATCTTTTTTGTAGTTCTTCTGTGTATTCTTGCCACCTCTTCTTAATATCTTCTGCTTCTGTTAGGTCCATACCATTTCTGTCCTTTATTGAGCCCATCTTTGCATGAAATGTTCCCTTAGTATCTCTAATTTTCTTGAAAAGATCTCTAGTCTTTCCCATTCTGTTGTTTTCCTCTATTTCTTTGCATTGATTGCTGAGGAAGACCTTCTTATCTCTTCCTGCTCTTCTTTGGAACTATATAATATAATCAATGTATAATAATATATATAATATAATATATTATATAATATATATAGATTACATTATATATATACTCTCTCACTACCTCTCCCCCTGGCAACCACAAATCTGTTTACTATGTCTGTGAGTCTATTTCTGTTTTGTAGACAGATTTATTTTTGTTATATATATTATATATAATATAACATAATATTATATTATATGTAGTATTATAAATATAGTATATATAATACTATATATAGTATTATATATGTAGTATATTTATAATACTATATCACTTTGCTGTACAGCAGAAATTAATACAGCACTGTACATCAACTATACTTCAATAAAATTAATTTTTTTTTTTAAAAAAGGAAAGTGCGTTTGCATGAGGGACCTCTGAATCTAGTCCTGGATCTGCTCAGTCAAACTTTCTGGGACAAATGTGGGTACTCTCCATCTCTTCTCCAGTCCAGGGACTTTTTTTTACTTTAGACACAGTCCAAGAATGCTTATAAGAAAAGAAACTACAAGGGAATGCATGAGTTTGTACGAATGCTTAAAAGGAAAAAAAGAAGCTATGAGTGAATGCATGAGTACATAAATGTCTAAAGGCATAAGTACATCAATTCAACTCAGGTAGGATGTTTATAAACTTTTGTATTGAAGCATAGTGTTAACACTTGAAAAAGCACAAACTTTGTAAATGTTTAACTCAAATTTTCACAAAGTGAACACACTCAGTTAATTAAGAACTCAGGTAACTCAGGTAAATATGAACAAAACCATGACCAACATCCCTGGAGGCCCTCTCACTCCCTCTTCCATGACTGCTTTCCCAAAATGTAGTCACTATTCTGTCTCCTGTCTCAACTGCTTTTTTACTGTATCCAGCTTTCCTAGTAGATCTTGGCAAGATAGTTGGTCTGCCACAAGCTAGTGCAACATAGCCAAAAAGCAGAAAAACTGCCTTCCTCAATTCATGCAGCTTTTAAAAATCTTATTATGTTGGATACAGTATCGGGGTGGGGACTCCAATAATAAGTGTAATGAGGCTTCAGATATTTTTTGTTGTGGTAAAATATAACATTTAGCACTGTAAGTATACAATTAAGTGGCAATAAATACCTTCACAGTGTTGTATAACTGTCACAAACTGTCTGTAGCTGAAACGTCTTCATCGTCCCCACCCAAAACACCATACTCATTTCATAACACCTCTCCTTCCTTGCTTTGCCCAGCCCCTGACTACCTCTATTCCACTTTGCCTCTATGCATTTGACTGCTCTAGGTGCCTCATGTAAAGTGGAAGCATATTTGCAGTGCTGCTTCTGTGTGTGGCTTACTTCACTCAGCATAATTTTTAAGGTCCATCCATGAAGGGGACGACAGAGGATGAGATGGCTGGTTAGCATCACCGACTCGATGGACGTGAGTCTCAGTGAACTCTGGGAGTTGGTGCTGGACAGGGAGGCCTGGCGTGCTGCAATTCATGGGGTCGCAAGAGTCGGACACGACTGAGCGACTGATCTGATCTGATCTGATGTTGTAGCATATGTCAAAATTACATTATTTTTTATGATCGATACTGTTGCATTGTATGCATATACTCTATTTTGTTTATCCAGGGATCTGCTGCTAGGCAATTAAATTGTTTCCATTTTATGGCTATTGTGAAAAACCCTGCTGTGAACACTGATGTACAAATATCTGTTAAGTCTGAGGTTTTAAAATGGCCCTGTGGGGACCTATTCCCTACTTCATAAATAAGCAATTGGGCGACTTCCAGCTCTAAGGCTCCATGTAATGAATTGCCTCCCAAAAGAAGGTCAAAGGTACACACATGCCAGTGACCTGCCCCCCACCCCCAAGAATGTACAGCTTCTCCTGTGCCCACTATGTGTGGCAAAACTGAACAATGGCATGGTTGGAGCAGCCCCTCCCTCCACAGCTGCAGTCCTAGGAAAACAGAGGACAGTCTCTGGGTAAGAAGTGTTCAAACTGAGCCTGCCATCCTGGTCTGACCCACCAGATCAGGTGCCGACTGGGGGTCTCAGGGTGAGGGGGGTTCTGGCCCAGGAGGGTATATATTTGGTGGAGAGGCATGGGGCATCTGCTTTCACCCTTGGTGGCAGGAGTTACTCCCCACCATGCCTCAGATGGTGGGAGGGATTGACTCAGTCTATTCCAGAGGTGAAAACTGGCAGCCAGCAGGTTACAAGTAACCCATGGGTGGGTTTTTTTCAGCTGGTATGTTTTGGCATTTAAAAAACAGTTAGGTGTCAACATCTGAAAAACAGGAATTTTTGCTTAAAATTCAAATTCCTGTTTCCTTTCTAAATAAACTCAGAAGAGCTGGTGGTCCTGCATGCCCAGCAATGGCTGCCCCTGTAGATCAGACCTCTGGTCTCACAGGCAGCCTTGGCCCCTCAACTCATCTGCCGGGCCCTATAGCATCAGACCTCTTTCAGCTGTAACTCTTTTTCAACCAATCAAGAAATGTTTCATAAGTCCCAGAAAATGAAAGTTCAGATTTAAGAACTTGTTAGCTGACTGGTGCATAATAACCAAAGTGTGGGTGTGGCTAGACTACTTTATCCAAGTTCCAGCTCTATGATTTGTTACGCTGCCCCCGACATGCCTGAGAGTCTTATAACTGCCCAACTGCAAGACCGAAGAAAGTCTGTAGACAGTAACACAGACATCAACTATATGGAATCTTCTATGCCTTAAGCAAATAAATAAATAAATAAATAAAGGTCCTGAAGCAACACTGCCACCTTGTATGGCAGGTAGGAGGATATGGCAGTCATCTTCGTTACTCCTGGGAAGAAGGAGGCTACCATGTATGGGTGAAGGGGGATTGACATCAGGTTGGCTGATCAGTTTCCAGGGAAACCAGCAGCTGGGGCAGGGGGCAAGCACACAGGCAGCTACTGATTAAGCCCTATGATTAAGAGGACTGGGTAGTCAAAAGAGTAAGCAGGGACTGGTCAGGCAGCCGGTGTACAGAGAGCAAGAGAAGAGCCATCTTGAGTGGCTAGAACATACAGATTCATTAACTGTGTGTCCTTGAGCAAGTTATTTCACTACTCTGGGTCTCAGTTTCCTTAACCTTATGATGATAATAACAATACCACTTTCCTCCCAGGACTGTTATGAGGCTGAAATGAATTAACACATATACCGTACATGGGAAAGTGCCTGTGTCATGGAAAAGGGGAAGGGGTACACGAGGAAGCGCTTATGGCACTAGGGGCCTTGAAAGTGCCCCAGCACCAGCTTGACAGGGATGTGTCAAGCCCAGCTCTTCTGTAGGCTGTGTGGTCTTAGACGAGTCATTTAACCCAGCTGAAGGTCCTTTGAGAATGTGGAGATACTTCATAGCGTGGAGACTCTACAATTGGCAGTTATTAGTATTAAGTGTTTGCTAAATACTCTTGGCTTCCTTCCACAGCCTCCACAAGCCCTGTTGCCCACCACTTTCAGGGCTGGGGAATGGATATTGATCTGGAAGACTGGGAGATTGAGCTGAAAAGAACAAAAGCACCATTGTGAGCACATGGGCTCACAATTTCCTTTCTGTCCTTTCAATGTGCAGGAATGTCACTTGGGACCTGAGTAGGAAGGGCGTGGGAATCCGTTCAGAGTCTACCAGCTAATCTCAGGGAAGGCCAAAGAACTACCAGGACACCAGAGGAGACACAGCCCTGCAAGGTCCTCATGTGTCTTGTTATGTAGGTGAAGAATTTGGGGCCCAGAGTAGGAAAGAGACTTGCCTCATGATACAGAGCAAATCAAGGGTGAGAACCAGAGCCTTACACAGGGGGCAGAAGGTAGTCCCACTGTTCCAGGTCTTCTATTCTTTGGGGGCATTTGAGACATTTCTCAGTTGGTAAAGAATCCGCCTGCAATGCGGGAGACCTGGGTTAGATTCCTGGGTTGGGAAGATCCCCTGGAGAAGGGAAAAGGCTACCCACTCCAGTATTCTGGCCTGGAAAATTCTATGGACTATACAGTTCATGGGGTCTCAAAGAGTCAGACACAACTGAGCGACTTTAACTTTACTTCATTCAGACCTTTGACCTTTACTCCAAATGAAGTTGTATATTCTATCATTAAACACGCTGACAAAATGGCAAAAGCAAACATTTCTATTGCAACTTAAATATTTAGAAGTGCACTTGGCATCCTGGAAGCCTGAAAGTCCATGGCTTTGTCTTTCTATCCCAGAAAGTGAAAGGAAAGTCAAGTCTCTCAGTTGTGTCCAACTCTTTGTGACCCCATGGACTGTAGCCTACCAGGCTCCTCTGTGGGATTTTTCCAGGCAAGAGTACTGGAGTGGATTGCCACTTCCTTCTCCAGCGCATCTTCCTGACCCAGGGATTGAACCCTGGTCTCCTGCATTGTTGACAGACACTTTACGGTCTGAGCCACCAGGGAAGTCCTTTCTAGCCCAGAGTTGCTATAAAATTTGGTACAGGTCAGGGTGGGCCAGAGAGATAGGTTGAAGCAAGATCAGGCAAGACCAGACAGGTTTCATTAAAGAGTTTTCACTTTGAGCTTCATCCTGAGGCAGTGGACAACACTGGAGAGATCTAATAGAAAGAACAGAAAGATCGTGCTGGCTGCAAAGATCTCCCCAGACCACAAGTAGTGTGGTTTAGCTCTGGCTGGTACCCAGAAGGAGGCAGGAAGGAGAAGGGAGTACCAGGGTCTTCAGAGTGCTCATCTCAGCCATCTCCATGGTGACATGGGAAGATGGTACAGTTCCTCTCAAGGAAATTTCCTAATTAAAATTTCAAGTGTTTTTGTGTTTCAGGCTTGCCTAGACCCTGGCTTCACCCCTCTTCTCTCTGAACACAAACAGGTAAGCTGAGAAGTGGAGGGAGTAGAGAAGGAAATGGTAGGTTGAGATGAGGGGCCCCAGCAGAGACCTCAGCCGTGCCACCAGCCTCTGCAGCCTTGGACACCCATCCTCTATTCTACCTAGAGGGTCCCCAGGCCCAACATCTAATGGAAATCAAGTTGTGTCTCTTCAGAATAAGAAAAGCTTTTCTCCTGTCACTTACTCAGAGAGGCTCAAGGGAAGCAACCAGTACTTTTTTCCAGAGGTCTAGGTGGTCATGACAGAGAAGGCGATGGCAACCCACTCCAATATTCTTGCCTGGAAAATCCCGTGGACGGAGGAGCCTGGTGGGCTGCAGTCCATGGGGTTGCTGAGTCGAACATAACTGAGCGACTTCACTTTCACTTTTCTCTTTCATGCATTGGAGAAGGAAATGGCAACCCACTCCAGTGTTCTTGCCTGGAGAATCCCAGGGACGGGGGAGCCTGGTGGGCTGCCATCTCTGGGGTCGCACAGAGTCGGACATGACTGAAGTGACTTAGCAGCAGCAGCATCAGGTGGTCATGAATTCATGAGCTCCTTAGAGACCTCTTTAAGTTCTCCCTTTTCTAGCCTTTCCTCTCTCACTCTCATCCCTTGTCATCCCACTTCCCTGTATTTTGTAGATGCAGAAACAGAGGCCCACATTAAAGAGGTGACTTACATAAAGATTAAAATTCCATAGGAACTTCCTAAAGAAATTACACGTAGAATTACAGCCTACCAGGCTCCTCTGTCCATGGAATTCTCCAGACAAGAATACTGGAGTGGGTTGCCATTCCCTTCTCCAGGGATTGAATAAGGAGCCCAGGGATGGAATAAGGGGCTCTCGCATTGCCGGCAAATTCTTTACCATCTGAGCCCTCAGGGAAGCCCAGAATTACTATATGATCCTGCAATTTCATTTCTGGATATACACCCCAAAGAACTGAAAGCAGGGAATTGAACAGATATTTGTACACCAATATGCAGAGCAGCATTACTCACAAAAGTTTGCCTTTTGTGAGTAATGCCCAAATGCCCACCAACTGATGAATAGGTAAGCAAAATGTGGTATATTCATGAGATGGGATATTTATTCTGCCTTAACAAAAAAGGAAATTCTGATATATGCTGCAACATGGATGAACTTTGAAAACATTATGCTAAGTGAAATACGCTAGACACAAAAAAATAAAATATTGTGCGGTTCCACTTACATGTGGCACTTAGAGTAATCAAATTTATAGAGACAAGGAACTTCCCAGTGATCCAGTGGCTCAGCCCCTGGGCTCCTGGTGCAGGGGCCTTGGTTCAATCTCTGGTCAGAGAACCAAATTCCCACATGCCATGACTAAAGATCCTAAATGTTGAAACTGGAAGATCCCATGTGTTGCAACCAAGACCCATCGCAGCCAAGAAAAAAAAAAAAATTATAGAGACAAAAATTAGAATGGTGGTTACCAGGGGCTGAGGGGAGAATGGGGAATTGTTTAAAGGGGACAGAGTTTCAATCTGGGAAGATGAAATAGTTCTGGAGTAGGATGGTGGTGATGGTGGCACAACAATGTGAATGTATGAATGCCACTGAACTGTACACTTAAAAATGGTGAAAATAGTAAATTTTATGTTTATTTTACTATAATTTAAAAAAATGAAACACATACAGAGTACAGGATGGTACCCAATCCAGAATTACCCATTGCCTCTGATTATTTATAGCCACTGTATCTCTTTTAACCTAGCAAAAAGTCATTTTTAAAAATACAATACTTACTTGTTGAACACACCAGCCAGGTTGTTATGGAAAATTTCTCACTTTCTGATTTTGTGCTTCTGTTTCTTTATGCTGTCATTGGTCTGGTTCCTCAACTTTCTTTATTTCCGGTAAATTGGAATTAATATCTAATGGTTGATGTGCCTGTGTGCTCAGCCGCTTCAGTTGTGTTCGACTGTAACCCTATGGCCTGTAGCCCAGCAGGCTCCTCTGTCCATGGGATTCTTCAGGCAAGAATACTGGAGTGGGTTGCCAGGCTCTCCTCCAGGGGATCTTCCAAATACAGGGATCAAACCACCCCTCTTCCCCTCCTGCTTCTTCTGCTTTGCAGGAAGATTCTTTACCCACTGAGCCACCTGGGAAGCCCCGATTGATAGATCCAGGTAAAACATTTTTTTTGACTAGAATAAATAATTACCATTGATCTTGTGTACTTCAGATTATATCACCACTGAAGACACAATCTTGCTGAAGGTTAGTAAACCACTAGCAAAACTCAAGATTACTTTCTCAGAGTGGTGACAGTCTGATATCTCCATGTTACACTTAGATTGTCCCCCCTGCCTCTAGAAGGTAACCCATGTAGCCTCAACCATTTAACCTTGATGGATAAGCCTCCTTTACAAGGGTTTGCAGATTTCTGCTTTTTCTAATCCTACATTTTCCCCCTACCCTAGAAAGAAGAGCACTCCCTCATCAACTGGGACTCTATTACTGCTAGAAAAGCAGAATAAATCTTTAATTCTTTTCGTTTTAGTGTGGAGAGGGTTGCAGTAATGGGCACTTCCCACACAGAGATGCTATCATACTGAAAGACAAATGTTTCCACCTTTTAGCTGTGTGTGAGCAAACGCCATAACTAATTCAGTTAATTTCTGACACTACGTTAGCTTTTATACCGTCTATTATTTTGTTGAACCACCTTCGCGCCACAGAAAAGTGCCAGATACCTCAAAGCCACCGGGGGCCGTGAGAGGCCAGCCCGTTCTACAACTGTGCTTTGTATTCTGATTTTCACTGGAAGGTACGCAGGACGTTCCTCCGAGCCAGCTGTTGTGTCTGGCCACGGAGGTGTCGAGGACGTTCTGGGTCCTCGGAGCTGCAGGGGTGAGCGCTCTGCCGGCAGAGATCTCCGGGATAAACAGCAGGCACCCTACGCTCACTTCCGCTTCGGGGTCGTTTGCATCAGTCCCCTTCATCGCTGACCGCTAGGGGGCCGTTTATATACTTTTTTAAAATAGTATGTTTCCGTGCACACAATCAGAAATGAAACACAGTTTTGAGAGTAGTTAAAAAAGAAAAGAAAAGTTCACAGAAAAAATCATGAGAAAAAAACTTAAATGCAAGTCTTGAAACAGGTTAAAATAATCTTGATATTTTTGAAAGGACCTAAGAAAAAAACAGATCATCACCTGCCCGGCTAGCTCAGTCGGTAGAGCATGGGACTCTTAATCCCAGGGTCGTGGGTTCGAGCCCCACGTTGGGCGGTTGCTTTACGATGTCTTTCCAACGTGTTATCAGTTCTTACCATCTCTAAAAACTGACCTCCATCTAGAGGTTCTTGTTTTCAGACAATACATTAAAAACTACTAAAACTGAACAAGTTTAAAAAAGGGAACATTAAAACTAGAAAACAATTTCAGATTATAAATACACAGTTAAAGAGTATATGTGTAGAGAAGTATTTGTTACTGAGTGGTGTATTTGAAAGGCAGTGGAATGCCAAAGGTTAAGAGATAGAGGACATGAAAAATTAATGAAATTGTAGGGTTGAAGTGATCTCTGTCAAAATGCTTGAAATGCATAGTTTTAACTTTATGCTCTGCCATACGCGAAAATTAGTTTGGATATCAGCTTTGATTCACAGGGTTTCCTATGCATGTTCATTTCATATCCTTGAATTCCTCTAAGTAAATTAATTTACTTTGGCCTGTGGGAAGGGCTGGTGGTTTTTATGGGCTATTTAAACCACTGTGGCTTTTCTGGTGGCTCAGATGGTAAAGCTCCTGCCGGCAATGTGTGAGACCCAGGTCTGATCCATGGGTTGGGAAGATCCTCTGGAGAAGGAAATGGCAACCCACTCCATTACTGGTAGGCTACAGTCCATGGGGTTGCCAACAGTCAGACACAACTGAGGGGCTTCACTTAAACCACTGTAAGATTGTTTTAGTGATTAGTTAATCAGGTAGCTATTGTGGACAGACACAGGACTTAATCCTTTTTTTCCTAAATTAGTGATCCAAACTGCAGCAATTTTGGAGTCTCATATTTCATTTAATATCCTGTGATAAACCATAAT
Source organism: Bubalus bubalis (assembly GCF_019923935.1). Taxonomy (NCBI): domain Eukaryota; kingdom Metazoa; phylum Chordata; class Mammalia; order Artiodactyla; family Bovidae; genus Bubalus; species Bubalus bubalis. Next base: position 40,006,866 of record NC_059176.1, read on the forward strand.
GGAAAATAGTAAAAAAAAAAAAAAAGAAGGTAAATATATGTGTCTGTTTGAGTGCTGAGTGATAGTCGCTCAGTCAGACTCTTTGCAACCCCATGAACTGAGGCACCAGGCTCCTTTGTCCGTGGAATTCTCCAGGCAGGAAAGAATACTGGAGTGGGTTGCCATTTCCTTCTCCAGGGGATCTTCCTGACCCAGGGATCCTGCATTGCAGGAAGATTCTTTACCATCTGAGCCACCAGGGAAGTATGTGTACATATATGTGTGTGTATACATGTATATGTACGTATAACTTAATCAATTTGTCGTATAGCAGAAATTAACACAACACTGTAAATAAACTATAACTCAAAAAAAAAAACCTTCAAAGCAAGTAATTATCTTTTCATTAGTATCTTTCCCTAAAAGAACTCAGTTCCTTAGGTCAAAACTTTGCTTTTATGTTCACAGCTGAAAATTCTTTTCTTGTCTTAAATATTTTCTATATTCCCTGCAATTCTCAAACATTTTCCACAATGACCATATGCTATTATCATTAATTCAAGATACAGTTTCAGGCTTTGGAAGAAACACATGGAAAATTTCACAATAAAAAATGAAGATCCCTAAATACTTTTATTACAAAGGAATATTTAATCTCTAGGTGATGGGAGGTGAAGTAGAATTTTTAAAAAGGCAACTCGGCCAGAGAAAAAGCAAACTAGTAAATTGATAAGGAAGTCAATGAAGATATATTTACTTTTAAATATACGTCCATTTTTTAAATTGAAGATCATTGTTATGGGTTGAATTTGAGTCCTCCTGATAGTCATATGCTGGAGTTTTAACCCCTAGGACTTCAGAATGTGACCTTATTTGAAAATAGGGTTGTTACAGATGTAATTAGTTATGAGGTCATATCAGAGTAGAATGCATTTTTAATCCAATGTGACTGATGTCTTTATAAAAGGGGGAAATACGGACAGCCCATGCGCACAGAAATGCACATCTAGACACATGGGAGAATGCCATGTGAAATAAAGGCAGAGATCAGGGTGATATGTTTATAAGTCAAGGGATGCCAAAATTTGCCAGCAAACAACTAAAAGCTAGGGGAAAATCCTGAGACAGATTCTCCCTCAGGGCCCTCAGAAAGAACCAAACCTACCAACACCTTGATCTTGGATTTCTAGCCTCCAGAACTGTGAGACCACATTTTGTGTTTAACCGTCCAGTTTGTGGTATTTTGTTATGATGGCCCCAGGAAACTAACATGATCATTGTTCTTTTGGGAGGTGGTTTTGATTTTAAATTTATTTCAGTATACCTTATATTAAGTAGTTGTCATCATCTTAATTTCCCTTAATTTCCAAAGCTGTAGGAAAACAATAGTTTGGATGTGGACCTACATTCAGCTCAAGTGAGGACATTATGATCACAGCTCCATCAGAAGTAGCATTTAGAAATGAACGCAGTCTCAAACAACATTTTCTTATTGTTGACTGGTGATTCATTATGTTGGCTAATGATTTATAACAGTTTGTACCAAAAGAATGTTTTCAAAGACATACTAAATTAAACACATTTTATTCTCCCATGGAATACTTGAAGACTTTATATTTAATTATTCAATAAATAAATCATTTTAAGAAACTGTGCTAATTCTCAGTGGTCCAGTTTCTTCAACAAGTAAATGGCAAGAAGAAGAGAGAGATAGAATGAATTCAATCAAATGAAATGCATGGACTGTGTTTGGATCCTGATTTGAACCAACCAGTCATAAGATTATAATCCGACATACACAATAGAATCAGAAGATCACGTGAGACAATGCTGGGAATCTGAACACTGACTGGATACTTGAAGATATTAAGGAGCTATTTTTAAATGCAATAATGGTATTATTGTGTTTTTTGAAAAGCCCTTATTTTTTAGAGATATGTACTTACTTGTTTAGGAATGAAATAGACATTATATTTGGAATTTGTGTGTATTTTGCTAGGGGTGGAATAATTGGGTACCAAAACACAAGACTGGCCGTATGTTAATAGCTATGAGATGGCTGGATGGCATCACTGACTCGATGGATGTGAGTCTCAGTGAACTCCGGGAGTTGGTGATGGACAGGGAGGCCTGGCGTGCTGCGATTCATGGGGTCACAAAGAGTTGGACATGACTGAGCGACTGATCTGATCTGATGGAGGCTCAGAGAGGAGTATGCCAGGGTTCATTGTACAGTTCCCTTTACTCTTGTTTATAGTTTTAAATTTCTATTCATTTACATACTGTCTCATTATGCAAAAATGAAAGTATCTTAACCTCCTTAGCCCAGTGATCAAATTTAGCATCACTAATGAGACAACCAGACATCATGTGCCTCCTGATATGTTGCAATGACAAGTGCAGAGCATCACCTATAAATTGTTCTTGTCAAAAACACTCAACTTAGATCTAATTGAGTCTTTAGATGTGACTTAAGTTTATAGGAAATATAGGAAAAGAGAAATGAATTCAGTAACCCCATGAGTAAACAGACAAATGCAGATTGTCAGACATTCAAAAGAATCAGTTTCTTCAAAAGGCAAATGTCATGAACCACAAATAATAAAGTATATGTGTGTGGGTGGACTGTTTTTTGTGTCAAGGGCTCCCCTCTCACTCCTGTGGCAGTCCAGTGAAGCCAATGAACTGTTTTTCCAGAATGCTTTTAAATGTATAAAATATAAAAACATAGGATTATAAAGAAAAACAATTATATTGAAATTGTTGTTGTTCTTGCTTAGTTGCTGAGTGGTGTCCAATTCTTTGCCACCCCATGGACTGTAGCCCTCCAGGTTCCTTGGTCCATAGGATTTTCCAGATAAGAATATTGGAGTGGGTTGCCATTTCATTCTCTAGGGGATCTTCCTGATCCAGGGATCTAACCTACATCTCCTGCATTGGCAGGTGGATTCTTTACCACTGAGCCACCAGGGAAGTCCTGACACTGATGTACAGTTATGAAAATATTTTAAAATATGCTATAGTAAGGTATATGCTTCATTTTGGTGGCTCAGTGCTAAAGAATCTGCCTGCTAATGCAGGACATGTAGGTTAGGTTCCTGGGTCAGGAAGACCCCCTGGAGAAGGAAATGGCAACACACTCCAGTATTCTTGCCTGGAAAGCCCACATGGACAGAGGAGCCTGGTGGGCTACAGACCATGGTGTTGCTGAAAGTCCGACACAACTTAGTGACTGAACAACAAATATGATCTAGAAACAGGTCTAATAATTACAGTAATTTCAAAGTAATGATGACTAAATAGCATTTCTGAAATGTATGCAAGAACTCAAGTGATACAAAACATCTCATTTTTATTGTGACAAAGCCACAGGTGCTAGTGATATTATCAGTTTTGTTATCTTCATTTATCATGAAAGTGAAGTCACTCAGTTGTGTCTGACTGTTTGAGACCCCACAGACTGTAGCCCACCAGGCTCCTCTGTCCATGGGATTTTCCAGGCAAGAGTACTGGAGTGGATTGCCATTTCCTTCTCCAGGGGATCTTCCCAATTTATCATGAAAGGAAATACTAAATTTCACTTTGAATTTGATGAAAATAAAGATGTATTTTTTTTCCCTATCCAAGTTCATGGACCCTTTGAATTGTATACAGGGACACCTACTTTAAGAACTTCCTGCCTAGATCTGAAAAGACTTTAGAAATTTAACAACCAAATGCAATACCTTGTCATTTAATAGATCTTATTTTAAAAGAACAAGCAATAAACAAACAGAGATAAAAATATTCTAGGAACAAGTGAGGAAATGTGAAATGGGAATGATATGAATTTAGGGAATTATTGTTAATTGTGTTGGGTATAATAATGGTATTGTGGTATGTAGGAGAGAATGCTTTTCTATTTTGGAAGTACATACTGAAGAAATCAAGTGTAATAGGTCCTGATGTCTTACACTCATACAAACACAGATATGTATATATAAGCCAAATATGGGAAAACATTCACAATTGTTGAATTGAGATGATATGTAATATATTGTTTTTTCTACTTTCCTATATGTTTGAAATTTTCGTAATAAAATATAAAATAAAGTGATTTAAAAAATATTTTTTATGGTATAGACATGATAGGGACTTCCCTGGTGGTCCAGTGGCTAAGACACTACATTCCCAATGCATGGAACAGGGGTTTTAGCTCTGATCAGGAAACTAGAACTCACATGCTACAACCAAGAGTTTGCATGCCACAACTAAAGATCCTGTGTGCTGCGACTAAGACCCGGTGCAGCCAAATGAATAAATAAATTAATTAATTTAAAAGACTCTCTGTTTAAAAATATAGATATGGTAAAGTGCATGATTCATAAGTGTGTAACTTGATGAATTTTTACATTTGTAAACACCCGTATAGTCACATCAGGTTAAGGTTTTAGAACATTCCCAGAACCCTGAAGTCCCTAATGCCCCTTTCTAGTCAATTCCGCTTCTTCAGTTAACCACTTATCCTGATTTCTAACACCATTGTTAAAGTATATTGTCTTTAATGTCTGGCTTCCTTTACACAAATGACTTACTCTTATATTAAAACAAGTTTTTACAGACTGGTAATACTATGTATGGTAAAGATGTGGGAAAACAAGCTCTCTCTTTAATTGCTGGTTGAAATGTAAGTTGATGAAGGCTTTCATAAGCTTAAAATGTCCAGTCTTTGACTCAGTCATTCTGCATATAAGGTCCTAAAAATATAAAAACAATGTGCACAAAGGTTAAGGTTGAAAGGCATGCATTTCTAACAGTGAAAAACTGAAGGCAACCTAAATGTCCAGCAACAGAACTAAGGTTAGATGCATGCAAGCTGAGTCACTTCAGTCGTGTCTGACTCTTTGTGACCCTATGGACGGTAGCCCACCAGCCTCCTCTGACTGTGGGATTCTCCAGGCAAGAATACTGAGTGGGTTGCCATTTCCTCCTCCAGGGCATCTTCCCCACCCAGGGATCAAACCTGTGTCTCTTATGTCTTCTGCACTGGCAGGCACTAGCCTGCCAATTTACCACTAGCGCCACCTAGGAAGCCCAAATTTAGATAAATATGATCTATTTATACTATAGTATGTCATGAATAGTTAAAAATGTGAGAAGGACACATATGCAATTGAAGTGACCTCTAAGCCATATCATGAAGTTAAAAAAGAAGACACAGAACAATATATATAGTCAATTTATAGAAAAAGAAAAAGCAATTAGGGAGCATAGAAAAGTGTCCATGCAAAATGATGGGGGTGGGGGTGGGGGAGTAAATGAAGGAAAATAAAAGGAGTCCTTACCTCAACTTTTGCCCTGTATTTTATATCTCTGAATTGTTGCATCGTGGATGACTCAAATATTCAAATAATTTGAATTTGAAATATTCAAATTTGAATAATTTGAATTCAAATACTTGAATAATTAAAACATAAAGCAAAAAACTTTGATTTTAATATAAATGGAGAAAGAACACAATGTGGATGCCAAGATACTCAAACAACTTATAAGAGTAGTACCTTTGATGGGGAAGGGGCAGATAAGGGACTGAAGTATGAAAGACACTTTTCACTGTCTTCATTTTTATACTAAAAATTGAATTATTGGATTATTTTGAAATATTTTGTATTCAAAAAAAATTTTAAAAGAAGTGTACTTCAGAGTTTTGGTGGTCACAAAGACGGGTCACAAAGAGGCCCTTGCCCCCCTTTTTGTGTACTCTAAGAAGTAGTGCAGACCAGATTCTGTACAGAGAGACAGAGTGAGGATTCTTTGTGGGTTTCTGTGGTCAAAGAAGGGGTTGTGTTAAAGGAAGATTGAAGATAAATAGAGATGGGTCTGGAATTCATCGGGTGCATAATATGTTCAGGGGAGGGTTTAGAAAAGGCATGGAGACAAGAATGAAGCCTGGAGGAAGGGTGGGGACTGTTTGTGGAGGGACTTAAAATGCCAAACTAAAGACTTTGGGCTTTATCCTCCGTAATATTTGTTGAGCACCAATTCACTGTTCAGCGCCTCGCTAAGCCTTTCCACGAAAGGGAGGTGTGTGCGTGCTCAGCCGTGTCCAGCTCTTAGCGACCCCATGGACTGTGGCCCACAAGGCTCCTCTGTCCATGGAATTTTCCAGACAAGAATACTGGAGTAGGTTGCCATTTCCTTCTCCAGTGGATCTTCCTGACCCAGGGATTGAATCTGCATCTCTTGTGTCTCCTGCATTGGCAGGCAGATTCTTTACCACTATGCCACCTGGGAAGCCCTTTCCATGCAATTTCATAGTAAATCAATGGAAAGGTGCTATTATTCTCCCCATTTTGCAGCTGAATAAATTACAGACTTTTGGAACAGGGGTATGACAAGATGAAATTCATCTAAACTGCATGTATATTCAATAATAGCTGAAAGAAAATAGGTGACAGAAAATTGCACAAATAGGGATGTGCAGAGCCCCGACATCAGTATAACAATGATAGGGACACAGTAAAGGAACAAATAGTAGGTGATTAAATAGTTAATCCCATTAGGGGATTGTAAGTAAAGAAAAAAGTATGGGAGACCCCTGTAAGTTAATGATTACTCAAGAAAGCAGTTCTTGACCATAAAACCAAGCAGGCTGGCTTAGCAACAAAAACTATGCATCAGAAGCATGGGACATGCTCCAACCCAATAAAACAATGGTGGCATGAGACCCATATTCTGCCCAGTGAGCTCCATAAGTTAATGATCCCTAGGACATATTCTCTGCGCACACACACACATACAAAAAACAATAATTTATGGAAAGGTGACACTTCAAAGTAAAGACCCTCATTGTCCTGAGACTTGAAATAATTTTTCCATAGTGCGATGACAGTCCTGGCTTGACCAAGGGAGAAAACTCCCTTGCCCAACCTGGAGAAGAGACGATGATGGAAGTATGATGCCTACTCAAGAATGAGGAAGAAGGTGGTCTTTCCTGCCCGCCGCCCTCCACCCTTTTTCCTTTGTTTATAAAACTGTAGCCAAGTAAGTTCTTGGGGCTTGGCACCCTCTCATCCATCCTCGTGTAAGCCTCACAAATTCCTATTCTAATAAATCACTTTTTTTTTTTTTTAAGAAAAAAGCTCAATTTCTTAAATTTGTTTTTAATTGGAGGATAATTGCTTTACAATGCTGTTGGTTTCTACCCTACAACAATGGGAATAAGCCATAAATATACATGTATCCTCCCCTCTTGAACCTCCCTCCCATTCCACACACCTTCCCACCCCTCTAGGTCATCACAAAGCACTGGGCAGAGGTCCCTGTTATATAGCAGCTTCCCACCAGCTAGCTATTTCACTCATGGTAATGTATATATTTCAGTGCTACTCTCAGTTCATCCTGCCATCTCCTTCCCTCACTGTGTCCACAAGTCCATTCTATACATCTGTATCTCTATTCCTGCCCTGCATATAGGTTCATCAGTATCAAAATAAATCCCTTTTTATCTATCACCTTGCCCCTCCCTGATTCTCTCTGAGCTGAGACATAAAAGGACTAGAGCTCCTGAGAGCCCCTACCCACACCACCGAGTGGTTTCAATGTGGTATTCACATTAGCTTCTCTTGGAGGTGGCCAAAAGTCCACTAGCTCAAAAAGCCGTAAAACCCCAAGCCTGCCTAGCGTCTCCCGCTTTGTTTTCACTTCCGTGTGATCCAGGCTGGAGAAGGGGAGGAGGAGGACCTGACAAATGGCCTTCAGATGGACTAAATAAACTGGCAGGGAACTTGGTAAACAATGAAATTTCTAGATGCAGACTTCATTACCTATCCTTTTTCAGTCAGATTGCTAGCCTTAAAGCTTTCCTATGCAGGAATTTCCTATGCAGATACCCCATGTCCAAGGTAAGAGAAACCCAAGTGAGACGGTAGGAGTGTGAGAGGGCATCAGAGGGCAGACACACTGAAACCATAATTGCAGAGAACTAACCAATCTGATCACACGAACCACAGCCTTGTCTAACTCAATGAAACTAAGCCATGCCATGTGGGGCCACCCAAGACAGGCGGGTCATGGTGGAGAGGTCTGACAGAATGTGGTCCACTGGAGAAGGGAATGGCAAACTACCTCAGTATTCTTGCCTTGAGAACCCCATAAACAGTATGAAAAGGCAAAGTGATAGGATACTGAAAGGGGAACTCCCCAGGTTGATAGGTACCCAATACGCTACTGTAGATCAGTGGAGAAATAACTCCAGAAAGAATGAAGGGATGGAGCCAAAGCAAAAACAATACCCAGTTGTGGATGTGACTGGTGATAGAAGCAAGGTCTGATGCTGTAAAGAGCAATATTGCATAGGAACCTGGAATGTCAGGTCCATGAATCAAGGCAAATTGGAAGTGGTCAAGCAGGAGATGGCAAGAGTGAATGTCAACATTTTAGGAATCAGCGAACTATGATGGACTGGATTGGTTGAATTTAACTCAGATGACCATTATATCTACTACTGTGGGAGGAATCCCTTAGAAGAGATGGAGTGGACATAATGGTCAACAAAAGAGTCTGAAATGCAGTACTTGGATGCAATCTCAAAAACAACAGAATGATCTCTGTTCATTTCCAAGGCAAACCATTCAATATCACGGTGATCCAAGCCTATGCCCCAACCAGTAACGCTGAAGAAGCTGAAGTTGAATGGTTCTATGAAGACCTACAAGACCTTTTAGACCTAACACCCAAAAAAGATGTCCTTTTCATTATAGGGGACTGGAATGCAAAAGTAAGAAGTCAAGAAACACCTGGAGTAACGGGCAAATTTGGCCTTGGAATACGGAATGAAGCAGGGCAAAGGCTAATAGAGTTTTGCCAAGATAACACACTGGGTCATAGCAAACACCCTCTTCCAACAACACAAGAGAAGACTCTACACATGGACATCATCAGATGGTCAACACCGAAATCAGATTGATTATATTCTTTGCAGCCAAAGATGGAGAAACTCTATACAGTCAGCAAAAACAAGACTGGGAGCTGACCTGTGGCTCAGATCATGAACTCCTTATAGTCAAATTCAGACTTAAATTGAAGAAAGTAGGGAAAACCACCAGATCATTCAGGTATGACCTAAATCAAATCCCTTATGATTATACAGTGGAAGTGAGAAATAGATTTAAGGGACTACATCTGATAGATAGAGTGCCTGATGAACTATGGAATGAGGTTCATGATATTGTACAGGAGACAGGGATCAATACCATCTCCATGGAAAAGAAATGCAAAAAAGCAAAATGGCTGTCTGAGGAGGCCTTACAAATAGCTGTGAAAAGAAGAGAAGCAAAAAGCAAAGGAGAAAAGGAAAGATATAAGCATCTGAATGCAGAGTTCCAAAGAATAGCAAGAAGAGATAAGAAAGCCTTCCTCAGCGATCAATGCAAAGAAATAGAGGAAAACAACAGAATGGGAAAGACTAGAGATCTCTTCAAGAAAATCAGAGATACCAAAGGAACATTTCATGCAAAGATGGACTCGATAAAGGACAGAAATGGTATGGACCTAACACAAGCAGAAGATAGTAAGAAGAGGTGGCAAGAATACACAGAAGAACTGTACAAAAAAGATCTTCACGACCCAGATAATCATGATGGTGTGATCACTCACCCTGAGCCAGACATCCTGGAATGTGAAGTCAAGTGGGCCTTAGAAAGCATCACTATGAACAAAGCTAGTGGAGTTGATGGAATTCCAGTGGAGCTATTTCAAATCCTGAAAGATGATGCTGTGAAAGTGCTGCACTCAATATGCCAGCAAATTTGGAAAACTCAGCTGTGGCCACAGGACTGGAAAATGTCAGTTTTCATTCCAATCCCAAAGAAAGGCAATGCCAAAGAATGCTCAAACTACTGCACAATTGCACTCATCTCACGTGCTAGTAAAGTAATGCTCAAAATTCTCCAAGCCAGGCATCAGCAATACGTGAACCGTGAACTTCCTGATGTTCAAGCTCGTTTTAGAAAAGGCAGAGGAACCAGAGATCAAATTGTCAACATCTGCTGGATCATGGAAAAAGCAAGAAATTTCCAGAAAAATATCTATTTCTGCTTTATTGATTATGCCAAAGCCTTTGACTGTGTGGATCACAATAAACTGTGTAAAATTCTGAAAGAGATGGGAATACCAGACCACCTGACCTGCCTCTTGAGAAACCTATATGCAGGTCAGGAAGCAACAGTTAGAACTGGACATGGAACAACAGAAAAGGAGTATGTCAAGGCTATATATTGTCACCCTGCTTATTTAACTTATACGCAGAGTACATCATGAGAAACACCGGGCTGGAAGAAGCACAAGCTGCAATCAAGATTGCTGGGAAAAATATCAATAACTTCAGATATGCAGATGAAACCACCCTTATGGCAGAAAGTGAAGAGGAACTAAAAAGCCTCTTGATGAAAGTGAAAGAGGAGAGTGAAAAAGTTGGCTTAAAACTCAACATTCAGAAAACGAAGATTATGGCATCTGGTCCCATCACTTCATGGGAAATAGATGTGGAAACAGTGGAAACCGTGTCAGACTTAATATTTTTGGGGCTCCAAAATCACTACAGATGGTGATTACAGCCATGAAATTAAAAGACGCTCACTCCTTGGAAGGAAAGTTATGACCAACCTAGACAGCATATTCAAAAGCAGAGATATTACTTTGCCAACAAAGGTCCATCTAGTCAAGGCTATGGTTTTTCCAGTGGTCATGTGTGGATGTGAGAGTTGGACTGTGAAGAAAGCTGAGCACTGAAGAATTGATGCTTTTGAACTGTGGTGTTGGAGAAGACTCTTGAGAGTCCCTTGGACTGCAAGGAGATCCAACCAGTCCATTCTAAAGGAGACCTGTCCTGGGTGTTAATTGGAAGGACTGATGCTGAGGCTGAAACTCCAATAGTTGGCCACCTTGTTCGAAGAGTCAACTCATTGGAAAAGACTCTGATGCTGGGAGGGATTGGGGGCAGGAGGAGAAGGGGCCGACAGAGGATGAGACGGCTGGATTGCATCACCAACTTGATGCACATGAGTTTGGGTGAACTCCAGGAGTTGGTGATGGACAGGGAGGCCTGGCATGCTGCAGTTCATGGGGTCGCAAAGAGTCAGACAGGACTGAGGGAGTGAACTGAACTGAACTGATGCAGGAATTGAGAGTCTCTTGAACTGCAAAGAGAACAAACCAGTCAATCCTAAAGGAAATCAATCCTGAATATTCATTGGAAGGACTGATGCTGAAGCTGAAGCTCCAATACTTTGGCCACCTGATGTGAAGAGCTGACTCATTAGAAAAGACCCTGATGCTGGGAAAGATTGAGGGCCAGAGGAGAAGAGGGTGACAGAACAAGATGATTGGATGGCATCACTGACTCAATGGACATGAGTTTGAGCAAACTCTGGGAGACAGTGAAGGAGAGGGAAGCCCTGGCGTGCAGCAGTCCATGGGGGTCACAAAGAGTCAGTCACGGCTTAGTGACTAAACAACAACAATGTAGGAATTACTCTGGGTGCTGTTGCAAGTAGGCTTCAGACGCAGCTTTCTCTTTTTGGCCATTCGAATTCCACATCATTGTGGTCCCATACTGCACGTGCGCTTCCACAGTTGGACCTCTTCCATCCTTTTACTGCAGGTAAGGCATTGTTTCCCTTCCCCTAGCCCCAACACACAAAATCAAATTTAGTTTTTAATAACCTCAGGTGGCCCTGGGGTGGGGGTGGGGGAGAGAATTAGGGGGTGGAGGATGGCAAGAGACCACCCCCCCTTCCCCGCCCTGCCCTGCTCAAGCTCCTTGGAGCTACCAATCCTGGCATGCCCTGGGGGTGGTGCTGGGGCAGGAGCCCTGAAAGGCCTGTCTGCTCAAGGGGCCTAGGCAAATTGAGCTCAGAGGGGTGTCCAAAGCGGGAGTTAAGTAGGGCAAAGCATAGGGCAGGTAGTCAGCAGTGGTGGGAGGAGGAGGCACTGGCCAATCACTTATAAATGGTGCTGAAGCAGGACCAGAAGTCTAAATTCCAGGAGCATGACTCTGAGCCCCAGGAAAAAGGCACCTAATGGACTTCTAATCCTTTGTGAAGTCAAGTGGGCCTTGGGAAGCATCACCACGAACAAAGCTAGTAGAGGTGATGGAATTCCAGCTGAGCTATTTCAAATCCAAAAAGACGATGCGGTGAAAGTGCTGCACTCAATATGCCAGCAAATTTGGAAAACTCAGCAGTGGCCACAGGACAGGAAACTGTCAGTTGTCATTCCAATCCCAAAGAAGGGTAATGCCAAGGAATCTTCAAACTACTACACAATTGTACACATTTCACATGCCAGCGAGATTATGCTCAAAATCCTTCAAGCTAGGCTTCAACAATTATGTGAACTGAGAACTTCCAGATGTACAAGCTGGATTTAGAAAAGGAAGAGGAACCAGAGATCATATTGCCAACATCCGCTGGAGCATAGAAAAAGTGAGGGAATTCCAAAACAGCATCTACTTCTGCATCACTGATTATGCTAAAGTCTTTGACTGTGTGGGTCACAACAAACGGTACAAAATTCTTAAAGAGATGGGAATACTAGACCATCTTAGCTGCCTCCTGAGAAACCTGTATTCTGGTCAAGAAGCAACAGTTAGAACTGGAGGTGGAACAATGGACTGATTCATAATTGGGAGAGGGGCACGTCAAGGCTGTATATTGTCACCCTGCTTATTTAACTTATATGCAGAGTATACATCATGTGAAATGCCAGGCTGGATGAAGTACAAGCTGAAATCAAGATTGCCCAGAGAAATACCAATAACCTCAGATATGCAGTTGACACCACCCTAATGGCAGAAAGCAAAGAGGAACTAAGGAGCCTCTTGATGAAGATGAGAGAGGACCGTGAAAAAGCTGGCTTAAAATTCAATATTCAAAAAACTAAGATCAGGGCATCTGATCCCATCCCTTCGTGGCAAAAAAATGGGGGGAAAAATGGAAACAGTAACAGACTGTATTTTCTTGGGCTCCAAAATCAGCTGTGAAATTAAAAGATGTTTGGTCCTTGGAAGAAAAGCTATGACAAATGTAGACAGTGTATTAAAAAGCAGAGACATCACTTTGCCAACAAAGGTCCATCTAGTCAAAACTATGATTTTTCTGGTAGTCATGTATGGATGTGAGAGTTGGACCATAAAGGCTGAGCACCAAAGAATTTATGCTTTCAAACTGTTGTGCTAGAGAAGACTCTTGAGAGTCTTTTGGACAGCAAGGAGATCATACCAGTCAATCCTAAAGGAAATCAACCCTGAATATTCATTGGAAGGACTGATACTAAAGTTGAAGCTCCAATACTTTGGCCACCTGATGAGAAGAGCAGACTTGTTGGAAAAGACTCTGATACTAGGGAAGATTGAGGGCAGGAGGAGAAGGGGTGACAGGATGAGATGTTTGGATGGCATCACCAACTCAATGGACATGAGTTTGAGCAAACTCTGGGAGATAATGAAGGACAGGAAAGTCTGACTGCTGCAGTCTACAGGGTGGCAGAGTCTGACATTATTAGTGACTAAATAACAACAAATCAGCCATTGGTGGGCACCATGGTGCGTCCTCCCGAAAGGGAGTAACTGTTATTAAGCCACCAGCAATGGTCCTGCTCAGCCACTGGTCAGGGCTGCAGCCCCGGCCTTCTCTCCCCTTCTTCCTTATAATAGGAGTTGTTGAATTGGAGATTTTGCTTTTTGAGTCTGAGTCTGTTCTCCTTTCTCTTTTACTGGCTTTCGGATTAAAATCGTTATTCTTCCTTCCAACAACTTGGCTCCTGATTTATTGGCCGGTCCTTAAAGAGCTTGGGCTAGGTAACAAAGGAGTGGGAGGCCGGCTCCAGGTGTTTCAGATTTGGGGGGCTGGGGTTAGCAAGGGCTGTGCTCCAGGAGGTGGCAGGCAGGACTTTGCGCGGCAGGGGTCGGGGGGGGGGGGGAGTGCATTTCTGCGGGTTATTTCAGTGGGTTATGGGAGAAAAATCCCTTGTGAAGGGAAAGCGTTTTAAAAAAAAGTCGCTCAGTCGTGTCCGACTGTTTGCGACCCGGTGGACTGTAGCCTACTAGGCTCCTCGGTCCATGGGATTCTCCAGGAAAGAATACTGGAGTGGGTTGCCATTTCCTTTTCCAGGGGATCAGCCGACCCAGGGATCGAACCCGGGTCTCCCGCATTGCGGACAGACGCTTTACCCTCTGAGTCACCAGGAAGCCTTAGGCAAGCGTTAAAACGGGAGAGGGTGCCTTTGCCGCATGGCATAGCCTTGGTTCGGTGTTCGTTGCTTTTCTGAGGAAGAGGGCTCGGAGAAAGTACCCTATTGTAGGGAGGCCGCGGGTGCGCAGTGGTAGCCGTAGGGTAAGTGATGTGGTGTGCAGAAGGGAGGGAGCGGCGCCGGTGCGGGTCCCCTGCGTGGGCTGACAACAGCTAGGGGGCGGCCTCGAGCTCCTCGGTGGTCCGGCTTGGTGGAGCCGCAGCGCTGTGGCTGCGGGGTGGGCTTCGCGCTTGGGGGTTGGAGAACTGCATTGTGAGATGGCCGCCCTGTCGGGATCGCCTGCGCCCCGGTGCTCAGCTCCCCGCGGGAGTCGCTGCTTTAGGGCAGTTGCAGCGTCCCCTTCTACCGCCACCGTTTGGGAACCGGTTTCCCGGCTCTTTATCTCAGAGAGGTGGGTGGGGACAGGAGAAAACCAGGGTGAGCTTTTGGATCCCCTTTGTGTTGCTTGAAGGCATCCGTTTGTTTCCCGAAGAGCCTCGTGCGTAGATATTTTGGAAATGTGAGTGCGCTCTTGCTGTGCCGGTCCTTGTAAAGCAATAAATAAAAGCTACCTTTAATGTTGTATTATGTTTCCATTTATAAGTCCCATTGTCTTGATGTCATCTTTTTCAGAACAGCAGTTGTTTGACTAATTGCAATAATATTTGATTAACAGTGATTTTTTAAAAAACAAAACACAAGTCCGTGTGCCCCACGCACTGCGCTGTGCTAAGTAGCTTCAGTCGCGTCGGACTCTGCGAACTGTAGCCCGCCAGGCTCCTCTGTCCATGGGATTCTCCAGGCAAGAATACTGGAGTGGGTTGCCACTTCCTTCCCAAGGGGCTCTTCCCAACCCGGGGGTTGAACGCCTCTCTTCCATTGGCAGGCGGGTTCTTTACCACTAGCGCCACCTGGGAATCCTGGTACAGTGAGGCCAAAAAATACCATACCCAAAGAGCAGGGGCCAGGCCCCACAGACGGTGACCCAGAGCGACTGCCGCTGCCATTAGGTCACAGAGGCAGGGATGGAGGAGAGGTTCACCGTTGCCTCAAGGCCTCAGCTGGCCAGTGGGTGACCTTGGTGAGGGCGCTGGCGCTCTGCAGGATACTGCCCCCACCTGTTCCCTAGGGCCCCCAGCCTACCCACTGGCCTGAGGCCCGGTGCACTGGAAGGAACGCTGGAGGGCGGGGGAGGCGGGGAGAAGGCCAGAATCAGTCTCTTACACGCCTGAGATCCATTCCTCCGCCAACCTTTGGCTGAAGGGGCCCACTAAGGGTTGCTCATTGACATTGGGTCGCTTGGGGGAGGGGCCCGCTACGGAGCCCACCAATGGCTGAGCAGGACCACTAATGGTCGTCCCCCAACCGTTGCCTGGTAACGGGGTTGGGGGGCGGGGGGAAATGGCACACAGCAACAACAATGTGCTCATGACTGCGCCTGGTCCTCGTTCTATGACGGTTTGAAAGCTGAGTTTTTATTATCTTTGATCAACATGTCTTGGCTAACGGTAGAATCCGATTTCCAGTGGAAGACAGCTCTTTATTTTTTTGGCCATGCCTGGGGCATGTGGGAGATCCCAGTTCGCTGACCAGGGATCAAACCCCTGCCCCCTGCAGTGAATGTTCAGAGTCTTAATCACTGGACCGCCAGGGAAGTCCCAACAGACCTTTAATTTCCACAGTTAACACATCTATTAATTTATATTAAAGTGGAGACAACAGAAACTAAAGTGGAGTGAAATTCTATAAGGCTAGCAAGAACGCTTTAGAATTCCCTTTCATTATTATGGAAGTATGGAATTATCATAGATGGTGTTATCATAGATGTCAAGAAACCTGCAAAAATTGTTGTTGGAAGGAGTTTTCAAACTTTAATGTACATTAGAATTACTTTGAGTCATACAAAACCCATGTATTTGTAACTTTATGGAATATTTAAGAGGTTACCAAGGGTGTTTCTGCTCTCTTTTAAATTAATTTATTTTTGGCTTTGCTAGGTCTTTATTGCAATGTGGACTTTTCTCTAGCTGTGGCAAGCTGGGGCCACTCTCTGGTTTCGGTGTGTGGGCTTCTCATCGTGGTGGCTTCTCTTGTGGTGGAGCAGCAGCTCTAAATAGAGCGTGCAGGCTTCTGTGGTTGCAGCACACAGGCTCAACACAATTGTGGCTCCCAGACTCCAGAGCACAGGCTTGATGGTTGTGGCACAGGGGCTTAGGTGCTCTGCAGCATGTTGGATCTTCTCGGATTGGGGATTGAACCACTGTCTCCTGTATTGGCAGGCAGATTCTTTATCCCTGAGCCCCCGCTCTGACTTTTAATACCTGCTTTCTCCCACCCTGTGAAGGTGTGTGACTACCTTCTATGGATTGTTTTTCTTAAAAACCAGATGTTTTAGAGTAGGGATTCTTAATTCAGGGTCAGTGTTCATACTCCAAAAGATCTGTAAACTCAGAGAGGAAAAAGCTTTTTTTTTTGCTATTGTCTAAAATTTAGTATTTCAGTTATGAATGTAGATCTCCTCTTCCACAAAAAGCAAAGCTAAACAAACAAACAAACAAAAAACCCACAATAGTATTAGCTGTATGCAAGTGTTCACATCTCAGCTTTATAGTTGGGAGATACATATAGATGTAATGTAGACTCTTCGTTACTTCAGAATTGTGGTAGTTATTGGATCAATAGCTAAATATTTACATCACTTGAGCTCATAAAATGTGATGAAGGTGTGAAAGTGAAAGTTGCTCAGTCCCATATGACTCTTTACGACTCCATGACTGTAGCCTGCCAGGCTCCTCTGTCCATGGAATTCTCCAGGCCAGAATACTGGAGTTGGTAGCTGGTTCCTTCTCCCCAGGATCTTCTCAACCCAGGGATCGAACCCAGGTTTCCCATATTGCAGGCAGATTCTGTGCTGTTTGAACCACCAGGGAAGACCAAGAATACTAGAGTGGGTAGCCTATCCTTTCTCCAGCTGATCTTCCCAACCCAGAAATTGAGCCAGGGTCTCCTGAATTGCAAGATTCTTTACCAGCTGAGCTACCAGGGAAGCCTTCATATAATACCATAGAACATGATATTTTAAATGTTTTGATAATGATTTCAATACAGTTGGTTTCCTTTGTAATACTATTTTACTTGTTTATAGAAAAATTCTAGGAAAAGGTCCAGTGGCTTAAATAGAGCTAAAAGAGCTGACTGTGTTGGCACTTTTGTTACTTCTGGGTCTTTTGAAACCAAGTGGACTGAAAATTATGTGAAAAATCTATTCTTCTACAATCAAATTATATTTTTAGGTACTGCCAGGAATCGCTGGTCTGATTTGTCTGATGAATAGGGATAACTTCCAGATATTATTCCAGACCCTAACGTTATATTTAGTCTTGCAAGTTTTAATGGTAGGTTCAACATAGAGTATAAGTTCCAAAGGTTAGAATTCTTGTCTGTGTGTTCTTTGTTGCTGTTGTTCATTGAAGCAGCCCAACACCCAGTACATCATTGAACACATTGAAGGCATGAACATAGTGGAACTTCTTAAAAAAACAAACAAAAACAGCTGTATTTGATGCACATTGACATTTTTAGGAATAGAATGTTTTTCATAGTTTAATCATTTAAAAGGGTTGGAAGAATAGATAAAGCATAAGCTCCTACACTTAACATTTCTTTAAATCCCAGATGTACAATGAAAAATAAACCAGCCCCGCCAGGAGATCGCTACTGTGCTGTGCGCTTAGTCAGTTGCTCAGTTGTGTCTGACTCTGCAACCCCATGGACTGTAGCCCGCCAGGCTCCTCTGCCCATGGAATTCTCCAGGCAAGAATACTGGAATGGGTTGCCATGTCTCCTCCAGGGGATCTCCCCAACCCAGGGATCTGTAGATTTTCTTTGCTTAGCAGGTGACAGATGATTTAAATAGATTGATATCCTAATTGTTTTTTTATTGTTTACATTAGATGCTAAGGTGTTTTTGTTGTGTTGAAGTTTGATCTGAAGTGTTGATGGATACATTGCCTTACCCACTTGCCTAAATTTTGAGGAATACCACAGTACAAGTGTGATGACTCTCCCAGATGTGAATATTCTTGTATATAAAGGAAGTCACAACTAACCCAGAACTTTTTTTTCTTTTTTACTTTTACAGGTGAGAGAGTGCTGTGCTTTCAGGGGCCTCTTCTTTATGAAAAAAAGGTATAAAATCTGTTTTCTTTTTAGAAGTTAATTGAAACTGCTGGCTGGATAATACCAGATTTCAGTGGTTCATAGCTTTAGTGAGTTACTTTTTTCATAGATTTTCATAGATTTGTATTTCATATGAATCCATGGGTTACATAAAGCATTGCTATCTTGCCATTCATTACTGACCTGGGAAAGGAGCAGTAGTTGGAAAGAGCATTTGAAGGGGAAGATAGAAGATTGGCTATTTATGAGAGTAAAATAGCATTATGTAGTTAATGACTTGTGAGAAAATACTGCCAAGTCAATTTTATTTGCAATTATAATATGTTGAGTAGCACTGAATAAGCATTGAGTAGTTATGTTACAAGTAACGTTTAATATGAGTAAATTTATTTTTTCCTGTACTTGTTGGATTTCCTGGCAAAGTGAATCCCAGAGAGTTCCATTTCCCTTTTGTCTATATCAATGTTGTGTTCAGATAATAAAAAATGATTTTACATTTAGCCAAAGATAAATGGGATGATGCATTATGAAATTAAAAATGTTTTTAGTATTTTGTTTCTGGTAACTTTTTTAGCACAAATATTTAAGACATATCAATTTTTTTAACAGTTATAGTTTAAAAAAATGAGCAGTATATTAAACAGTATAATATTTAAAGGCAATTTCTGTGTATGTTCTCGGTGAATAGTTTGTCTGTGAAAATAGTCTTATGATTGTAAAGTATCAGTGTGACTAAATAACCATTGCCACTACTTTTTACTTGTTTTGAATACATAGTAGATGTATGTTCTTAGAGTTCTAAAATGACTGAAATTGGACTCATGGAGATTGTCAAGAACTTTGTGTGTGCATGTATCTTGATGGTATAATACCAGTGCAGTTTATAAGTATGTTTTAAGTCCTATTGATCATTTATATCCTTCAATGTTATTTTTGTTGTATCAGCTTATGGTAAATTCTGATACAGAATTTGACTGGCAGATTTTTCTTCTGGCAACAGATACACATTTGTGAACAATTTTAAATGGCAGTTGGACTAGCTTAAACTATCGTGGTTCTCTTGGTTTGCCTTTGATAGAAATCCAAAACCAGATAGTCATCGCTTTTTCATAATTAATGACTTTATCTAATAATTAAATCTAATTTGTTGGACTGAAGTCCCTATGGAAAACATTGTGACAATTCCTTAAAAAATTAAGATAGAATTACCATATATATACTCCAACAATCTCACCTCTGTATATGCATGCAAAAAGAAATGGAAAATAGGATCTCAAAGACATAGTTATGTATCTATGTTCACTGCAACATTATTCACAATATCCAAGGATTGGAAGCAACAGAAGAGTCCATAAACAGATGAACAGATAAAGAAAATGTGGTCTGTGTATATCAGTCAGTCAGTTCAGTTGCTCAGTCAGGTCTGACTCTTTTGCAACCCTGTGGACTGCAGCACACAAGGCTTCCCTGTCCATCACCAACTCCCAGAGCTTTCTCGAACTCATGTCCATCGAATTGGTGATGGCATCCAACCATCGCATCCTCTGTCGTCCCCTTCTCCTCCTGCCTTCAATCTTTCCCAGCATCAGGGTCTTTTCCAATGGGTCAATTCTTATCAGGTGGCCAAAGTATTGGAGCTTCAACTTCAGCATCAGTCCTTCCAATGAATATTCAGGACTGATTTCCTTTAGGGTGGACTTGTTGGATCTCCTTGCAGTCCAAAGACTCTCAAGAGTCTTCTCCAATACCACAGTCCAAAAGCATCAATTTTTTGGCGCTCAGCTTTCTTTATAGTCCAACTCTCACATCCATACATGACTACTGGAAAAACCATAGCTTTGACTATACAGATCTTTGTTGGCAAAGTCAACAAAGGTCTCTGCCTTTTAATATGCTGTCTAGGTTGGTCATAGCTTTTCTTCCAAGGAGCAAGTGTCTCTTAATTTCATGGCTGCAGTCACCATCTGCAGTGATTTTGGAGCCCAAGAAAATCAAGTCTGTCACTGTTTCCATTGTTTCCCTGTATATTTGCCATGAAGTGATGGAACTGGATGTCATAATCTTAGTTTTTTTAATGTTGAGTTTTAAGCCAGCTTTTCACTCTCCTCTTTCACTTTCATGAAGAGGCTCTTTAGTTCCTCTTAGCTTTCTGCCATAAAGGTGGTGTCATCTGCATATCTGAGGTTTATTTATATTTTTCCCGGCATTCTTGACACCAGGTTGTGCTTTATCCAGCCTGGCATTTTGTGTGATGGACTCTGTATCTAAACTTCCCTGGTGGCTCAGACGGTAAAGAGTCTGCCTGCAGTTCAGGAGACCCGGGTTTGATCCCTGGGTTGGGAAGATCCCCTGAAGAAGGAAAATGCAAACCACTTCAGTATTCTTGCCTGGAAAATCCCATGGACAGAGGAGCCTGGCAGTCTACAGCCCATGGGGTCGCAAAAAGTCGGACATGACTGAACGACTTCACTTTCACTTTCACTCAGCATATAAGTTAAATAAGCAGGGTGACGATATACATCCTTGATGTACTCCTTTCCCAATTTTGAATCAGCCTGCGTTGAGCAAGACTATATGAACCATTTTTCCAACAGCATTTTCTTACCTCATGTCTCTGTCACACTTTGGTGATTCTGGCAAGATTTCAGACTTTTTCATTATGATCATATTGTTACAATGATTTGTGATCAGGGGTTTTTGCTGTTGCTATTTCTGAGGGCTCGGATGATGATTAGCAGTTTTTAGAATAAAGTATTTTTTAATTAAGATATGTATATTGTTTTTCAAAAGACATATGCTATTGTACACTTAATAGATTATAGTATATTGGGAATATAACTTTATTTTTTAATGTTTTTTAAAATTGAAGTATAGTTAATTTACAACTTTGTGTTAGGTTCAGGTGTACAGCAAAGTGATTCAGTTATATATATATGCATATACATATGCATGCATATATATATGCATGCTCTGATTCTTTTATATTATAGTTTATTATAAGATATTGGGGCTTCCTTGGTGGCTCAGCTGGTAAAGAATCTGCCTGCAATGCAGGACACCTGGGTTTGATCACTGGGTTGGGAAGATCACCTGGAGAAGCCAATGAGCTTCTTTGTTTTCCCTGGTGGCTCAGATGGTAGAGAATCCACCTGCAGTGTGGGAGACCTGGGTTTGATCCCTTGGTTGGGAAGAAAGATCTCTTGGAAGAGGGCATGGCAACCCACTCCAGTATTCTTGCTTGGAGAATCATGGACAGAGAAGCCTGGCAGGCTATAATCCATGGAGTTGCAAAGAGTCAGACATGACTGAGTGACTGAGCACAGCATAAGATATTGAGTATAGTTCCCTGTGCTATACAGTGGGAACTTATTTATTTTATATATATTGTAAGTATCTGCTAATCCCCTCTTCATGGATCATTGTCTTGTCACGGCAAAGGGGTTTGCATAACTCAGTGAAGTTATGAGTCATACCGTCCAGGGCCACCCAAGATGGATGGGTCATAGTGGAGAGTTCTGAAAACTGGAGAAGGGATTGGCAAACCACTCCAGTATTCTTGCCACAAGAACCCCATGAACAGTATAAAAAGACAAAAGATATGACACTGGAAGCTGAGCCCCCCAGGTTGGTAGGTGTCCAATATGCTACTGGGGAAGAGCAGAGGGCAATTACTAATAGCCCCAGAAAGAATGAAGCTGCAGGGCCAAAGCAGAAACGATACTCAGTTGTGGATGTGTTTGGTGGTGAAAGTAAAATCTGATGCTTTAAAGAACAATACTGCAAAGGAACCTGGAATGTTAGGTCCATGAATCAAGATAAATTGGATGTGGTCAAGCAGGAAATGGCAGGAGTGAACAATCGACATCTTAGGCATCAGCAAACTAAAACGGACAGGAATGGTGAATTTAATTCAGATGACCATCATATCTAATACTGTGGCCAAGAATCCCATAGACCAAGTGGAGTAGCCCTCATAATCAACAAAAGAACCTGAAATTCACTACTTGGGTGCAATCTCAAAAATGACAGAATGATCTTGGTTCATTTCTAAGACAAACCATTTAACATCACAGTAATCCAAGTCTATGCCCCAACCACTGAGGCCAAAGAAACTGAAGTTGACCAGTTCTATGAAGACCTAGAAGATCTTCTAGAACTAACACCAAAAAAAAAAAAAGTTCTTTTCATCATAGAGGATTGGAATGTAAAAGTAGGTTGTCAAGAGATACCTGGAGTAATAGGCAAGTTTGGCCTTGGAGTACAAAATGAAGCAGGGCAAAGACTAAGAGACTTTGGCCAAGAGAACACACTGGTCATAGCAAACACCCACTTCCAACAACATAAGAGATGACTCTACACATGGACATCACCAGATGGTCAATACTGAAATCAGATTGATTATATTCTTTGCAGCCAATGATGGAGAAGCTCTATACCATCAGCAAAAACAAGACCAGGAGCTGACTGTGGCTCAGAGCATTGGCTCCTTATAGCAAAATTCAGCCTTAAACTAAAAAAAGTGGGGAAAACCACTAGACCATTCAGGTATGACCTAAATCAAATCCCTTATGATTATACAGTAGAGGTGACAAATAGATCCAAGGGATTAGATCTGGTAGACAGAGTATCTGAAGAGCTATGGACAGAGATTCGTGACATTGTATAAGAGGCAGTGAACAAGCCATCTCAAAGAAAAAGAAATGCAAGAAGGCAAAGTGGTTGTCTGAGGATGCTTTACAAATAGCTGAGGAAAGAAGAAAAGCAAAAAGCAAAGGAGAAAGGGAAAGATAAACTCAACTGAAAGCAGAGTTCCATAGAATAGCAAGGAGAGATAAAAAGGCCTTCTTCAGTGAACAATGATAGAGGAAAACAATAGAATGGATAAAGACTAGAGACCTCTTCAAGATAACTGGAGATATCAAAGGAACATTTGATGCAAGGATGGGCATAATAAAGGACAGAAACAGTATGGACCTAACAGAAGCAGAAGAGATTAAGAAGAGGTAGCAGGAACACACAGAAGAATTGTACAAAAAAGGTCTTGATGATCCAGATAACCAGATGGTGTGGTCACTCACCTAGAGCCAGACATCTTGGAGTGTGAAGCCAAGTGGGCCTTAGGTAACATTTCTACCAATAAAGCTAGTGGAAGTGATGGAATTCCAGTTGAGCTATTTCAAATCCTAAAAGATGATGATGTTAAAGTGCTGCACTCAGTATGCCAGCAAATTTGGAAAACTCAACAGTGGCCACAGGACTGGAAAAGGTCAGTTTTCATTCCAATCCCAAAGAAGGGCAGTGGTAAAAAATGTTCAAACTACTGGCAATTGCGTTCGCTTCCCATGTTAGTAAGGTTATGCTCAAAATCCTTCAAGTTAGGCTTCAGCAGTATTTGCATCAAGAACCTCCAGATGTAACGTACAAGCTGGATTTAGAAAAGGGAGAGGGACCAGAGATCAAATTGCCAACATTCCTTGGATGATAGAAAAAGCAAGGGAATTCCAGAAAAATACCTACTTCTGTTTCACTGACTATGTGGAGCCTTTGTGTGGATCACAACTGAGGAAAATTCTTAAAGAGATGGGAATATCAGATACCTTACCTGCTTCCTGAGAAACCTGTATTTGGGTCAAGAAGCAACAGTTAGAACCAGACATGGAATGAGTGGTTCAAAATTGGGAAAGGAATATGACAAGGCTGTGTATTGTCATCCTGTTTATTTAACTTATATGCAGAGCACATCATGCGAAATTCCAGGCTGGATGAAGCACAAGTTGGAATCAAGATTGCCAGGAGAAATATCAACAGCCTCAGATATGCAGTTGATACCACTCTAATGGTAGAAAGCAAAGAGGAACTGAAGAGCCTCTAGATGAGGGTGAAGGAGGAGAGTGAAAAAGCTGGCTTAAAACTCAACATAAACTAAACATAAAACTAAAACATAAAACTCAACATAAAACTAACTTCATGGCATTTGGTTCCATCACTTTCTGTTAAATAGGAGGAGAATAAGTGGAAGCAATGACAGATTTTCTCTTCTTGTGTTCTAAAATCACTGTAGATGGTGACTGCAGTCATGAAATTAGAAGATGCTTGCTTCTGGGAAGGAAGGCTATGATTAACCTAGACAGGGTTTTAAAAAGCAGTGGCATCACTTTTCCAATAAAGGTCCATACAGTCAAAGCTATGGTTTTTCCAGTAGTCAGATGTGAGAGTTGGACCATAAAGAAGGCTGAATGCTGAAGAACTGATGCTTTTGAATTGTGGTGCTGTAGAAGACTCTTGAGAGTCCCTGTGACTGCAAGAAGATCAAACCACTCAATCCTAAGGTAAATCAATCCTGAATACTCATTGGAAGGACTGATGCTGAAGCTCCAATACGTGGCCCCCTGGTGAGAAGAGCTGACTCATTGGAAAAGACCCTGACTCTGGGAAAGATTGGGGGTAGGAGGAGAAGAGGGTGACAGAGGATGAGATGGTTGGATGACGTCACTGATTCACTGAACTCGGGTGAACTCCGGTGGATGGCGAAGGACAGGGAGGCCTGCCGTGCTGCAGTCCATGGGGTCACAAAGAGCTGGACATGACTTAGCAACCGAACAACAACAACAATCTGCTAATCCCAAACTCCAAATGTATCCCTTTCCACCCCTTTCCCCTTTGGTAACCGTAAGTTTGTTTTCTATGTTTTTGAGTCTATCTCTGTTTTGTAAATAAGTTCGTTTGTATCATATTTTAGTTTCCACACATAAGTGATATCATATGACATTTGTCTTTCTCTGACTTCACTTATTATGATAAAATCCAGGTCCACCCATATTGCTGCAAGTGATATTACTTTTTTTCATTTTTATAGCTGGGTAATATTCCATTGTATATATGTACCACAACTTCTTTATCCATTCATCTGTTGATGGACATTTAGGTTGCTCCCTAATGACGATTGTAAACAGTGCTACAATGAACATTGGGGTGCATATGTATTTTCAAATGATAGTTTTCTCTGGATATATGCCCAGGAGTGGAATTGCTGGATCGTATGGTAGCTCTATATTTAGTTTTTAAGTGAACTTCCACACTGTTCTCCATAGTGACTGTACGAGCTTACATTCCCACCAACAGTGTAGGAAGGTTGCCTCTTCTCTACACCTTCTCCAACATGGAAATTTATTTTTTATATGCACCAGGAAACCAAAAAAATAGTGCCACTTTCTTTATTGCAACATTCATTTTATAGCAGTATTAATCAGGAATTGATCCCACAGTATATCTGAAGTCTGCCTTAGAAAGGAGGTTCCAGGTGGAGAAGCAAGAAATAGTGAGGGGACTCAAGGGCCAGCCATGGGTGACAGCTGAGTGCTGCTCCTCAGAGGTTGAGCCTCCTCACCCACATTCTCTTGTCCACAGCACATCCTCTTGGGTTCAGCACCAAGATTTCTCCTTCCTCACAAATCCAAAAACCTCCGAAACGTGTGGTGTAGATGAAGTCACCAACCAGCTAGTTCCTGCTATGTGTCCATCAGGATGGGATGGTCCAGAGCTCACTCTGAGATGCTGGAGTGAGCAGCAGCCCCTCTGCTCTTCCCTCTGCTCTGTGTTGTGGCCCATCAGTGGGCTTAACTGTCAGCTCCTCATTCATCTCCCCAGGTTGGGGTTGAGCCCACGCCATCTCACCTGGGGACTTGTCCTTCCATGATGGTCATAAGGTGGCTTTCCCTCTTGTGTCACTGATTGTGGCCAGCAGTTTTCCAAAAGAACAGGAGCTCCGATGGAAGCTTATCCTTGGACTGACAGGCAAGAAGCAGTTTGACCTATGTTCACACCCTTGACATCCCTGGAGACCCTTGGAGCCCATCCTTGGGGCTCACCATCCTCTCCTCCCAGTCTCCCTTCTTGGGCTGCCTGGCTTTCCAGAGGCACAAGGCATGAGGCACGGATGCTCTGACCTAGTTCCCATGGTGAGTGCTGATCCCCCCAACTGTGATGCTTTTACTGAGATCCAGCAGTTCAAGCCTTCAGATTGACAGGTAGAGGTTAAGTGGCCAGAGAGAATATTCTTCCTGGTCCCCTACCTCTAGGGCAGACCCGTGCCACCAGCTGCTGGACACAAGATCTTCCTGAAACCCCTGGTTTCCCCTCCCTCTGTGGGCACGTGTGGGACAAACACAGACCTAGGGGCCAATGGAGCCTTCTGTAGACCACCTGCTGCTTCCTGGCTGTGGGACCCAGGGTGGATACCATTACTTTCTCTGGGCCGTGATTTCTTGGTCCACAAGCTGCAGTGATAATCCTCCCTGTTGGTGTCAGAGTGGCCAGATTGTGCCAGGATGTCCCCAAGTCCCCTGCAGGGGCTCCCCAAAGCCTTTCCCGGTCCTGGACCCAGAGTGGAGGTCGCCACTGCTGTGGGGCCACTGTCCTTGTCCATCCTTTTCCCAGTAGCCTTTACACTAACCAGTTGCTGACCCCTTTCTGCTTTCCCCCGCCCTCAGCTGGGAGGAACCTGGTCTGTTGTATTCCTGGGTCCCCAGCCTTGGTGAGCCCAGCACAGAGCAGGCTTCTGATCAGACTTTGTGTAAGGAGTGCTCACTCCACCTGCTGGACAGACCTTTATCCCCTTCTCTGTCTGATGCAACTCTTTCCTCCCTGAGAAGTCCTCCTTACCTGGCGATTCCTGCTTGGAGCTGAACTGAGCCCCAGGGCCTCACTCCCAGCCGCTCTCTGGGAGATGCAGAGCAGGTAGTCACCCCCATTCCCTGGATGGCTGCTTGCTGGGCTTACCTGGGCACACAAGGGAAGGTTCCTCTTCTGCACAGAGAGAAAAGGTGCCAGTCACACCCATGGGCTGGGCCTCTGATGGTGGGGGCAAATCAGACAAAAGTTTTGATGTCCAGGAGCTAAACACCCAAGCAAGGATATGCACACACCTGAATTTGGTGAGGGCAGAAGGCAGATGGAGTTCAGCCTCCAAGAGAAAGGGGGCAGAAGGCAGGAGAGACAGATGGCGCAGGTCTGTACAGACACACCACGGGCCTGCCCAGTCTTGCACTTCTATACATGTGCCCACCTTAGGTACGCACAAGCCTGTGTGTGCTGAGAGCCTGCTCCAGAGAGTGGAGTTTCTGGAAGTCCGTGGGCACTACTGCATGGGCATCAGAAATGATGGACTGTACATGTTGGAGTCTCAGGTAACCAGAACCATTGTTGGTGGAATTGGAAAGCCATACAACCTATTTGAAACATTGTTTGGAAATTTCTAATAACATGACATATGCACTCATTCTATGAGCTACTAATTTTGCTTCTTTTGTATTTAGCCAGAAGAAATGAAACCTTATGTACACCAAAGATTCATGAAGGCTTCTGGTGGCTTTATGCATAATAGCTCCAAACTGGAGGCAACCTGTCCATTAACATGAAAATGGATATACAAACTGTGATACAGTCACACTGCCCAGCAATAGAGTTACAAATAAACAATGCCTGTAGTCACGTACGGATGTGAGAGCTGGGCCATAAAGAGGGCTGAGCACTGAAGAATTGAGGCTTTTAAACTGTGGTGCTGGAGAACATGCTTGAGAGTCCTTTGGACAGCAAGGAGATCAAACCAGTCCATCCTATAGGAAATCAACCCTGAATCTTCATTGGAAGGACTGATGCTGAAGCTGAAGCTCCAAAACTTTGGCCACCTGATGTGAAGAGCTACTCTTTGGAAAAGATCCTGTTGCTGGGAAAGACTGAAGGCAGGAGGAGAAGAGGGCAATAGAGGATGAGATGGTTGGATGGCATCACTGTTTCAGTGGACATGAATTTGAGCAAACTCCAGGAGATGGAGAAAGACAGGGAAGCCCGGTGTGCTGTAGTCCATGGGGTCACAGAATTGGACGTGACTTAGCGACTGAACAACATGGGTGAATCCTCAAAACCTGTGGAACAAATGAGAGCTGGCAGCAAACAGCACATGTATTGATTCCATTTTTATGTCTGTAACTCTGGAGTGGTCTGGATAAGAGCTGCTTTTGCGGGCGGGGTGCACTGTGGCGGTTATTCTGATCTCAACCCTGCTAGTGGTGAAAACACACCCAACTGTGTTTGATATTTGTGCTTTTGGCTGTACATAAAATACTCCTCAATAAAATTATTGTTGTTAAAAATTACTTCTGATTTGAAAGCAAAATTCCTTGCTTAGGTAGCCACATTGTAGAGTTGCAGAGGTTTGTGGACTTGGCAGGTCTAAGCCACTTCCCAGGCCTGGAACCCCTTGGCTCCTCTGAGAAGGCCTTGCTATATCACCCGCTGATACTGCACACCCCTTCCTGACCTCCTCCAGGGGGCCTGAGACCTTGCCTTAGGGCGACTGTGGCCCGTGACAGGCAGACGTGTTCTGACAAACGTCTCTTCCCTGATCACCCCAGGGTGGGGCGTGTCCTGTGATAATGCAGGGACTCAGCACTGGCTCTGAGTTGTCACTCATTTCTGGTGACTTAAAGATACCACCGTGGTTCCACAGTCAAAGTGGGCGGCTTGTGGTGGTCGTGAGATAAAAAGAGTTTTATCCCAAAGGTGGGAGTCTGCAGCACCGGTGGGTCTGTGGTCACTTCTCCAGCCTCCAACATGTGGCTGGAGGGGTTACACTTGGCAGCCGGCTGAGCCCCCATGTCGGTTCCCCTGCCTTGGATTGGATGCTACTTCAGTAGAAATGGGACAAAAGTGAAAGTCCTGGCCTTTCCCATCCTTACCATGAGAATAAATCAAAGGTGATTAACTTGCATCCTGGGGGACCTGCAGAGATCTCTGGGGCTATCAATGACTTGAGAGGCTTCCCAATGCATCCCCTTATCGTTTCACAGCAGAGGCTGGAGGGTAGCTTTGGTTCTCCCTGTCCATCTGCAAGGACCACCAGAAACTGTGCTGGTGCCTGGAGGTGCCCAGGACTTGTCCCGTCTTCCTGCTCTCTGCCATTGCACAGCTGGCAGAGGGCCCACAAAACACCATGCTCGATCCCACTGTTGACATCCTCATGCAGATGGCACCTGCCTCCCTGAGACACAAAAGAGGGAGAACGCCCCCCACCCCCCACCACCGCCACCATAAATATTCAGGGACCCACCACTTAAGAACACTGTGGGGAGACCATGGAGCGTTTCAGGGCAGCCCAACAAAGTGAGAGAAATGTCTCTATACCTGAAAAAGGAGGCATGATGTTTGTGGAGACTTCTTGGATTTTGAAGGAAACCCATCAGCTATTCCAAAGCCTTTATCAAAGAACCTGTAAGGCTATCAGGTGTGAGAAGGGCCCACAGACGTCATCTCCTAATAGACTCAGTGGCACTTAGTGTGGCCAACAGCAATGCTGCCAGCGAGCAGACCACCGTGCAGAGTGCCAGGGCTCTGGGCAAAGCTGTGCCCTCCTCTGCATGTGACTATTCTCCTTTCTGAGAAACAGCTCCTGGCTACTACTGGCTTCTGGTGGGGACTGAACAGCTGACGGAGACATCAGCGGACTACAGTCCCAACCTCTGAGTGTTTTGACTGGGTGTGATCTGCCCTGCCCTCCCATGAGATTGGGTCTGCACAGCTGCAATCTGTCTTCTCGTGGAGAGAGTATGTCGAGAAAACCCAGAAGGTGCATGGAGAAGTGGCTCAGACCCTGCAACGTGTCCTCTTGCTTGTGGCCTCCTCTCTCTCAACTCACACATCTCGGGGAGTTCCCACTGACCAGATGGATGGCCGAGGAGACCAGCTTTCAGATGGTTCTCTGTGATGTGGGGGCTCCAGCTTGAGGGTGGGTGGTGAGGGCATTACCCCCCGCCCCCAATCTCAAGTGTCCCTGAAAGCTGGCAGGGAAGGGGAATCATGTCAGTGGACAGAGCTGGAGCAGAACAAATGGTTATTGCTTTTCTGATCTGAAAGACAGCCAGAAGAATTCACCTACACCAGTGATTCTTTCCCTCCTCCTACCGCCTTGGGGCTATTTGGCAATGTCTAGCGGACACAACGGAGAAGGCAATGGCACCCCACTCCAATACTCTTGCCTGGAAAATCCCATGGACGGAGGAGCCTGGTAGGCTGCAGTCCATGGGGTCGCTAAGAGTCAGGCACGACTGAGTGACTTTACTTTCAGTTTTCACTTTCATGCATTGGAGAAGGAAATGGCAACCCACTCCAGTGTTCTTGCCTGGAGAATCCCAGGGACGGGGGAGCCTGGTGGGCTGCCATCTCTGGGGTCACACAGAGTCGGACACGACTGAAACAACTTAGCAGCAGCAGCAGAGACATTTTTGGTTGTTACACCTGGGTGGAGGGAGCTGCTGGCATCTAGTGAGTAGAGGTCAGCCAGGAGCTTGCTGCACATCTTTTAATGCACACAGGACCAGTCTCTACAAAGAAAGAACAATCTGGTATCAAACATCATTAATGCCACTCTCAAGTAATCAAGGCTTCTCTGGTAAAGAATGGTAAAGAAGCTGCCTGCCATGCAGGAGACCCAGGTTGGATCCCTGGGTCAGGAAGATCCCCTGGAGAAGGGAATGGCAACCCACTCCAGTATTCTTGCCTGGAGAATTCCATGATCAGAGGAACCTGGTGGACTACAACCCACGGGGTCACAAAGAGTCAGAAACACTACTGAGTGACTAACCCTTCACTTCACTTCACCAAGGAATCCTGATCCACCCTGATTTATGGACAGGGGTGAAGAGTTGACCAGACAGTCAGGAACTTGGAAAGGAGGAGTCAGAGGTCGGTGACAAGGAGGTGTGGTGAATGTGGTGCAAAGGAAGCCGTCTGTGGACAGCTCTCCTAGACCACGGAGATACTGTGTTCCATGTTTATGCTCATTACAAGTACCGGGTGCAGAGGAGGCTCTGGGGAATCGAGTGAATGAGAGAGCAGGCCCTGTAATAGCATTCAACCCTCTCTCTAGGCATCCTGATGTTTGTTTAACGGGCCCCAGTACAGAGGGACCTGTCTGTAGGGAAGGAAGCTGGGGGTGAATGAAACTACATGATTCCCCTTTCTCAAGGCCAGCCTGGAGGCCACCTGCCGAGCTTGAGAGACCTCTGACAGTGGGGACCAGCACAGAGACTCTGTGCGGCTTCCTCCCTGGGGTGGCCAGTCAGACGCAGCTGGCCGAGGGCGCTAGACCTTTCTCATTGTGGAATGAAGGCCATTTCTCTCACTGGAATAGACATGTGTGGATTCAGATGTGCCTTCCCTGCCTGGAGTGCTTCTGCCAGAAACTACCATTCATGGATTCAAAAGATGCCTCACTTACCACGATGGAGCTCCACAGTGTTGCTTTTGGAGACGAAGTTCAGCTTCATGGTGACGGGATCACGCACAGGGGCTTCACTCACTGTGTGTCTAGCTGACCCAGCAGCAGCAGGCCTGATGGAGCCTGGAATGGCCCACGGGAAGTTGAGCAATGGTGCCAGCAGGGAGCCAGCTCCCCGAAAGGCACGAGCTCAGACCAGAATGGACCAGATGATTTGAATCGGTGATGGCCATATGGTGGGGTCTGTTCCTTGGCCAGCACATACGATCTGGGAGTGGGAGTGGCTCTTGTCACCATTTTGTCTTGTAACCAAGAACTGTGCTTCCTGCCCCCCATCCTGAGCTCTAGGGGTTGTAGGTCCCCATTCCCAGGGAGGAAGGGGCTCCCCCAGGGGCTGTGTGGTGTCACTGGACTGGAGACTGAGACCTGGCCAGTGGCTTCTCAGGCCACTGCCTCAACTCAGAGAAGGGAGCTGCTGTTTCACTGGTGATGAACTCTAATTATCAAGGAAAAGCAGAGCTGCTGCTACACAGAAGGGTTGATCTGTGACATTTACGGGACTCTTGGGGGTGTGTTTTATTATATCCATGTCCCCCAATAAAAGTTAATGGTCAACTACAGCACCCGAAAGAGGGCTGTGATGATTCAGACCTTTCGGGGATGAAAGTTTGGGTTATTTCATTAGAAATGAAAGATCCCAACAAGCTGAGGTTTTGGCTGAGGGCAAAGGAAACGACTGATCCTGGAAGAAGGAAGTCAGGAATGCCAACCATGGGCCCTGACGAGTGACAGACACAGGCTTGGTGGACGTGTCTCTTCTTGTTTTCCCCCTTTCTTGGTGTCTGTGCACATGTGTGTATACAGAAAATACGTGTATATGTGCACACACACACATGCGTACATGCACATGTGCCTCTGAGTGTGCACGCACACATGCGCACACACACACAGGACGTCCTCTTTTCTTTTGCTTCCAGTACCTCTTAGCGCTGTCCTGGCAATAGTTCACCACTTGCCAGCTGCAGTTTGTTCCAGCTACATATCCCCCACATGGAAGGTCCTGCCGTACTGTGTCCCCCTCAAGACACCAGCGCCCCCTTCTCAGAGGCCTGTGTTCTGCCCTGGGCACCCCCCACCTCTCAGGTTGTAGCTTGTAACCACCTGGCCCCTGGGCTTTGCCCCCAGCCCTGTGATGAGCTGCACTCTCTCTGTGTGACCTCTATGGGCCCTTTTTGTGTTTTTTTTTGGTCTTCTGATCCCTCTTCAACCAAGTCCTCATATTCTCTCTGTAAAGATAACTGATATGGTTTCTATTTTCCTAAATGATACACGTATTCCAGGACTTGCTGGGGACATAGAACCTTCCCTCAGGTCCCTAATGTCCCTGTATGTGAGACAGCAAAAGAGACACAGATGTATAGAACAGTCTTTTGGACTCTGTGGGAGAGGGAGGTGGGGGATGATTTGGGAGAATGGCATTGCAACATGTATAATATCATCTAAGAAATGAATCGCCAGTCCAGGTTCGATGCAGGATACAGGATGCTTGGGGCTGGTGCACTGGGATGACCCAGAGCGATGGTATGGGGAAGGAGGTGGGAGAGGGGTTCAGGATTGGGAACACGTGTACACCTGTGTTGTATGGTTGTACGGCAGATTCATGTTGATGTATGGCAAAACCAATACAATATTGTAAAGTAATTAGCCTCTAATTAAAATAAATAAATTTAAATTAAAAAAAATAATTTTCAGAATATACTGAAATTTTATAGAAAACAGGGACCCGGGAAGGTGAGATGTCTTTCTCAAGGTCATTGAAACTTAGGGGCCAGGCTTTCTTTCTTACTGTGCAGGGCTCCTGCCATCCTGTACAGCCTTTTAAGTACCTCTCGAAGCTGCTGGTGGAGGAGTGTGCCTTTTGTCTGGGATTTGCCACCTGTCCTGCAATACCTAAGCACAGTCTACCATTTTCTAGCTGAGAAGAATGTCTGAGCCAGAAACGGAAGGTGGAGACCTGGCCGGACACTGACCCCAGGACCACAGCACATCTTACATCTTGGCACATCTTACCCCAGCCAAGCATCTTTCCTCTCCTTCCCCAACCATGTCACCCACACTCTCCAAGCGAGAAGACTTGTAGGTCAAGTCGACCCACTGGACAGGCTGGGAGATGCTCCTGGGAGGCCCTGCAGCTTGGAGCTCGGGTTCTTCCATCAGGCAAATTGGAGCTGGAATCTTGGTTTCACCACTTACCTCGCCAAATTTCACTTCTTGTCTACACAATGGGGATTTTGACATCTAATTCACAGGGATAGAATCTGATGAAGCCTAGAACATGCCTGATGCAGAGCACAGTGGCCACCACCGCCACCACTGCCCCCATTCCAGCACCCAGAGGCACATAGCTTTGATTGTTCCGGGGGCCCATCACCTGCCTGGGACAGGCCTGCAGCCCTGGACCTCATCTGAGCCTCTGGAAAGCCCACTTACTTTCTTTTACAGACACGTGCCTCTCCTGAACAGAAAAACATGCACAAATAAAACCCCACCATAAAATCCTCTCATTCTCTTGCCCTCCCAGTTGCCCTCTTGCTGATGTCTGGCAAACACACATTTACAGAAGTTCTATTGTTTTCTGACAGACAGTGTCCTGACCATTGACAGAAACCTTTGTCTCACGAAATAAAACTGCTTGTTTTACAACTCTTCTGATTGGAAGAACTCTTAAATTTGGGTGAGGATGGATGCCTGTTAGAATCCTCTTCATCTGAGCCAAAAGCTTTTCTTAGATGATGTATTGCCAGGGACACAGGATTGGGTAAATAATTGGACCAGCCAGTGCTTTACAAACATGTTAATTTTATTGAGTAGGCATCAAAGCTTCTCTCCGTGTCAAGTAATGGAGAAGCCGTATCACACAGATTACAGAGCTATTGTTACTTGAAATAATCTTTCATAAAAGAAAGAAATGAAATACAGTTTTTCTATAAAAAGTGCAGTAGTAGTCATTACTGGAAGTTTTCCAAAATGAAAGCAAGATTTACTACATATTGCAAAAATTGGTTTAGTGCTTTAATACTTTACAAAGTAACAACCCAACCACCAAAGACAAGCTCTTACAATGGGTTGCTTCTCCAAGGATGGACCAAGATGGAAAAGAATATTTGCATTGAATCGGAAGGAACACTTGCAGGTAGAAAGGGGCCCAGGACGACTTGGTCAAGGTAACAAGGTTTCTGACCCCTTTCTGCCTCAGTGTTTTCTTTCGTCCTTGGTAATAAGTAAACCGGGGAAACAAAGTAATGTATCTCATCCCCAAATCAGTCAAATGAACCTGTGAAAGAAAAAAGGCAGGGAAAGAGACGGAGAAACTACATTCACTTGCCAGTGCACATGGGAGGAAACCAAGCAATTACACATCAACACCCATCGTTAAATGAGACCGCTGGTCAGAGCTGAGGGTGGACGGGGTTCAGGCTCCGAGTGGAGACCCAGGGAAGACCCTTGTGGTTCTAAGGGCTCCGTGGCTGGTGGAGGGCCCGGGGCTTGCTCAGGATGTTGAATGATGACTGGCTCTGGGAGGTGGTGTTTGCCTCCTGGACTTCGGGCCATGGCCCGTCTCCAGCCGTGCTCTAGTTTTGGTCACAAGTTAATGGGACAAGCTGCCCCACCCCCACCTGCCAAATCATCACTCCAAGGCAGGTGTTTGGATTCCACTCCAGGTAGGTGGGAAAAACTGGATGGGCTGCAGGGCTCTCCTGCCTTGGAGACAAATTTGCGAGGTCCGAGGGGGCAGCCCTGGCAAGCTTGCCGTCTCTGAGGACTGGCAGGACCACCCCCTCATCCTGCCCCATCTGTCAGGGCAGCAGTGAGAGGAAGCCTGTTTATTTGGCAATTCAAGCAGAGGGACACACCTGTGTGGGCCCACTCACCATCTGCTGGGCAGCTGCCGAGTGAGGGCTATGAGGGAGCTCTCCCCCCCCAAAATGAGGGACCCTAAAGTATGGCACCCAGAGAAATGGCATCAAAACCACAGATGGGAAAGGAGAGAAGGACAAAGGCTTTTTAACCAGGCCACAGTAGGACAAGGGTCCTATAAGAAGCTTGTAACAGTATTTTGCCAACAACTCTTAGAGGAAAACACATTTGGCCAAAGGACCTAGAAGTAAACGCCAAGGTCAGGTATGTGGGAAGATCAGCCAGGAGAGGACAGATAGTGCGGAAGGGGAGGCCTCCCTCCCCCACCTGCGGGTGGGGCCACCTGGGAGCCGGGCCCAAGGATTTTGTGTTGCTTGGCTCTGCAATGGCTGGGCTGTGCCCCTTGCATCACAGACATACCCATGACCGAGGGGGCAACTGGGGGCCCCCAACTTTGTCAGTACAGTCCCCTTCGTCTCCTTCTTCTGCAGGCCTGCTTCTGGTGACATGAGAATGCATCCTGCTAGTGCTCGGGCTGTCTCCCTTTCCTGGCTGAATCATCTGCTGCCACTGAGTTTGCTCTAGGAAGGAAGGCAGGCCTGTCTCCCTGGAGACATGGAAGGCACGGCGTCCTAAGGACCCATTATAAGGGCCTCTCCAGAATGGTCCAGGCCCACGATGACCTCACGGAGGGGGCATGATCATGAGAGCTGCCCTAGAGGAAACTGTCCCCACCTCGGCCTATCCCAAAGGGTCCTCTGTAAACAGCAGAGTCCCTTCTCTGTGAGGGAGGGCCACCGGGGCAGGCGTTTTTACATGGCATACTTCCCACCATCAGGTCTGGTGCTCACTGCCGCATCTGGTGTTCATGAACCACAGGCTGCCTTATCAGCTAAAATTCTCCCCATTTAGGGGCAAGAATAGACTCTCTATTTGATAAAGGCTGAAACGGATACTTGTAAGGTTCTTAACAGCTGTCAAATGATTGATTTCATTTCCGTTTTTCAACAAGTATTTCTCCAGCATCCAATATGTATCAGGTGCTGTTGTAGGCAGCAGGGGTACAGCAATGAGCAAAACATACCAAAAATTCCTGCCCACATGGGGCTCACATGCTGTGGAGCTGGAGGGAGGCATACAGTGAATGAACGAATGGATAATTCACTTGCAGCCTTCAAATGGCGATAAATGGGCAGCAGGAGGGTGGGATGTGTTGGCTTATTAAAGAAGTCAGGGAAGGTCTCCTTGAGAGGTGACATTGGTGCAAAGACTGGCAGGTAGTGAAGGGTGAGACATGTGCCTGAGAATGGGTGTAGCGGAGGACATGCCAGGCAGAAGGGCATGTGCTAAGGCCCTGAGGCAGGCTTGGGTCATTGGTGCAGAGGTTGGGGGGAGTACGGGGGTGGGAGTGGTCTTTGTAGGGACCTGGTTGTCCCTTCATTTAAAGTCACCTTTCAGTGTCTGTGCTATCATAGACGTTCTCAAGGAACTGGCTCCACTAATTTATCCTCTTTAAAATAAATGGGCTACTTTCGTCTTGAGCATATTCAAGATATGGTAACCCCTATCCTATGTTAAAGAACTGAGTGTGTGTATGTCTATGTGTACCCTTGAGATGTTTTCTTGAAAGAATGAAAAAGGATAAGCAATGGGCACTTTGTGTACACTAATTAGGGTTGGTAGAACTTTGTTTTTGCAATCAAGTAGCAAAACTGAAAATTTCAGCAAATTATTTTGCAAAATAAACAGAAATAGTAATATTGCTAGCCTTGTTTAGAGATTCTAGTTTCTATGCTACTCCTTGGGTGATGTATGTACCAAGTCAGCTGGGGCAGGGGGGCCTTGGCATCTTGATGCTGCACAAACTACACACACGTTTATTCCCGAGGGGTCCATGGAGGGCAGCCCCCTCTCTATTCTCTGCTGGGAGAAAGCACTGGTTTGGGGGAACAAAGCCACCAGCATAACTGTGAACAGACAGTGTGGCACATTGCTCAGAACAATCATGAAACTTTTCTCATCTGAGGGGTGCTTGGGATGAAGAGTCCTAGACTCACCCCCGTGTCAGCAGACCCATCATTAGAACCATGCTCTAGGGAACCAGGACCCCCACTGGAGAGTGTGACTGAAACAAGAATGAAGCTGGGTGCCCCTCATTACCCTGGAGCCCCCCATCAAAGCAGCCAGCAGCAAAGAGAGTTTACAGTTAGGACTGAAGTGCAAGGTGTGGCCCGGAGGTCTCCAGAGAGCCACCACTTTAAGGCTTTTTCGAAGGGGGCACCTGTTCCCTGGTGTCAGGGGTGCCAATCTCTGCAGGGTCCTTTCCTGAACATGCCTGCGCTCAGGTGACAGCAGAATCAGACTGTGGATGGAGGCAATGTCAGAGCAGCCAAGGTCTGATGAGGCAGGGCGTGATGAGCCATGACACATGTTCTCTTCTTATTTATTAGAAGCATTGGAAGAAAGAAAAAGAAAAAAGCACTCGAGGAACTTAATTTGTAAAGTCCACACCACAATGCGGAAAACTGACTCAAATCCTAAAGAAGGAAACCGTCCCAAATGCACGTTACTCCACATCTCTTGTAAACATAAAAGACAGAGAATAAAACACATGGTTTGGCAAAGCCTTTTTTTTTTTTTTTTTTAACCTCGCACAAATTTCCCACCATTGATGGGTACAGCCCTTTTTTCCTTAACTAACGTGAAATATGTTTTGATCAGTTAAGTTTATTTCTGCAAAATAGTCTGCAAAATAAGCTCATGATTGCTAAGCAAGTGGGTGAGAATCATGTAGCCATGACCCCGCCTCAAAGACAGTGGGTACTACCAGGAACATTTCACACCCCGAGGTGTGCCCCTCTATCTTGAGTCACTAAATTCCTGACGGTATGCTACCAGAATTAATACATCAAATGACTTTGGAAAACATGAAGTTTGTAAAGTAATACATCCCAACTTTTCAGAACACCACTGGAGCTACTGGGTGGTGATAGGTAAGAAAAAAGTCCACGGTAACTTAGTGAATAGAAAGTATTCATTTAAGAGGAAAGGTGCAGTACCAAAATCCAGGAACAGGAAATGAATCAAGCTTTCCATGGAAAAAGGAAGAGACATTCACAGAGTTCCACTTTCAGATCAGATGTGAACAAATAGCAGAAAGTGTTTCATCCCCCAGAGTCCACACCGGAGCCCTACCCAACCTAAATTTAGCCCTCCAAGGGGACAACCCCGTGACAATATAAGGGTGCAAAATATTGCTCTGTGGCATATTCTGAAAATAATATAAAAATAATTTCTATAGTACAGTTTAAACTTGGCTTGTAAAATATCAACATAGCATAAAATCTACAAACAGAATACACTTAAAAACGCCTTCCTTTCACAATATATTAGTTTTAAAAAATTATATACCCAGGTCACGCAGATGCAGAAAGTGTGAAGCAAATGACTGAGATAACCTCCACTGGGGTTTAGAAGTATCTGGGCTTCCTTCTGGAATTTTGCTGTCACGTCGAGACATCCAACATTCCCAGAAAGGGAAGTTTGGCCAGACCAGGTTGGAGGGGAAGACAACTCACAGGTGGGACTGTCTGCGTCCAGGACCTGTGCCCTGGTGGGGCTCATGGCCTTTCTAGAATATAGACTGGCTGTTTTTTCTTTCTAGAATATAGACTGGCTGGCTTTTCTCTAGTGCCCCACCCCACTTCCTTTCCCCCCGCTCCACCAAGGGCCCCCAGGTCACAGAAGGACATTAAGGGATCTCTTGACCCACATGTGAAAAACACAGCTGTTTCTAATGGTTCTCGCAGCCTGATGAATTCATTTGGTCTAAGAGATGTCTGGCCAGGGATGAGGGGTAAAGCTCTTGTGAACACGGAGGGGCTGGACCGTCACATTTAGCGCAACAGTGGGGTCTCTGTTTTTAACACTGTTTAGAGGAAGGATAGATCCAGATCTCTCACAAGAGGAAATGGCTGTTTGTAAACAATGCTGACCAAGGGCATAGTGTCCCCCACCAGGGAGCGACACCCACAGGTGCTCTGCACATGGAGTGGCTAGTGACCACATGGAGAGACAGGGGGTCGTCTACTCTGGGGGGAGAGGAGGAGCCTGGGGGCTAGGGTTGGGGTTGGATCTCAGGCTCTTATTTATGGCACATATGTCAGATGGGGGTGGGGTAGAGGTGACTGAAATTCGAGGAGCTAGAACAGATCACTGGTTTTTTATAATAGTACAATGCCTAGCTCTTCCTCTCCTTTTACAAATAGACTGTTTTAACTCTTGGTTTGCCTTTTTTTTTTTTTTCCTGTTTTGCTTTTGTTTTTTTTTTTTTTTAACCTGGCAGACAGCATGAGAAAGATAAAATATTTGCATAGCCAGTTTTGGAAATTTCTGTTTGGCTGTTTTCATGTTAAAAAATTCAAAAACAAACACGAGGTTACTTTCTGCCTTGACTTGCTGTGCCTATGTGTTTGGTTTATGAATGCACAGGAAAGCACTTTCCAAGCTGGCTGTTCCACCTTCTGTGAGATGCAGGGCAGGAGCCGGCGTCTACACGTGAAGCAGTATTTATTTCCTGTGACCTCACAGCTTTGGATGGCAAAGCAGTTGGTCAGCATGATGTGAAGAATCAGTTCAAAAAGCTGCCACAAACCCTCTTGATGAGAGATTTTTTTAAAAACTGCTTTTTTTTTCTTTTAACAAAAGAAACCCCAGTAATATGAGGGTCATGAATGTTAGTGATTACCACACATTGAAAGTATTGTTTAGCATGAAAAGTAAAACTTCCAAAAAATTTAACATCCTATTTAATAAATAATTTTAAAGAACCACTTATGTAAAACTTGAATAAATGACTGAAAACTCCACCTGCTGTGGATAATTAAAAACAAAAATGAGTTACTCACAGGAGATATTCAAATTAGTTTATTATAATAATTCAAACAAGTAAAAAAAAAATCTTTTTTTTTTTTTTTTTGCTGCTCTTTATGTCGGGGAAAAGCATCCTTTCTGGAGAAGGAGAAGCTGGCTCCAATGAAGAGATGATCTGCCTCCCGTGTTTTCTTTAGATACACCCCCAGCGAAGCGGGGCACTTTCTCTCTTTCTTGGGATTATTAGAGGCTATTCTAAGGCTCTCACAGGTTTTAAAGGATTCTTTTGCTAGTGAGGATTTCACTCATCATTTCTGTATTTCTTGGAAACAAGGTATTTCCTTAGAGAGGCAGGTTTAACGCCTCAGTGTCCTTGACCAAGAACGGTATTCTCCAGAGGTAATCTTGGAAGGAAGACGCTGCATATTGCTGCTCAGAACAGGGTAGCTAAGGACACATTTTTTTTTTTTTTTTCCCTCAAGAAATGTAAGGAGGCACCAATATAGGGACCGCTCAGGGATGGGGCTGCCCCTAACGTGTTCTGGAGCCACCGTGCGGAGGGGACCCGGAAGGGAGCGGCGCGCCTCCACCTGGCTGATCCCAGACAGATGCGGGTGGAGGTCGGGGTGGGCTTCCTTCCCCGCGGCCCTCAGTCCCTGCCCTCTGGAAAGAGGGGCGGGCCGCGTTTCAGGGCGGCCTAGAGAGGGGTTAAACAGTGACCGCAAAGTCAAGTCCTCGCCTCTCTCCTGGGGCACTGATGGTCGCTTCCGAGGGGCCCCTCCGGCGACAGTTCACTGGGGAAGGGTCTTCGAAGGAAAAATGTGAACAGGCTGTCATCTTTGCTCATATATGGGCAACTCCAAATCGTGAGTTCGGAACCTTGCCCTCGGGCCCCATGGTGTCTTTGGAAAGCTCCTGTCACCTGAGCTGCCCCGCACCGGGAGTGACCGCTACACATCACCGCGCCCCGCGAGGTAGCTTGTCCCGTGCCCAGCCTACAGACGCCCGTGGCTTTGATGGCAGTGTGAGTGTCGCTCGAACCGGGGGCTGTGGGAGGAGGTTTCGCTTATGAGATGGAGCCGCATATTCCTAAGGGGCCAAAGAGACCACCAGGGCGCTAGTGGGCGGCCGAGCGCCCTGTCCTCCAGGGGCCCCGGAAGGGCACAGGTGGAAGCCCGAGGCAGAGCCGCCACCGCGGTCCCAGGGCCGCGCGTTTGCCTTGAAACCCTGGGTGGCAATGATTGCACGCGGGTGACCGCTACATGGAAGAGGTCAGTCGCCGGGTTAGGGGGAAAAAAAAAAAAGCATGTAAAACACTCCCTTCTAAAAACAAAGGGCTGCAAATTTCTTTATTTCTCTTATCGAGGAACAAAAATACCCTTGCAATGGCTATTGAGTTTCCACAGGTACGAGGCAGATGCTAGCTAGCACACCCACTTCCAACAGTATGACTTGTTTCCTATCCGTCTACTACCTGAGTGGCATCAGTGTAGGTTCAGGCACCATTAGGAACGTTTGACCAAACACGTACACAGCACGGACAGAGGATCGCCGGCCTCCCGGTGGACCAGGGCGCAGAGGAGACACCGACAACTTGGAGAGGACAGCCCGGCGGTAGGGCCGAGCCGTGCGCTCAGGGCCGGGCCGCGCGCGCCTCGCGCCGCCGCCGCAGCTCCTCCCGGTAGCAGTACGAGCAGTAGTGCTCGGTCTCGGCGCGCCCGTAGAACGCGCAGTTCTCGCGCTGGCAGCGCCTCTGCGCTGGGCCCGCACCCGGGCCTCCCCGGCAGCCCTCACCGTTCAAGCGCGCGGCCGGCGCGTCGGCGTCCGCAAACTCCAGGCCGTCGCGCGCCGCGCCGAAGCCGTTGGTGTAGGTCTGCGACTTGGGCTCGGCCGCGCCTGCCGCCCCGGGCAGGGCTCCTGGGACGGCACGCGCCAGCGACTCTACCGTGTTGACTGTGCGCAAGGCGGCGGCGCGCGCCGGAC
Source organism: Bubalus bubalis (assembly GCF_019923935.1). NCBI lineage: Eukaryota > Metazoa > Chordata > Mammalia > Artiodactyla > Bovidae > Bubalus > Bubalus bubalis. The sequence continues at coordinate 40,049,338 of NC_059176.1, forward strand.
TGTAGCTCTGTGATGACAGCGAGCGGTTCTGCTGCGGGTACGTGGCGCACGGCCGCAGCGCTCCTACAGCTGGGACGCACGGCTCGTCCCGCGCGCCCGCCGCCTGCACGTGAATGACGCTCTGGCGTCCCGGCGCCGGGGGGCTACGGCCGGGGACCGTTCCGCTGGCGCCCGTGCGCCGCGCACTGCCACTGGGGCCTGGGGAAGCCGAACCGCCTGCCGCCGCCCTTACCGCCCGGGAGCTGGGTCCGGGCCCCGGGCTCGGGCGCTCCTTGAGCTTGAGCACCAGCTGTGTGGGCTGCCCGGCCGGCGGGCCTGGTGAGGCGCGCTCGGGGCCGGGCGCGCCCTCGGCCTCAGGCCTGCGCTGCGGCCGCTTGGCCGTGGAGGCAGCGGCGGCGGCGGCGGCTGCAGCGGCGGCGGCGTCGCGGCGCCGCTGCTCCTGCTCGGCGCTGAAGCGCTCCTGTGCGCTGGTCAGGTAGTAACCGATCATCTCCTCGTGGAACTGGTGCCGGTGGCTGGTGAGCAGCAGGCCAGCGAAGATGAACTTGCGCTCGCCCTGCATGGCGGCGCGCAGGATGTTGAGGCTCAGCTTCACGTCTGTGCTGTACTTCCAGGCGTCGCCGCGGGGCCCGCCGCCCTTGTCGGCCGGCGACGCGCCCGCTGCCTTGTCCGTGGGCGACGGCGTGGTCTTCTCCGAGGGCGACGTACTGGCTGAAGCGCCCGACTCCTCCTTGCTGCCCTTGCGCGCCTTGGCCTTCTTCTCCTTGCCGCGCTCGGGCGCGTCGCCGTGCTTGCCGTTGGCGGAGTTGGCGCGGCTCATCTTGCCGTGCACCAGGCCGCCCAGGCCGCCCATGTTCTTCTTCAGCTTGATGCCCAGTGTCTTGCTGAAGCTGCCCAGCTTGTTGGCCACAGAGTCCGCGCGGGCCTTGTCCTTGTCCTTGCGCTGCTTCTCCTTGTCCTTGTCCTTGCCGTTCTTGCCGTTATTGCTGTTGGAGTTGCTGCACACCGAGTCTCGGTCCGAGTCCAGCGAGTCGGCCAGGGACTGCACATCTTCCCCCGCGGAGGCCGTCGGGGACTCCGGCTGCGCCAGAGGAGCCTGCAGGGGAGAGGGAGGGCAGGAAAGGGAGGAGGTTAGAGATCAGCCTTCCCCTTGCTTCCGCAGGAGGCAGACCCCGGCCCCTTGGTGTTGCCTCCAGCCTGACTGTCCCAAGCCTGAGCTGTGTCCCAGCCCGAGTCTCTTGATCCTCCATCCGGAGTTGCTGCCTTCACAGCCATCGTGGGCCCTAGAAAGGGGCCCACAGCCACGTCATGATGTAGTCCAGGCAGCTGGACTCTGGAACCAGACTGCCGCTGACTGTCTCTTGTGCCATACAGGGTATCAGGGCCTGCATCAGGGAGCCCTGTGAAAACTTGATAGGAGTAAAGGCTGAAGTACAAAAGCACTCTGATCAGTGCCAACTTGTCCTGGGTACTTACTGGCTGTGCACCGGGCACTGCCCTCCTTGCCTTCTTCATGGAAACTTAGAAACTATTAGTTATGGGCCCCACTTTATGGTTAATTAAACTGATGTCTTGGGGGGGCAATTATTTGTAAGCTTTTTAAAAAAAATCCCCTTTCCTGAGATTTCACTACAGGAAAGTGAGGGCACAAAAACATCAGCCAGATACTTAAAGCAAATCATTCTTAACATCTGGAGGCAGGGCCAGCATGGTCTTACCAGAGGGAGGGGGGGCAAGTGGGGCACCAGCCCCCTTTCTCACAGCTCTACCCTCCCAGGGGGGAGAGAACAAGAGGAAGTGCCGAGGAATCGCACCCCGGTTCCCTGCCTTTTCAAGGACCAACACGCAGACTTATAATTAGTTCTGCTCCATGGCAGCTCATCATGTTCCCATCTCGGCAGAGAGAGTTTTGTGTTGTGACTTGTCTACAGATTATTTTGAGGGTGTGTTTATGCCTCTCCTTCTGGAGAAAATAAGGGGAGAAAAACTCCCCTAGTCGGAGCGCATGCCTGTGCCCAGACCCGCAAGCACACGGGAGCACAGACACGTGTTTCAGCTGGAGCTGGGGCTTCGCAGGCCGTAGGCAGGATGGAAGCCAGCATCAGGGGGCCCCCGCGTGGGGGAGGGTGCACCCTGCCTGCCCACCCCAAACTGAGAGTGCCTGCTGGTCTGTCCTGGCACGCGCCAAGCTCACCCTGGTCTCAGAGGGGATCCGGATCCACGTCACATTCATGTAGCTGTGCAGAAGGTTCAACTTGGCTTCCAGTGACAGGATCAGGCTAGGGAGAGAGGAACAGCAAGTGAGATGCACCCCAGCTCGCCCGTATGTACTCCTCCTGCCAGCAGGCCAGCCAGCCAGCCAGCTACTAGGAGCAGGGGCGCCTTGCCCAGGTCCTCCCCGGGAAACCCAGCAACAGGGGTTGCCTCGAATGGCACTGGTGGGGAGAGAGGGGCACAGGGTAGGGTCTTACTGGGCCAGCCGGGCATTATCGTTGTCATCTTTCCCCCACTCCCAGTCCTTCCCGGGGTCCACCGCAAAGTGCAGAGGCAGCAACTTGTGCTCCGAATCCGTCAGGGGGATCACGGCTGGAACACAAAAGAGAGAGACCTGTGCCACGTGGCCCAGGGTGGAAGCGGAGGCTCGAAGCCCCGGTGTCCCCTAGGGAGGACAGGAAAAGTCCACTGAGTCCAGGTGTTGCTGTGATTAAGGAAACCAGATGGAGGTGTACACAGGACCTCTACGTGAGCAGGAGCCTTAAGGCCCGAGGTTTCAAAACCACCACTAACAGTTTAGAAAATGTCTTTATTGTGGATGCCAAAGAGCAGTTTGGAGACATGATTTGGCCTCGACATGGATCAAAAGGCAGGTGCCCTCCCGGGGCAGCAGACAAAAAGAAGCTATTACTGCTTTTGCCCTTTCTACGGACCGGACCCAGGCCAGACAGTACACTGAGCAAGGTCAGTGGGGAGAGGGCTTGAGGCCAGGCCCACCCAGCTCTGCCCAGAGAAGGGGAGTGAGGGCTGCCTGCCATCTGCTCATTCATGAGCTCATTGGGCAGGTCTATCTGTGTGGGACCCACGGAAACAATGGCCTTGGCCACAGGGAGCTCACAGCCTATACTGAGGGCGGGATGAACAGCTGACATACAGCTTCTGCTGTCAGGTGGTAATAGCGCCCTGAGGGTGAACAGCAGCCTGAGGGAGCTTTGGTGAGCTGTTCTGGAGCAGACCACCAAACCTTCTGAGGAGGGAACGTGTAGGTGGACAAGGCGGCGATGTGGAAACAGTGACAGACTTTATTTTCTTGGGCTCCAAAAATCTTCACTGCAGATGGTGACTGCAGCCATGAAATTAAAAGGCCCTTGCTCCTTGGAAGGAAAGCTATGACAAACCTAGACAGAGTATTAAAAAGCAGATACATCACTTTGCTGACAAAGGTCTGTATAGTCAAAGCTATGGTTTTTCCAGTAGTCATGTACGGATGTGAGAGTTGGGCCATAAGGAAGGATGAATGCTGAAGAATTGATGCTTTTGAACTGTGGTCCTGGAGAAGACTCTTGAGAGTCTCTTGGACAGCAAGGAAATCAAACCAGTCAATCCTAAAGAAAATCAACCCTGAATATTCATTGGAAGAACTGATGCCGAAGCTGAAGCTTCAATACTTTGGCCACCTGATGCGAAGAGCCAATTCATTGGAAAAGACCCTGATGCTGGGAAAGATTGAAGGCAGGAGGAGAAAGGGGAGACAGAGGATGTGATGGTTGCATGGCATGATCGACTCACGAGTTTGAGCAAACTCTGGGAGATAGTGAAGGACAGGGAAGCCTGGCGTGCTGTAGTTCATGGGGTCATAGAGTCGGACACAACTGAGCGACTGAACAAAGCAGTGAGGAGAGACAGGCCCCTCACTGCACAGAGGGACTGATTCATCAAAACATGCCTCAGTGCCCAGGGACCTGAGCCCACTTCAGAAGGGTTGGGGTGGACGCAGGACCTGGGGAGCCAGCCTGCCCAAATGCTGGGGGTGGTATATGTGGGTGCAGGGACCGGTGCGCCTTCAGGTGTGACACTCAGACCTGCTGGGGCCTTGGGGCCTCCACAGGGAGGTCTCAGCCCCGCTGTCCCACCGGCTTAGGAGGCAGGTGAGGCCGGACTACCATCTAGATGGGGAAGTGGGTTAGAAGCTGACAGCTGGGCAGGGCCCTCCCTGATTCAGGGTTATCCTTGCCTGCTCTGGCCTTGGAACGCCTCTGCCCCACTCCTGTGCTGGTGGCCAGATGTTGCCTGACCCTGATTGAGCACACGAGGCCTCCCAAATGCTGCTTTCCTTTGGCACAGAAAGCCCCATCTTTGAGGACACTGAGTCCCCAGTCGCCACTCTAGGGTGCAGGGGCCCTGCTCCTGTCTGGGGTTTACTCTGCCTTCTTACTCCTCCGCACATTCCTTCCCCCTACTCCCCAGATGCAGGCCATAAATCTGTGTCATTTCCCCAAGATTCATGACAAAGGTGTCATGGCAAAAACAGAAAGGCAAATCAATAAGTAACAAATACATAAAATCTAAGACTGAATACCCGTTTAATAGTTGATTTTCTAGTAAGAAACAGGCAATACTGACTTGGTGCTGCCCTCTAGTGTTAATAAAGACACACACATAGTCTTCTTCCACCCCACCCTCTGCTGCTGCTGCTGCTGCTTCTAAGTCGCTTCAGTCGTGTCCGACTCTGTGCAACCCCAGAGACAGCAGCCCACCAGGCTTCCCCATCCCTGGGATTCTTCAGGCAAGAACACTGGAGTGGGTTGCCATTTCCTAGCCCCTGTTTAAGGGAAACAGGTTTGCTCCAGATTTTCCTTTTCACCTGGATGGGGCTGGGCGGCACTGTGCTCTGGTTTGGGAGGTCAGGGGCAGCTTGGTCTACCTTGGCCACAGACCGTTTGGTCTTGTCTGGTGCGGCTCTGACTCACAGCCGTCCCTCCCACGGCTGAGCTGTGGAGTAGTCACAATGGTGGGGGCAGAGGCTGCAGGGCTGGTTCAGGACCAGCCTCCCTTGGGTCATACCCAGGAGCTGGTGCCATAGTCCCAAGAGTCACCACGACAACAGAGAGAAGGTTGGCATGGCTTCCCACCCCTGGGTTGGGGCAGGGGGTAAAGGCTCCCTCTGTAGACAGGGCAGGATGGCTTCCTGGAGGGAGAGCTTGGTAAAGGTACCCACCCACTCCACACCCCCATGCAGATGGCCAAACCAGAGTGTCCAAGAAACAGACCCAAGGACTCTATTTTACATAAGCATTCTCCATGGGTCTGCTGCTGCTGCTGCTGCTGCTAAGTCACTTCAGTAGTGTCCAACTCTGTGTGACCCCATAGATGGCAGCCCACGAGGCTCCCCTGTCCCTGGGATTCTCCAGGCAAGAGTAATGGAGTGGGTTGCCATTGCCTTCTCCCTCCATGGGTCTAAAATCAAGCAAATCTGGCAAACGTTGTTCTAGAATAATAATCTGTTAGAAGTAATTTCTGTAGGTACAATGTGGACAATTTGGGGTCTGGCTGTCCACCTTCCTAGGGAAGAGGTGCCTTGGGGGCACCTTCCCAGGCCTGGCTATATCTCCCAGCCCCACCCTAGCATTAGGAAAGAACACAGGCTTGCTTGCATCTGTGGGGCGTGAACAGAAGCACTGTGTGAAGCCCTGGGCAGTGTGGTGAGGGGTGGGCGGGCCTTCTCCCAACACCCTTCCCACCCTCTAGCCTTCTGATGATGGAGGCCCTACATCAGGAGTGGGTTCCTGATTCCCCACTTGGAGGGGACCTGCCTGCTCATCAGGAACATCTGTTTTAGGCTTTATTTGCAGGAGAAGCAAACTTGTCAGTCAAAACCACTATGACTTTGGCTTATTTGTCAGATAAACCAACTAAAGTAGTATAGCTCTGCAACCTCCTCAGCTTCCCTACCAAAGGGCCCCTGGGAATTCCTCTACTCAGTAGCTGGGCTGGGATGGACGTCCTGGGCTCCCCACCCTGACCGTCCGCCTCCCCCCAAACACAAAAAGCAGAAGGTTGGAATCACCTGTAGTTGCTAGAGCCTGACCACCCAGCAGGCTCCTAGCAGCTTCTCAGCCTGGACGTCAGAAGGCATCTTCTGTGCAGAGAGCATAGCTGTGGCCCTCGGGTCAGGGTGGCAGGGCTTAGGAGCCCCACCTGTACAGCCTAGAGGGAGGCCTTGAAAACAGGCCCTCTGTGAGACTCAAGTACTTAGATGCCTCTGCCTCTCACTTTACACACCTAACTTTTCCCTGTTGGCAGCCTGGGAAGCCTGACCTCACCCAGTGAGGAGACTGATGTGGTGACTTGCCCTCTGGTGGCAAATGTCAGGAACAGCAAATGCTTTTCAAAATAAGCCTGTGAATTCCCTCCCTCCCCAAGGCCCTTTGAAAAGGCATGCTCCTATCTTTTAACCCCTGCAGAAGGAAATGGCTACCCACTCCAGTATTCTTGCCTGGAGAATTCCATGGACAGAGGAACCTGGTGAACTACAGTTCACAGGGTCACAAAGAGTCAGACACGATTGAGTGACTAATACTTTGGGGGCTTCCCTGGTGGCTCAGAGGGTAAAGAATCTGCCTGCAATGCAGGAGACCTGGGTTGGATCCCTGGGTCAGGAAGATATCCTGGAGAAAGGAACAGCTACATACTCCAGTGTTCTTACATGGAGAATTCCCTGGTAACCTGGAAACATATAGGCATCATCTCAAAATAGCCTGGACAAAGTTGGTAACCAAAGCAGCAACCAATTTTCAGTACTTATTTTCGCAAAAAAGAAGGAGACTTCTGGTTTCTTTGAGGGATATAAGAAGGGATATACCACTTGTATAACAACAACAAGCTAGACAAAGTGCAGATTCAGAACTTTCCTTTAACCTGTCCGAGAGCTGAAGTCACAGACAACTGGCTAGCCCCAGATAGAAGGAAAGACAGGTGTCTTTGAGGAGGTATGGACATGAGCTTAATTGGGGCAGACTAAGCTAGACCCCAGCTTCCCTGGTGGCTCAGACAGTAAAGCGTCTGCCTGCAATGTGGGAGAGCCAGGTTCGATCCCTGGGTCTGGAAGATCCCCTGGAGAAGGAAGTGGCAACCTACTCTAGTACTGTTGCCTGGAAAATGCCGTGGACAGAGGAGCCTGATAGGCTACAGTCCATGGGGTGGGAAAGAGTTGGACACGACTGAGCGACCTCACTTTCACTTTTTTTTCTTTCAGCTGGACCCCACTAAGATTTCAGCTAAAATTGTTAACAAGTTGGTAAAGGAAGGATGTAGACTGGTGGAAAGAATACAGGACCCTAGGGGCCATAGACATAAGGGAAATCCTCAAGCACACACAGCCCTCTCTCTGTGGGTCCTGAGCTGGTACTCAGAAAAAGACTGGCCAGTATTCTAACAAAGTGTCCTTCAAAGAGTTCTATACTAAGGAAGAAACTGCAGAGAGTAGGGCAGCACACACCACTGATCTTAGGGCCTTTCTCCAGTAAGGCATGGGGAGGGAGCAGGAAATAGGGAATAAGTCTCTTTTTCTCTGGGGGAGGGGCAGGAATATGTGTTGAGCCCAGAACTACAGCTGGGGGAGGTCACTCCCTCCCCCCAGATCCAGGGACACAGTGCCTGCCTGAGATAGAGGCTTACTCAGAACAAAGAAACAGTACCCTCTCGGCTCTCCCTCTCATACCCAGGCTAAGAAGCTATGAGGAGTAGGGATCTACTGCTAGAAAAGGGGCCAGGATATGGAGAGAGACCCGTGCCAAAGTGAGGCTCAGCCTAAAGCACGCAGCAGACAGTGAGAAATACCAGACCCACCATAGACACAAGATCTTACTAGAAGAATCTGAAGGCTGGGTAACCAGGGTTTGGATCTAGTCTGATCCAAATTCCATGCAGCAAAACAAAAGGAATCAAAGTGATGTACCTTAGTCTTTATTGGTCTATTCAGGATGGCTGGTTTTCAACAAAATATTTTTGGCATAAGGAAAGATGGGCGAAAACCAGTACATTGACAGGTGAAGCCAGGTGAAGGGCAAGATAGACAGGACACAGATGTTGAAACTATAAGACACGATTTAAAATAGCTGATTAATAAGTTGAAGACTCTAAACAGAAAAAGGAGATACATTGCAGAATTTGATGGTTAATTTCATCAGAGAGAAAAAAATCTCTAAGAGTCAAATTGAAATGCTAGAAATAAAAAAAAAAAACACAGTTATAAAGAATGACTTTGAGAGGCTGATTAGTAGACTTGGCACACCTGAGGAAAGAGTCTGTGAACAATAAGACAGGTCAATAGATGTTAACTAGATGGAAACAGAAAAAACGAGTTGGGGGTTTGCAGAACAGCACGTCCAAGATTGGTGGCGCAATATCAGATAGCCCCAAATCTGTGCAAGTGTAATCCCAGAAGGAAAGGAGAGACAGAACAAAACAGAGGAGATATTTAAATAAATAATGGCTGACATTACTTATCTAAATATTTCCCAAACAAATGACAAACTCTACCAGATCCAAGAGGCTAAGAAAAAAGCAAGCAGGCAAAACAACAGCAACAAATCCAGATATACATAATACATCCAAACTGCTAAAAACGGAAGACAAAGAGAAAATATTGAAGGCAGCCAAAGGAAAAAGACAATTACATATACAGAACTAAATCTAAGGATCACAGCAGACTTCTCATGATTAAACAAGTAAGAAGATAGTGGAGTGACATCTTTAATGTGCTGGATGAAAACACCTTGCTAATCCAGAATAGCAAAAGATCCTTAAAACGAAAAACAGAACTGCCGTATGATCCAGCAATCCCACTCCTAGGCATATATCTGGAGAAAACCATAACCTGAAAAGACACATGTATCTCAATGCTCATAGCATCATTATTTAGAACAGCTAAGACATAGAAGCAATCTAAATGTCCCCTGACAGATGAATGGATAAAGATATGGTACATATATAATGGAATATTACTCAGCCATAAAAAGAATACATATAGCATATGGATGGACCCAGAGATTGTCGTACTGAGTGAAGTAAGAGAAAGATAAATATCATATGATATCAATTATATATGGAATATTAAAAAGGGTACAAATGAACTTATCTACAAAACAGAGTTACAGTTGTAGAAAACAAATTTATGGTTACCAGTGGATTGGGGGTGATAAATTGGGCGATTGCGATTGACATAAACATTACTATATACAGAACAGATAACTAATTAGGACCTACTGTATAGCACAGGGAACTCTACTCAATAATCTGGAATGGCCTATATGGAAAAAATGTCTAAAAAAGAGTATATATATATATATATATTTTTTTTTCTCATTCACTTTGCTGTAAACCTGAAACTAACACAAGACTGTACATTGATTATACTCCAATAAAATTAAATAAAAAATAAAGAAGACAGTAAAAGACAAAAAGGAATAAAGATAGATGGAACTAACAGAAGAGAGCTGGCATTAAATATGAGTGGTCAAAGGTCAAAACATACTGATTAATAGATGACACTGTCAGGTTGATAAAAAGCAAAACTCAAGTATATATTGACTGCAAGAAATCCATTTTAAATATAAAGACATACATAGGTTAAAAGATACTAAAAAGAAAACTGGAGTGACTCCAGTGCAAGCCCTGTTATATACAGAGGAACATTACGTAGTGATTCAGTGGTCAATTCTCCATGAAGCTATCACAATCCTACCTGTGTGCACAGGCTTCAGAGTACATGAAGCAAATACCAACAAAAACGAAAGGAGAAAGACACACTAATTATGGGTGGAGACTGCCACTTTTAGGAACCAACAGAACAAGCAGACAAAATCAGTGAAGATATAGAAGACTGAATTACGTCACCAGAGCCCTTGAATTAATGGACATTTATGGAACTCAGCAACAGCAGAACACGCATTCTTTTCAAGATCCCATGGAACATTCACCAAAACAGAACATATTCTTAGCCAACCTTCACAGGTTTAAAAGAAGAGAAATCATAAAAAGTTTGTTCTCAGACCAAAACTAAATAAAAACCCATAACCAAGAAAGACGTTTGGAGAATCTTGAACATACATCTTTTGGAATTTAAACAACATGCTTCTAAATAACCCTGTTGGTCCTTCATCCCTGTCTACCACCATGCTGGTTAATTTTATGTATCAACTTGCCTGGACCAAGGGATGGCCAGAGAGCTGGTAAACATAACATCTGGGTGTGTCTGGGGGGCAGTCCTGGAAAAGATTAGCATTTAAATTGGTAGACTGGATACAGAAAACTGCCCTCACCTACATGGGCTGGCATCATACAGTCCACGGAGGGCTCAAATAGCACAGAATAGCCAAGGAAAGAGGAACTGGCTCTCTTTGTTTGAGCAGGACATTGATATTCTCCTGCCCTCAGACATCAGCGCTCTTGGTTCTTGGGTGTTTGGACCCAGACTGAATTACACCACAGGCTTTCCTGGTTCTACAGCTCGCAGTTGGCAGACAGCAGAACTTCTTGGGTACCATAATTATGTGAACCAATTCCTATAATAAATCTCCTCTTATATATGTATCTATATGTATCCCATAGGTCCTGTTTCTCTGGAAATCCCTGACTAACAGAACCACTAATATGTTTTCCATCTCTATAATTTTGTCATTTCAAGACTGCTATAGAACTAGAATCATACAGAATGCAGTCTTGGGGACTGGTTGTTTTTTTTTCCTTCAGCATAATTCCCTTGAGGTCCACTCAAGTAATTGTATGAATCACAGGCATTCATTTTTATTGTTGAGTATGACTCTGTGAGACAGTATGCACCCGGGAATCATGTACCCAGGAAAGACATTTGGGTTGTTTCCAGTTTTTGGCTATGACAAATAAAGCAGTTTTGTGTACAGGCTTTTGGGTGAACATAACTTCATTTTTCTAGGATAAATGCCCAGGACTACAAATGCTGGGTCATAAGGTAAGTGAGGGCGTCCCTGATGGCTCAGTGGTAAAGAAGGGGCCTGCAGTGCAGGAGACCCGGGTTCCACCCCTGGGTCAGGAAGATCCCCTGGAGGAGGGCATGGCAACCCATCCTAGTACTATTGCCTGGAGAATCCCATGGACAGAGGAGCCTGGTGGGCTGCCGTCCATAGAGTCACACAGTCAGACACAGCTTAAGGTGACTCAGCAGCAGCAGCAGCATGAGAAGTGATGTTTAGTTTTACAAGAAGCCACCAAACTGTTTTCCAGAGTGACTGAACCACTTTAACCTTCCCACCAGCAGTGTAGGAGCAATCCAATTATTCCACATCCTTCCCAGTATTTGGCGTTGTCAGTTTTTAAGATTTTAGTCATTCTGATAGGTGTTCAGTGATATCTTGTGGTTCTAACGTTGACCAACTTTTCATGGGCTTATTTGTCTTCTCTATCTCCTCTTTGGTAAAATGTCTGTCTGTATCTTTTCCCATTTTTTGTTTGGATGGTTTGGAGGGTTTTATTTTTGCTATTGAGTTTTGAGAGTTCTTTGTATATTTTAGATACAAATCCTTTGTTGATATGTGGTTTTCAAATATTTTCTCTCAGTCTGTAACTTGTTTTTCCTTCTTTCCTCCTTCCCTGCCTTCCTCTCTTCCTCCTTCCTTCCTGTCCCCCCGCACCTCTCCCCACTATCTTTGCACAGTAGAGATCCAACTTATTTTTTTCTTTTTTGGATTATGCCAATCCCAAATGACTGCATTCTGTGTGATTCCCATTTTGCAGCATGCTTGAAATGACAAAATTCTAGAGACGCAGAACAGATTAGTGGTTCTATTAGTCACGGATCTCCAGAGACACAGAACAAATAGGACAATATGTAAGAACTCTTTGCCTACCTCTAGGTCCACAGTTGTACATTTTACTTTTATTATACGGTCAACTTTAATTTTTGTATAAATGAGGTTTGAGTTTACGCTCCTTTTCTTTCTTATGGATTTCCAATTGCTTCCTCACCATTTGTCATTGCATTCATTTGCTTCTCTGTCAAAAATCCTCTCAGTATATTTGTGTGGGGTTATTTCTGAGTTCCCTATTCTGTTCCACGGATCTCTGTGTCTAACTCTCCGACAATACAGGCACTGTGTCAGGAGCCCTACGTTCGTTACTTACAGGTCTTGCATCAGCTCCAGGGTTCTTGCTCCGACTCTATAGAGGAGGACGTGAACTCTGGTGCTAAGTGACTTGCCCAGGCCACAGGCCGGCCTTACTCCACAGTGTGTAATTTTCCTTTCACTACTGTTGGCACCTTGCCTCCCGCTCCTTTTAAAAAATTATCTGAAATCAGTAGACTGTGAGCATCTAATCTTGTTTATTCACTCATTCAACATTTATTAACTGCTCCCCCAGTGTCTTGGTGCTGGAGACGCAAAGATGAGAAAGACAGGACATGTGGCTTTAAGACGTCTAGAAATCTGGTTGATGAAGAACTGAACCTGCGTCTCTTGAGTCCCTTGCGTTGGCAAGTGGATTCTTTACCACTGTGCCTCCTGGGAAGCCTGGCAATGAAGAACAGGAGCCTTTGAAGGGTGGTCCTTGTCATCCTCCTCCACTCCCTGCACCTGATCCCACCGTGGCCTTGGCTCTGGCCCATCAGTGCCCAAGAACAACCTCTGGTGGGCCTGACGCAGAATTCCCTGGCTGGGTAAGAACCTTGCATCCTTGTACCTCTGGGAAAAATCAGACTTGCTTTATGAGGATTTGCTTCACGACTCCTCAAGGTGCACAGCAATGGCAGCTCTTTCCCCTCCCTGAATGCCAGGGATGTGGCGAGTTCCTGATTGATGAGCTGCCTGTGGCCTCACGCTCCAGGCAGCCCACTGGGCTTTGGTCAGGATGCGTTTTTCCCCATAGACCCTTTCCCCAGAAAAACGTCCCCAGAGACAATTCTCTAAGTGGACTTGGGTTGTCAGGAAGCTGTCCATTTTTTTTCTGGACACAGGTTCTCTCATGCGTTAGACGCAACCCTGGGGAACGGTGACGAGGGGGGCTTCTTGGAGAGCAGAAACAGGCTGTCACGCTGGTTGACTAAGAGGTTCCTTCCCCATGTCCAGGGGGCAGGACAGGCACCTGGGGCTTTGTCTCCCTCCTATTCTGCAGGAGGACTGATGAAGGCCATGTCCTGCTCCAACACCACCCATCAGAAGCCTGCAGGTCCACAGGTAGCCTGGGGCAGCCTGAGGGAAGAGACAGCACTTCATATGGAGATGTGGGCTGGGCTGACTCAACAGTCAGGGAGATGGTGGCTGGGGGACCAGACACCTTGGGGAGGCCTGAAGGAGCCTGTGTCCATGTCTCCTGCCCCCTCAGCTTTCCAGGCCCGTTTCCTAGTGAAAGACCCGTGGCTAGTTCTTTCCATGTAGTTGAGCATAGCTGGCATCCCTTGGGAACTAAGCCTTGGCCTTCAGAGCTGATGTTCCTTGGGGTGGTGCGGATGTCAGTGGACAACCGGACTCTTGGGCGTTTGATCAGCAAAACCCAGCTCTCTGAACTCACGTCCCCCTGTAAGCCCAGGACAGAACCCACAACCCTGAAGTTCCACCCACTGCTCCTGGCCATGCGGGGACTGTTTGAGATGTTTGTGGGTCAAAACCCAATAATGTTAAAGATGACACCCTCATCTGGTCCCCAGGCCCTGGGGTGGCCCACACTTCTGGGAGCTACACTCAAGGCTATGGCAGGATCAGCAGCGGTATGTGGCCAGTGGCCCAGCGAGGCTGCTTGCAGACCACGTGGAGAGGCAGCTGGCCTTCCACACCCTTCCTGAGTGTGTCTTTCAGTGGCAAACCACAAACCTAGAAAGTGGCTGAACAGGAAGAAGCCTGACTGCAAAGGGAATGCTAGGAATTTCAAAGACTTCTTGCTACTGTAAACTTATCTGATTCTTATAATGTCCAGTAACAGGTAGGGTGGTATGTGGTTCCTCTATTATTTGATTAGAAAAAGGTTAATTTATCATTTTAGGTTGCTATATTAACAAAATTATATTATAAAATCCATTTAAATGGAACATTTAATAATATTTGTAGCCCTGTTAAGACCAATTTCTACTTAATAGGAAATGAGTGCTGTTTATTATAAATCAATCCCATAAGAAAAAGCAGAGTTCATTGTCAAATAGATTGGAAACCAAATGTCGCATTGTATCTGGTTTGGGAAATCATAAAACATAGATTGGCATTTAACTGGGAGCTGTGCATAAAATACAGATTGAAAACAGAGTTCCTGACCTGTGGTGTGGGGTTACTCTGGAGCCCAGCTCACCTGGAGAGGCTCTGCCTTGCTCGTGCCTGCAGCCTTGCTGGCCCCTGGACGGAGCTCAGCCCCAGCTCTCACCGTGTGAGGTGGGCCGTCCAGCACTGTCGCCGTCACGAGTGTGCTGTCACAGTGAACGCTTGTTGAATGAACCTCCCCGTGGCTCAAGCTGTGCAGCTACACACAAGAGAGCTGGGGCTCGCCCTCAGCCTGTCCGCCTGACCTAGCGCCAGCCGTCTGTCCCCAGTTCCAGCCCCAGCTCTCGGAGCACCTTGTACCCACGGCAGGCTCTCCAGGCCCTCGACCATACATCCAATGGTCCTGCTCTTTGTTCTGCTGAACCTCCCCAGTGGGATCACCCCTTCCCCTGGAGCAGAGTTATAAGACTAGCCATGTTCCAAACATCTGCTGGGGTGTGGATTCACAGAGCTTGCAGAATATTACTTTGTAAAAAAAAATTCACCACCAGCTACAGTGGGTCCCAGGATCCCCACACACGAGCTGCTGAGGGCAGAGAGCTCACAGACACTGATCAGGCCACTGACGGATCTGAACGCAGCATCCGCTGGTCAAGAAGGTGATGATGATGAGCTGAGCCAGACGTAACAAGAAACGTGGCAGTTTCTCATTCATTCCCAAGGGCTTGAGTAACCAGGTATTCTCGTTCTGTCTGTATTGGTTTGCTTGGGTGGCCATGATGACGAAAGACAGAGGGAGGGGCTTAAACAGCAGCCATTTATTAATAACAGTCTGGAGCCCGGAAGTCCAAGCACAAGGTGTCAGCAGAGTCATTTCTTTCTGAGGCCTCCCTCCTTGGCTTGCAAGTGACTCTCTTCTCTGTGTCCTCTCGCGATTTCCTCCCTGTGTGTCTCTGTCCTAATCTACTCTTCTTATAAGACCAACAGTCACAGTGGATGAGGGTCTACCTTAATCACCTCATTTTTCTTTAATTACCCCTCTGAAGACCCCATCTCCAAATACAGTCACAATCTGAGGCCTGGGGGATAGGACTTCAACACACGAATGCAGACCTTACCGAGACTGCCTCTCCCTCCATGACAAGCCAGGGTACCTTAACTCAGACAAAGGACCTGTCATCAGTTCACCGAGGGAATGTAGGATCTGGTCTGATGCTTTCCTGCTATTTACCAGTCTCCAAGGTCACGCGTGGCTCCGAGCTTCCTGCAGAACTGATGAGGAAAACTTTCCCTGAGCGTCATTATGAGGCCATGGACTGAAGCAACTTCAGTGTGGTACCACTCCTCCCAGTGACGGTCCTCACTGTCCACCTCGCCTGTGGGAGCCTCATCCATCGGCCCAGGAGCCCTCCCGACACCACCCCTTGTTTCTTCCAGGACAAGACGCACTAGGATCTTTGTGTGTACTTCCTGTCCCAGATCCGGTAATCCTTTTAGACATGGGAGTTTGGGGTCAAACAGGACCCGCTTGCTGCTGGGGGGTGGAGACAGGTGCTTGTCTGGAACAAAAGGTGAGGAGGCTGCAGGTGAGGCGGAGTCACCTGGTCACCTCTGACATTCCTGAATGTCCCACCTGCCCCAGGGCGCCTGCCTGCCCCACACTGTTGAGCGTGTGTGAGAACCAGCCCCCTAACTGCCTGAGCCACCTCGAGCTGGGTTTTGGTGACCTGCAGCCAAAGCCAAAGCGGTTCTAACCATCACCAGGGAGTGAATGGAGGGAGGCGTAGCAGGGAAGGGCAGGGAGGAGGAAGATGGTTTCCTCACCACCTTTCCTCTCACTGAGCATCCTTGGTCCTCGTAGGCAAGGATGCTACAGGAGTGGTGACGTCAGAGTCTGTAAAGAGCTTCCTGGGCAGCTCCTGGGGGGCAGAGTGCAACCCAGCCTGAAGGTACAGAGCTGGAGACCTTCTGGAAGGAAGGAGTGAGAAGCCCCTCACCAGGCCGAGGTCTCACTTCAGCAGGATCAGAAGGCTCCTGACTGCTTTGGGGCGGTTGTCCTGGCATAAGCCCAGGGCTCTAGGAGAGAAACCTCTGAGCATAAACTCCCTGGTGGCATTTAGATGTCAGAGGCATAGGAATGCCATCAAGTCAGTCGCCAGGAGGCAAGCCTGGCTCTGGCTCTCAGTAGGACCCCCCACCCAGTCCCTGCCCCTCCTCCTAGGGGGGCACAGCCATGGCTGGGATGCATGGTGCTTGTGCCACCCTCACCTGGTCAGCCCCAAACCTGACATCCACGGGCAGTGCATGGCCTGGGAGGAGAGCTGCTTTTCTTTCTGCACTTAAGTAAACTGGATTTTCTCCTAAGGAGCGCAGCATTGGCAGCCTCACGCACCACTGCTTTTTAGGGGATTGAGAGCCTAACAGCATATGTGGTTTATTTCCAGATGAGGACCCGAGTTGGTGAAGAACCCATTGTTTTTTTTTTTTTTGTTGCACTTTTGCCCTTCCCTAGATAGGTGGTCATTGCTGGTGAAATAAAGAGGAGAGCCCAGATGCAACTGCCTGGAAACATCACATTCTCTCCCTGATTCAGAGCTGGCTCAGTGAACCCCCACCTACCACCTCACCCCCTTCTTCCTCTGATGCACTCATTTCTCAGGTTGCTCTGCAGCTGGACAACTGCAAGTGTGGAGCTCAGTCTTTGTTAGTAAGATGCCAGCACAGCTACTGGAGGAAGGTGTTCTTCCAAAAAAAAATGACTAAGTTTCAAGAAAAGAGCCATTTGGCCCAGCCTGGGATGTGGATGTGATGCTTGGTGCTACAGCATCTATTCTATAACCATGAGGCTGAAATCACATGATAAGGATGGTGGAACAGGGATAGGCTGGGGCCTGAGTCCTTGAGGATGTCTAGGGCTAATGCACCAGCCCTGGACCACCTACCTCAGGGCTCCCTGTTACAGAAGCAGAGCAGCAACCACCCTTGCAGCCCAATGCTATTTGGAGTCATCTTTTTTGGGGTGCTAACACATAGCTTTCTGTGGTTGCTTCCACTTTCTTGGCCTCATAAAGGCTGAGAAGAGAGGATAAGCCTGTTCCCCAAGCAGATTCCTAATGTTTTTTCAGTCTCTCACCACCACGCCCAACCACCATTCCATCCTAGTGGAATTGCTAGGATCTGGTATTTGTGGAAAGCCGCCGGCAGTCTCTGATGTCAGGCCAGAGGTAGGACAGTACCCCACAGAACTATGGGGTAGACTTCCTCTAGTGATGGCTCCTCGGACACTGTCTGCTCTGTTGCTCCTGCCCACAGCAGATCTTTTCAGGGAGACACTGGGTGGCCAGGAAGGGGGCCAATTGAGGCCTTTAGGTTTATCTTTGAAGGAACATGTATGGATCAGGGGACAGGCCTGATTCTGGGACAGGTGGTACCATTCCCAGGGGTGACTGAGAACTTCCGTGTGTGGAGGGACTATCCCTTGGTGGTCACTTCACAACTAAATGGTGAGGTCCTTACGCTTGTCCAGTTAGAAAGAGACCAATGGGAAAATGGGTGGAAGAGAAAGGGCAGAGGATGGGGTGGGGGTGATGAGGGTGAACAAGGGGAGGCGAAGGCGTTCACTCCCAGGGAGGTGGGTGTTACTGCACAACAGAGAAGGGGACAGGCTGGGAGGCACGTGGCGCCCCTCGGGCCACATGGTGAGGGCGTGGTGGCCCCCGGGCCCAGCGCCGTCATGCCTCCATGACAGGTGCCTGCGGGGCTGCACCAGCAGCACGCCAGCCACACCCTGCACTGGCATGGCACTTTTGCTCAGCTCCATCTGTCCATTCTTTCCAGTTAGAATAATCACTCTCCTGCTGAATGGAGCTGGTGCCTGTCTGGGGCATATACTGCCTTGGACAGAGTGTGGCTTGGTGGGGTTGCCTGTCTCCGTTACAAGGTGGTGAGGGCCCGAGGCAAGGACACCTCATCTTTGGGTCCTTCAAACCTGCAAGCAACAGGCAGCGTCACTGAATGGACCCTCAGCCCCAGGCATGTAGGACCACTGGACCTCAGGCCAGCAGGAGGAGCAGGAAGCATGGTTTCGCCTACCAGCACGCACTAGCGAGGGCGGCACAGGGGACGTGTGGGCAGCAACGCGTAAAGCCTCAGAGCCTGGAGAGCATTCGTGTCCTCTCCCACTGTGTGAGGGCCTGCTGTGCAGCACAGAGGCTACCCAGCCAGCGGGAGCCACTCACGTGTGCCCTGCTTCTGCTTGTGTAGTGGTCGTGAGAACTGAATGGGTCAACGTGCAGCCCTGGTCACATGAAGACCGTGGGGGCAGGGACCGCACCGCTATGAGCAGGGAGCCAGCAGGGGCAGCTGTAGGAGCCCACGGCACAGCCCCAGACACCACGCTGGGACCAGAGCCCACTTATGGCAAAGCAAGTTCTCAGAGGTGAAACCACCCCTACCTCTGTGACGCTGCCTGCTAAGCTGTGGAGCTCCCCCGCATTTGTCCTGTTGTTGACGAGCACCTTCACACTGGCCTGGAAAGCATCCAGAAGCAGCACCTGGAAGGCCTGAGAGAAAGCTCAGCGCCTTCTGTGAGGAGGGGACCTGGCTCGGAAGGACCAGCGACCACGATCTTCCCCTTCCCAGAGAGTCTCTGCGAGACCGGATGAGCGGCCTGGACTCCAGTCCTGAGAAGGGGCCCTTGTTTTTTAATTTTGAAATAAAACACAGCCAATTTTATTAAAATTCTCCAAAATTTATATGCAACATGCTGTTTCTACAATGTTTCACCTTGATGTAATGGTTTTATTATTTCATCTTTCTTTTATAGGTTTTTCATTTTTTTCTGTACAGTTCAATAGAAGACCCGAGTTCTGAGTTGCCAGGTTAGGAGCCACTGACCTACCACTCATGGCTAACATCTGACTTCTAAGGTCTTTTCATCACTTGCTGATAGGGTGAGGCTGGGAAAGGGCCCTCTTGTCTCCCAAGAGCCACAGTAAGCCACAAGAGCCAAAGGCCATGAGGGAGGTGCCAGCTCTCACTGGCCGAAATGCAGAGAGACAACAGGAAAGGCCTAAATGTGGCTACAGTGAGACGTCCGTAAACAGCTCAGGAAAAGGACCTGATATCCCCTCAGCTGCCTGCAGCCCTGCTTGCCTTCCTTCTGGACTCACGTCACCACGGGATGAGCCAGCAGATTTCC
Source organism: Bubalus bubalis (assembly GCF_019923935.1). NCBI lineage: Eukaryota > Metazoa > Chordata > Mammalia > Artiodactyla > Bovidae > Bubalus > Bubalus bubalis. The sequence continues at coordinate 40,068,751 of NC_059176.1, forward strand.
TGGGACCACGTCCGATGGCAGGGACCCTGAAATCTCTCAGCCTTTCCTTCCCTTGGTCCCCGGAGGGCTCTCTGTCTAACCAGACACAGAAGTGAAAAAGGAAGAGTTCCCCCTTTGTGGCTCAGTTAATCACACACCCATCAGCAGTTAACGTTTCAAACAAAATCCCACCATCTCCACAGCAGACACATAAGGCGCTGACTAGAGACAGGCCCCACACAAGTCCACGTGACCGCGGCTGGGACTGCGCAGTGCACGGCCGTGGGCCCAGCTTGGAAAGACTTGCTGCAGCACTGAAATGGCAGGGAGCTCCCGTGTAATGGTGTGAATGGAAATATCCATCTTTTGAGTCTAAGCTTCCTGCAGAGCAGAGGCTGGCGAACATTGTTCATAAAGCGCTCGTTAGTAAATGGTTTCGTCCCTGCATGCCACACAGTTTCTGACACTGCTTCTCAACTGCTCTTAGGGTACAAAAGCAGTAGCCACAGATAATTCGCCTTTGAATGAGTGTGCCTATGTTCCAATAAAACTTTATTTACAAAGAAAGTGAGCTATAGTTAGGTGACTGCACTAGAACAGCTTTTAAAAATTACATCTGAGATTAACTACATCCATATAAAATATGCATAGACGTGAAGGGAACCACAGTAAAGGCTAGATAAGGGTGACAGAATTATTAACTTCATCATATTTTAAAGTGATTCAGTTATATATATTCTTTTTCCGATTCTTTGCCCTTAGAGGTTATTAGAAAATATTGAGTATAGTGCTATACAGTAGGTCCTCGCTGTTTATTTTATATATAGTAGTGCGTATATCCTAATTTATCCTTCTCCACTTCTCCCTTTGGTGACCATAAGTTTGTTTTTTCTGTAAGTCTGTTTCTGTTTTATAAATAAGTTCATTTGTGTCTTTCTTTAGATTCCTTGTGTGATATCATAGGATATGTCTTTCTCTGACTTACTTCATTTAGTATGATAATCTAAGCTTTTTAGTATGATCATCTATGATAATGATCATCTAAATCCATTCCATCCACGTTGCTGCAAATGGCATTATTTTCAATGATATTTTTTGCATGCATACGGTAGTTTTAGGCAAAACCCATCACTGCTGAGTGCCCTTCTCAAGGGAGGGCTCCACATCCCACCTCCTGCCCTCCTGGCCCCTCTGTCCCCGCCACTGTCAAGTGGCAGCAGGCTTACCTTGTTCTCTCTGCTGGTCTCTCTGCTCCATGGACACGAGGGCAGAGAAATGCGCTTGGTCGTAGGCAAGAACCAGAGGTGAGCAGTGGCATCTGTTGGGAGGTACCTCCAAAGGCAGGTAAATCCCCCCGAAGGGGATTGGAGCGAACGCTGCAGACACAAACAAAGGTGAGGGGGGCACGTGGAGCTGGAGGGGGCACGGACAGCAGCCCTCACCAACCCGGGAGAGGTAACAGGGCAGAGGGAACGGAGGGTGGGCTCAGGCTGCAGCCCTGGGTGCTAGCATCATCCATCATCCACTCGGCAGTAGAGGGGCCTCCTCCCACCCAGCAGGAGCTCCCTGGGAGCCGGGTATTGCTCAGCCCACAGTGGATTAGGAAGCCCAGCTCACAGGGGCCAGGATCATTAGACTCCGAGTCCTGTGCCTGACAGGGCACCCTCCTCAACCTGCCTCCCTGGGCAGCGTCCTCCTGGCTTGTTTGTCCCGGTGCCTTATCAGGCTGTACCCTGGAACAAGAGGACCAGGGCTGAGGGGACTCTGCTGCGACCTGCTGGGCCTGCCTGCAGCCCTGAGGCCTGCTCAGGTGACCAAAACACCTGCCCCAGGTGGTCAGCCAGGACGTGCACTAACGGCTACCTGGAAACCTGTTTTCCTGTGTTCACGAAAGCACCTGCACACAAAACAACATCTGTGCTGCTCCAGAGCCTGTCTGTTCTAGGTTTTGAGAAACTCAATGAGAGCAGTCCAGGCCCAAGTCCTAAGTAAGATGGGAAATGAGAGATGGAGATTGGCTCCTTTAGCAACTGGGACATAATCTTGTTCATTTCCTTACCAAAAGCGGGGAAAGGCCTAAATTCTTACTGAGATACAGTAAATACTAGAAATACATGCCCTGATATGGCCTCTGCTTTTTAATCACAAAGGACCTTGTCTCTTGGCCTTGGAGTCAGTGACTCACTGCCCTCCTTTGACTGGAAGGAAAGGACAGTCGGCCTCAGGGATGACTTTGATGAGCTCAGGATTCCTCCCCCAACCCTTCCTCTGTCTATATCAGTGACTGTGCTTCTGGCCTCTCTCTGTTGAGAGGCGAGGTGGGTCCAACCTTTGCGAGGGCTACAGGACAAGGGAAGGAAGTGTGGACCCAGCCCTTGGGATCTGACGAGTATAGGGACCCTGATGGGAGGCCTGGCTCTGCACCCAAAGGCTGCGGACCTCGGCAGGCCTGTGTCACTGGAAGTGACCCATGCACCCCAGGCCCCTGCCCTCTGTGGTTATACCAGCCACGAGAGGCAGGGCACTTGCATTGGAATGACCTTTCTGGTCCCTCCTCTTCAGAGAGCCCATAGGTGGTATCCTGTGGGCTCTAGGAGAAAGGCTGGAGAACACGCCTGGAGCCCTCCCTCCCTGGGTCGATCCTGCTTCCTCCAAGGCTTCAGCCAGGGGTGGGGGCATGTTGTGTGGCCTCTCTGGGCTTAGGGCTTCTTGTCTAAAAAGTGGGAGGCAGTGTCCACCCTGGGAAGCACTGGCCTGGCCAAGGGAAAGGGGGTTTGAAGTAGGTACCAGCCCTAGAAAGCCCTCCATCCCTTCCTCCTTCCCAGCTCTGGTCCCATCACAACCTTTTGGGTGACTTTGCACTTGATGCCTTTCTTGTTTCTTCTTTAAAACATGTAATGGGGGCAGGAGGGGACTGGGGTGGCAGAGTGGCCCTGGGACAAGGCTGGCACTACTGGAGGGCATGGGCAACTGGCGGGGCCAGGAGCCCCTTGGGGTTCATCCTGACCCCTACTCAGCCAGATTTCTCCTGCCATCAAAACACAGGGTGGATGGACAGCCAAGAGTAATCCCTCCTGGGAACTCCCTGAAAGTTCAATGGTTAGGACTCTGGGCTTTTACTGGCAAGGCCCCAGTTTCAATCCCTGGTGAGGGAACTAAGATGCCACAAGTTGAGTGGTGTGGCCAAAAAAAGATAAAAGAAGAGTAAACCCTACCCCCACCCCACCCCCCCCCCGCCCCCTGCATGGGGAGGAAAAAGAAACATGGAGTTGAGGAGAAATAATAAAATCTTTGTTCAGGCAAAGTAAGGTTCTGTGTCTTTCTGGAGGCTCAGCCGTTATGTTCAACTGTCCCTTCCTTACTTGGGATGCTACACTTTCTGGGTGATGAATAAAATACATCCATTTCATTATGGGTAAACTTACCTTCCCCACCTGAGTCCCTCAGCATTGTATCTGCTACGACGACGATGGGCCTCCTTAATATGTGGGCAAGGACGAAAACGTGGAACTCCTCTAGACTCTCGTACACTGGGTCTTCGGCATTGTCCATGCTGGGGACACAGTGAAGCAAGCCTGTCACTGGACCAAGTCAGGAGGGAGAGCGGCGGATAGAACACCCTTCCTTGCACAGACCCTGGCCATCTCGGCCATCTGAATTCATCTGTGGCCACCTCCCTCCACACCACTTGATGGCAGCAAGCACACTGGTCCCAGCTCTCCACCCCTACCCTGGTTGGGTGGTCTCAGGAGAGAAGCTGAGGCAGAGAACCTGGCAACGTGGGAGGTGAGCCCCCTTTAAGATGCAGTCTCCCTGGTGCAGAGGCATCCTGCTCAGAGTGGGTGGCCACATGGGGGCTGGTTCTCTGGGGGGTTGAGGAGGAATGGAGGCTCTCCCTTGGACTCATGCCCACATCCAGCAGCTTAGGCTGAAGCTTTACCCTCAGGGCAGCAGGTATGCTTGGGTACATTTGATGGGCTGCTGCGAGCACTGCTACCAAGATCTGTGGGCCTTTCTAGGGAACACCCTGACTGAAGAGGGCGGTGAGGCTTCCTTGAGTGAAGTGGAGGGAGTGACAGATTGCCCAACCAAGCCACTTGGACTCTCCCCAGCCCGTCCCCTCGCTCTTGTCTGAGGCGCAGGGAGAGAGCAGGCTCCAAATCTGCATCACTCAGGACTCTAGGACATGGGCAGAGGACTGTAGCCTTGATATCCTCAACAACCAGGCTGCCCCAAAGGGAAGAAGCATGGAGAGGGGAGAGCCAGTGGCCCCAGCTTGATGGGTCCTCTGGGGCACTTGAAGGTAGAGGGTGCTCTGAATTAACTGAGGGTGATCTGTGATGACTGGAGTAGGTGGGGGTCAGAGTTAGCAAGTGTGACCCACTTGAGGATTCCAGGGTGGGGCTGTCCGGGGGAGGGGCTCCTATGTGCACAGCCTGTGGTCAACTGCTTGAGTGCTTCTAGAACACAGGCTCTGCATCCCCGGGATGCTTCACAGTCACCTTGGAGTTTTGTTGTTATTGCACCTATGCTTTTTCTGTTCTTTTTTTTTGGTGATTCAATATACTTTAATACTTAAAAAAATGGCAATACCCAAAAGCTCACAAAAAAGTTGTATAATATAAATAATTTTTTTCCCTTCTGGACCATTTGAAAGTAAATTATCAGCCTGAAATCCCATCACCCTGGGAGAACTTTGTGTGCATTCCCTGTGAACAAGGTTACGTTTCTATGATACAGTCTCCTGTGTCACCACCAGACTCTGGAATTCATCTAATCACTAATGCACTGATGCACGTGGTCACGGTTAAAGACCCTAGTCACCATGTGCCAGCTGCCCCAGCGATGCCTTTGAAACAAAAGTTCCAGCTCTGGATGGTGTGCTGTATTCATCTGTAGTGTCTCTTTAGCTTGCCTCTGAAGCTCTGTCTTCAGTTTGGAACATTCCTCAGGGTACTTGTGCCGGGAGCCGGCGAGAGACATTCCACTCGTGACAAAGGTCATGAGGAAGGGGGCTCGGCATACGCAAAGGCGGGATCGAGCCTCGGGAGTGCCCCCGGATATTCTCGAGCATCTACCCCCCAAAAACCAGAGTCTGCCTACTTTATTGCTTTGTGCTCTCACCTCTGACTTTACTGGGGGCTGTCCCCCACCACCATCTCACTCTCTCTGTCAAAGAGTTAACTTACAGCTCCAATTAATAAAGTTCCTGGGCAATTAGGAGTGTTTAAATCCAAACCCCTCAGATGGCTCTCTAACTCGCCTGACAAGTTTACCCGGACACCTACAGCTATGCATACGATTGTTTACAGTCTCCCAGCCTCCAGAGGCACGGGAAGCTTAAGATATTCAAATAGCTTAGAGCCTCTCAGAGAATTAGAAACTGTCAGAATAAAGCTAGTAAAAGATTTCATTGATGAGCCAATGTTTGTTGCCAAGTTTTCACATCCCCTGAATTGTATCCTTGAATGTGCATTAATTAATATAGTTGGTATGTAGAAAAAATAAGTAGTGGCCTGGTGTTAGTAACTTTAGACCCTTAAGGTAGTAAATTCTTTCCTTTGTAAACCCATTACACATCCACCCTATAGGAACGTAATCTTATCTTCGGAAGATGGCGCCAAACCTTAGAATAATTACTCTTAGAGAAAATAAGTCTTTGTTGATAAGTCCTTGTCAAGAGTCATAAAATGTTAATAGGCCTCTGGCCAGAAGATGATGTAAATCACCTAAACCATTTGTATACGATAAATCTGCAGGAAAGAAACCCTGGGTTTTGATAAGCATCAAAGACTGCTGATTTTGCATCCCCTATTGTCCTCTATGTGTAACTTAGGGTATAAAAGCCCCTGTTGAAAATAAAGCTATGGGCCTTGCTCACCAACGCTTGGTCTCCCCATGTCATTCTTCCCTTTAACTTCTAGCTGAGTGTCCATCTGGAGCGTGGATGTCCTCTGCGACCATTTATTTGCCTGGGCTTCTAAGACCCACTCGAGAAGGTGTCTAAGGTGGGGCACCTTCCGCTATTCGAGAGGGCGCCTGCGGCCTCCGTGGTCAGAGCTAACCTGGTGTCACGGGTTATACTGATTTTCTGCGTAAACCAAGCCACTCAGCTTCTTTTCTCCACTGAATTTTCCTACTGAGCTATCCTCATTCTATTCCTCTTTATTATATCTAATTAACATTTGAATAGGTCGCCTAGCCGTCTCTCCTTCGAAGACCCTGGATCAGCCGGGGCTGGTCCCCGGCATACTTGACTTCTAGGACCTGGGCTGTTTTGAAGACCACAGGCCTGGTATTGTGTAGAATGTTCATTTATTGTTGTTTAGTCACTAAGCCGTGTCTGACTCTTTGTGACCCCATGGACTGCAGCATGTAAGGCTTCCCTGTCCTTTGCTATCTCCTGGAGTTTGCTCAAACTCATGTCCTTTGTGTCAGTGATGCCATTCAACCATCTCATCCTCTGTCACCCACTTCTGCTCCTGCCCTCAATCTTTCCCAGCATCAGAGTCTTTTCCAGTGAGTTGGCTCCTCGTATCAGGTGGCCAATGTATTGGAGCTTCAGCTTCAGCATCAGTCCTTCCAATGAATATTCAGAGTTGATTTCCTTTAGGATTGACTGCTTTCATCTCCCTGCTGTCCAAGGGACTCTCAAGAGTCTTCTCTGGCACCACAGTTCAAAAGCACCAATTCTTTTGTGCTCAGCCTTTTTTATGGTCCAACTCTCATATCTGTATATGACTACTGGAAAAACCACAGCTTTGACTAGATGGACCTTTGTTGGCAAAGTAATGTCTCTGCTTTTTAATATGCTGTCTAGGTTGGTCATAGCTTTTCTTCCAAGGAGCAAGTGTCTTTTATTCATAACTGTAGTCACCATCTGCAGTGATCTTGGAGCCCAAGAAAATAAAATCTGCCTCTGTCTCCACTTTTTTCTCCCTCTATTTGTCATGAGGTGATGGGACCAGATGCCGTGATCTTAGTTTTCTGAATGTTGAGTTTTAAGCCAGTTTTCTCACTCTCTTTCACTTTCATCAAGAGGCTCTTTAGTTCTCCTTCACTTTCTGCCATAAGGGTGGTGTCATCTGCACATCCGAGGTTGTTGATATTTCTCCCAGCAATCTTGATGTCTGTGGTCTGGGTTTGTATTTTCTCACAATCAGAGCAGATTGGCTTATGATGCATCCTTTTAGTGGTGTCCAGTCGGGTGGCCTGATGTTGACCAGATCCCTCTCAGGGCCATCAGCCAGGGTCCCCCTGCAGAGCTGCTCACTTCCCATCCATAATTAATAAGCATTTTATGGGAAGGAACTTGGAACCTATAGACATATTTCACTCCTCACCAAGTCTTGATACCATTTATTGATATCAGTCTGGATTCTCGGCTTTTATTTGATTCAGTGAGTTATAACCCATCAGTGTGGTTATTCTGATGCTCAGATACCCACCTGGTCATTGGAGCTCTTTCAAGTGGGATCTATGGCCATGTGACAGCCCCGTCACTATTTAGAGCACATCCTTGCTTTTCAGCAGAAGGAGGCAGTCCAGGTTGCAAACTAAAAATGCTGCCTGCCGTATCAGTACACAAAGGGTGTTGCAGCCATCAGTCATTATAGCTGCCCCCACGGTGAGCCCTGAGGAAACTCAGGATGAGAGCAGGATGCCCCCCAACACCATCTAGCAGTCAGCTGCTGCAGCCACCCGCCTCTTCCTGATGGTACACCCCGAGTGGACTCAGGACGAGAAAACACAGGATGCTGGCCCTGGAGAGCTGAGGTGCACATCAGAGCAATCAGTGAGCCCAGACTCTTGCATCTCCCCCACCACACACAAAAGCACTAAATTCCTTAACGTGGGATGTTTGGTAATCTTTTGATGTTCTGACTACTTGGTCTTTGTTACAAAAAACGCCTATATCCTGGTTCACCTACTTCCCTCTTAGAGCAATCTCTTCGAGCTATCTGAGGGGCTGTGTCCCAGGTTTAAGTCCTCAGCTTTGTCCACCGAATAAAAACATCACTCTCAACTTTTAGGTTGTGCATATTTTTCAGTCAAGAAGATTCATCTTATATCTCTTCTGCCTCAGCCCTGGATTTAGCCATTTCTATTTTTTTTTCCCAAATGGTGGATAATGGTATTTAGAAGCCAAAATATGATTATTGCTAATGTCACTTCCCTTCGACTTGGTAAATAGAGCTGGGAGACGTGTGTGTGTTTGTACCCTCACATGAGTACACAAACATTTTCATCTGTCATCTATCTATCCATGTATTATATATCTATCTATCCATTATCTATCTATTTACCTACCTGTCATCTACCTATCCATCCATCCATTACCTATCTATCTGAAACTTTGAGTCCCCTGATACTGCCCATTCCAATCTAACACTCCAGAGTTCATTCTAACTCCTTTCTCCAAATCTCCACCAGTGATGTTGCCCTTCCCCTGAGTTGCCCTCTTCACTCCATCTGGCTCTGACACCCTGGCCTTGGTCCTCTGTGTCCTGCCACCCCGCACCCTGCCCACTGCAGATGCCCATCTTGCTTTGATGAACCTTATGGATTTAGGACTGAATTTTTCAGAGAAGGAAGGGATGCAAAAGAGGAGCATGTTACAACACACACATGCTGGGTCTAACACAATGCCACATGCATATCCATGCATGCACGCATGCATGCTTCGGTCCATCCATCCATGCAGGCATATACTCACCCATCCATGAACACATGCATTCATCCTTCTGTTCATTCACCTGTCCATCCACCCACCCACCTGTCTGCCCATCCATCCCAGCTCTGTGCTAGGGTGGGGGCATGTGGTTGCTCCACATACATCTGCAAGCCTTATAGCTGGACACAGGCAGCAGTGATGGGGGTGCAAGCCCAACTGGAGGACAGTTATGGAGATGAGCCTGAAGCAGAGCAAATCCTGTTTTGGTGTTGAACATGAGAGCCAAAGGTAAACTGTGACTCTGCTCAGTGGCCCAGAGGGTGGAAGAAAGGGTCCCAGCTCCACCCTGGGGGCAGCCGGAGAATCTCTAAGTCCTTCCCTACTTGCTCCGGCTCCTTGCTCCCAGGGCACAGGGAGCAGGTTTGAACTGGGGGTGGGTCCTCATTCTGTGCTCTCCCCTCAACACCCCTGCATGCCCTTGTGCTTTTGGAGCCTCAGCAAATATTCCTGCTCATTGGATGCAGGCTGGGAATTTGGCTTGATGACTCCTCAGGCTCCTCTGAGGTGCAAATGGGCAAACAGGAGAAGACTTTGGAACAGTGACCTGTGCATGTGAGTTACTGTGACTGAGCCTGCTGGTAGAAATCAGCTCCAGCAAAGCCAGTCCTGAATATTCACGCCCACTTCTCATCCCAAGACTTCACATCAACTTCCTGTGAGTTTACTGAGCAATGCTAGATGTGGGATTGTAAACAGAATCTTGCCTCTGGGAAAAGACACCTAACATCCCTAAAACACTTAGTTATTGGTTAAGAAGACTAACGTGCAATGTAACTGCTTCATCCTCACACCTGGGTGTGTTTGAGAGCTTCCTCACAGGCTCTAGGCCACAACAAATGTGTTCCCTTTACTTCAGTGTGTACCTGGGGAGGGGGGATCAGGAGCACAGGGACACCCACCCACCAGTGAAAACCCCCTGAGAAAGATGGGTTCCCTCAGCAGAGGCGGTGGGACCAAGACGCAAGGATGGTGGAGTGAGTCCAGATGGCACTGAAGCTGGTGGCAGGAATGAAAAGGTACAGTGCAGATTCGGGGGTGTCCTGGCTTAAATGGCAGGAACAGCCTTAGAGGACATCCCAGCACGAGCCCATGTCATGGACAAGGAATCCAGTCTGGGCAGCCAGTGGGGTCTTGCCCAAGGGCAGTCACCCGGCCACACAGAGGGGCAGCTTGGGTGCAGGCCCCCCCAGGACACGTTCCCTATCGCCCTCCCCAAGGTGGGGTGTCCACACCTCCTATTTTGCTCAGGGAAGTCCTGCTTTATGGGTCACCAATGGCCGGTGGCCATTCTCACTCTCCACAATGTACCAATTTAGATAAGTTGTATAGTCACCCCATCCATGGTGATTCTCTTTGTGACATAGTTATCAGTATCCTGTGTACCCTCTCATCCGAAAATAAAAGCATACATGGATGGACCTAGAGATGATAATACTAAGTAAAGTCAAGTCAGACAGAGAAAGACAAATACCATATGATATCACTTATCTGTGGAATCTAAAAAATTGATACAAATGAACTTGTTACAAAACAGAAACAGACCCACAGACATAGGAAACAAACTTATGGTTGCCAAAGGGGAAAGGTATTGGAAGGGATAAATTTGGAGTTTGGGACTAGCAGATACACACTACTATATATAAAAATATAAACAACAAAGTCCTACGATATAGCACAGGAAACTATACTTAGTATCTTATAATCCTGTAATAGAAAAGAATCTGAAAAAGAATATGTATATATGTGCAACCGAATCACTTTGCTGTACACCTGAAACCAATACAATATTGTAAATCAACTATATTTCAATAAAAACTTAAAAAATACAAGCACATATGTGTTTGTGTGTGCATACACACATATACAGGACTATGAATATATGTGCATATTTAGCTTCTACATAAAACCCTCCCCGCCACCTCTAGGTGAAAGGCAGGGTACTCCATGGACTTTGCCGACCCTTGCTTTTCCTAAGGGTCATCTCAGAGAGGCCTCTGCCGTAGTATGCGGTCTCCTCCCCTCCCATAGCTGCACAGCACTCGTTACGCATATGTCAGTGAAAACACTGTTGCCTGCCACGTCCGTAAGCAGAGGATGTCGCAGCCACCAAGCCATCACCTTACAGCTGCCTGGATGGCGAACTCGGAGGGAACTCAGGATGGACAGGATGCCCACCATCAAACCAACAGACACTGCAGCCACCCCGATGGTGCACCCGGAGGATATGGAGGATGAGAAAGCCCAGGATACTGGCCCCGGGTAGCTGAGGTGCATATTAAAGGAATAATTTCAGGGAGCCCAGACTCTTGCACTTTCCCAATGCATGGAAAAGCACTGTACTTCTTAACTTCAGATGTCTGATTTTCCTTAATTAACTGTAATCTTTTGATGCTCTGACTACTTGGTCTGTGTTGTAAAAACTCCCACATGGCTCTTCCCTTACCTTTTTGGAGCAGTCCTTTGAGCTATCTGAGAGGCTACCTCCTGGGCTTAAGCCCTCAGTTTTGCTTGCTAAATAAAACATAATTCTCAACGTTTGTGCTGTGCATTTTTTTCAGTTGACACATATGTGTCACTGGCAGCATTTCTGCCAGTGGTGGGGTTTGACCCCTTCTCCTGGGCAGGTTTGGAGCCATGAGGACATTTTTGATGAGCTGACACATAGGTGGAGAGGAAGCTGGATGGGGAGTCAGCCTGAGGGTCTCACAGGGGCTGAGGCCAGCCAGTGCCCTGAGGTGGGCCTCTGTATCTGGTCAGGGACCATGTCTGCCCAGATGGGCAGCTTTTCAAAAAGATTTCTTAAGGCACAACAGTGCAGGCAGCCAGGGCCTTGCTAAGAGTTATGGTCTGGGGATCTAGGACAGAAGGATGGTGGCACTCTGAAGGGACCAAGAGGGTCTTGGGATCTGACAAAGAGCTTCTCAACAGTGGCCAAGGCCTAGGGGTGAGGACTCATCTCACTGCCTAAAATGAAGAAGCTGGGGTCACTTGTGTGACAGATACTTACTGAGTGCCTGCTATAGGTATAGATAGCGCCGTTGCCAGGTGTGTGTGTATGCGGGTGTTCATGTGTGCACGTGTATGCAGGTCTAAGTGGCAGAGACAGACAATTAACAGATGATGAAACAAGAAGAATTACCAGATGTTAATAAGCATGGTGGTAAATGGGGGCTTCTTTAAATAGGAAGGTCAGAGAAGGCTCCTGACAGATGAAGCGACAGCTTCAATCATATTTTCAATAAGCAATGTCTTTAAAAATTTTGAATGGATTCCGCATTTGCAAATGTGAGAACTCATTAGGTGAACAGTCTTCCTGCTTGGTTCACTGACAGAAGTCACAGAACCTTGAGGAATATTTGCAAGAATGCCTCCTTTCCCACAACAGGCCAAGCCCTGACCCCAGAGTGCCAGTCTGAGGGGTGAGTACCTCCCAGCAGCAGCATGCCACTCAGGTTTCCTTAAAAGACTGAATTAAGCAACTTTGCTGGTGGTCCAGTGGCTAGGACTCCATGCTCGCAATGCAGGGAGCCTGGGTTTGATCCCTGATCAGGGAACTAGATCCCATAAGCCACAACTAAAGATCCTGCATGCCACATCTAAGACCTGGTGCAGCCAAATAAAAATAAATGTAAAAAAGACTGACAAGTTCATATCTCTGAGACTGTACATTAGGAAACCATTTAAGAGTCTAGCTATTTCTGAAAAAGCCCAATAAAAAATGAAAGTAGCAAACCTACTATGAAATTATGTAGCACAGCAATGAAATTATGGGAAGTCAGTTGCACAATGAGCAGCACACTGGGGCAGTGCAGGCCTGGGACATCAGTCCCTCAGTGGGGGCTGCCCAAGAGGCAGGTTGAAAAGGTCCCCCTCTCTGTCTCATTTTCTCTTTGTTCTAACAGCCTCTCAGGCTCCATAACCTGTCTCATCCAATGGCGAAAAAGTAAGCTATTGCTTTATAAAAGGTTAAAGAACAAAATTGATTATTTTCATCACAAATTTCAGGATAAGTTGTTGATTCTTGCTCTTCATACCTGATTTGGATCATTTGCATGATTGTGCATCAGATGTTCTGATTTGATAAGAGGGTGGGTTTATGTTGGCAATCAGGTTCAAGTTCAAATCCTGGCTCTGTCCCTTCTGGGCTGAGGGATGCTGAGAACTAATTTCCTGAATCTGTTTTCTGCCATTGGTGATGATGATGATAGCTTCACAGCCCTGCTCGATACAGATCATATTGTAACACGTGTGTGCTCAGTAGATGACATGGCTCTAATTCCTGTCAGACGCTGCTGTCCTTCCCCATCTCCAGCGAATCTTGATCCCCTAAGAAAGCCAGCCTTCCCTGCTCCAGATCCCAGTCAAAGGCTGTGTGGGAGAACAGTGTGAGCTCTCATCCCAAGAGGGCTGGCCTTTGCTCCCTGGCTCCTAACAGGTCAAGTCTGGGCACTGGTGTAATGGGCCCCAGGCAGGAGTGTCTCCCCTGGGGTGTGTGTGGAAGCACAAGTGCTCAGCACCACACCTGCTGGTCCTGGATCTGGCTCTGTTGGTGCACGCAGCCCCATTTGGCCAGCACTGAGCTAGGGTTTGCAAGAGAATCAAAAAGAAGGATTGGGTTGGCTGCACCAATAGGATGTTGCACTGTGAAGGAGAGACAATATAAAACACACATGAGCCCTTCGTGAGCAGGGGCGCTGGACAGGGCTAGGTGTACAGCAGCACATTATGGCTGGAGGACAGAAAAGGGAGTCCAAGGGAACAAGAAAGTACCTGGAAGATTATAAAACAGGAAGGACTTCAGAAAACAATCTCATAAGGTTGTTTATGAACTCCTGGATTCCCCTTTCTTCAACTCTGGGCTGGGTGATTATCGATCTGATCTGCCCTAATCAGTACACCAAAGGCTCTGAGGACTTACTGAATGTCCCCTGCCCAGGTTCAGTTCAGTTGAGTTCAGTTCAGTCCAGTTCAGTCACTCAGTCGTGTCCGACTCTTTGCGACCCCATGAATCGCAGCACACCAGGCCTCCCTGTCCATCACCAACTCCCGGAGTTCACTCAGACCCACGTCCATCGAGTCAGTGATGCCATCCAGCCATCTCATCCTCTGTCGTCCCCTTCTCCTCCTGCCCCCAAACCCTCCCAGCATCAGAGTCTTTTCCAATGAGTCAACTCTTCGCATGAGGTGGCCAAAGTACTGGAGTTTCAGCTTTAGCATCATTCCTTCCAAAGAACTCCCAGGGCTGATCTCCTTCAGAATGGACTGGTTGGATCTCCTTGCAGTCCAAGGGACTCTCAGGAGTCTTCTCCAACACCACAGTTCAAAAGCCTGCCCAGGTTACAGACTGTGTAATGTGTGGCTTAGGCAAATAGGACAGCAAAGGCTTTGAAAACCACAGCCCAGAGAAGGCAGGTTGAAATTTACATTGTGAACCTACCTGCTTAACATGAAAAGTCAAGATTTTTCATAGATTATTAACAAGACTCAGAGTCTTGTAATATTCAAAATGTCCAGGATGCAATCCAAATGTACTTGACACATGAAGAACCACAAAAAATCTCAATTTTCCCAAGGAAGAGAACGGTCAAAAGACTACCAACGCTGAGTTGGTGGATGTCAGAATTATCTGACAAACATTTTAAAGAAGTTATTGTGAAAATGCTCCAATCAGTGATGGACACGTTAGAAATTAAATATACAGTAACTGGAAGAAAAAATTCACTGAGTGGACTCAATAGCGGATTGGGGATGAGAGAGAATGAGTCAGTAAATTTGAAGACAGATCAACAGATGACCCAATCTGAAGAAGAGGGAGAAGAAAAGATTGACAAAAGGAGAATTTCAGTGACTTTAGACAGTACCAAAAGTGTAATACTCATGTCATCAGAGTTCCAGAAGGAGAAAGAGTACAGAGCCCCTAAAAAGGAAACAAAACAAAACAAAACTTAAAGACATAATGACTGCAAGCTTCCTAAACTGGGCAACACTTCAGACCTATAGATTTAAGAAGCTCAGAGAACTAATGAGGATACACCTAAAGAAAGCCCTGCCAGACACAACAAAATCAAATTGTTGAAACCTAAGGATGGAGGAAAATTGCTGAAAGCAGCCAGATGAAAAGTGATACACTGAACAGGGGAATAGTAATTCAAGTGACTTGTAGATTTCTCATCAGGAACTACTGGAGAAGAAGGGGAAACATGATTTTTAAAGTGCTGCAAGAAAAGGATGGTAAACTACTGATAGAATTCTATATCCATTAAAAATATCCTTTAGGTGTAAAAGGTGAAATAAACATATTCTCAGATGAAGAATAAGTAATGGAATTCACAACCAGAAAATCTCCCTCAAAATTAAAAGAAAATGTTTGGATTGAAAGAAAATGATACCAGAAAAATGTTGGAACATCAGAAATGAAGGAAGCACAACAGAAATAGTCATGATTTGCATACATATAATAGAGTATCCTTTTCCTCTTGAGTTCTTTAATATATATTTGAAGATCCACATTAAAAATATTATATTGGCTGATGGGGTATTTAAAGTATGTAGATGAAATACATAAGAAAACTATACCGTAAAGGAGAGAATAAGGGAGCTATTTGGTAGCAAGGATTTTGAATTGCACTTGAATTCCAAAAGGAATTGCTTAAAATATGTATATTGTAATTACTTGAGCCACCACTTAAAAACTCTATGAAAAGATGTTAAAATCATAAAAATTAAATTAAAATAGAATCTTAAAAATTCAAATAACTGAAACAAGGAAAGGGGAACAGAGTAACAAAAAACACAATGGGAAAAAGCAAACAAATAATAAAACAGGAGACCAAAACTCAAACAGATCAATACTTACATTAAACACAAATTATATAAATGTAGCAGTTAATAGACAGAAATTGTTAGAATCAATACTACCTATTTGCTGTGTTAAAGAAACTCACTGCAAATATAATGATATAGGTAGGTTAAAGATAAAAGGATGGAAAATTACAGATCATAAAAATTTTAATCGAGATCAATTTCAAGAAGCTTTATCAATATCAGGCAAAGTAGACTTCAGACCAAAGAAAACTGCCCCAGATAAAAAGAGATATTACACAATGATCAAAGGATAAATTCAGAAAGAAGGTGGAATAGTCCTAAATGAATGTGGATTTAACAATAAGACTTCAAAATACTTAGAAGAAAAAACTGACAAAACTGAAAAGAGAAATAGAAACAGCCATAAGTATAATTGCAGGGCTCTAAACTTCTCTCTCAGTAGCTGAAAGAACAAGTAGACAGAAAATCAGCAAGGGTATAGAAAATCTGAACAAAACCATCAATCAACTGGATCTAACTGACATCAACAGAACACTTTACAACAAGTACAGAATACACATCTTTTTAAAATGCACAGGGAATATTCACAAAGACAGACAATACGCTCACTCCTTCACAAAACTGAAGGCATTTTAAATGATTTAAATCATACCAATTATGTTCTTAGATCATAAGGCAATTAAACTAGAATTAGTAAAGAAAGACAACAAAACCATCTTACACAATAGACTTTTAAATAATTCAGTAGTCAAAGAGAAAATCTCAAGGGGAGTTAGAAAATATTTTAAACAATGAAAATAAAAATGCAACATATCACAATTTGTTATACGCAGCTAAGCAGCTCTTAAGAGGGAAATTTATAGTCCCCAAATACATATATTACAAAAAAAAAATCTCAGATCAATAATCTAAGCTTTAACCTGAATAAAGTAGAAAAATCAGTGCAAAATACACCTAAAGGAAACAGAATGAGCAGAAAGTCTAAAAGTAAGAACAGAAATCAATGAAATTTAAATCTAAAAACCAATACGGACAACCAATTAAGCCAAAATTGGTTCTTTTAAATGATCAATAAAATTGACAGAACTTTAACAATGCAGATCAAAAAAAAAAAAAAAAAAAAGAGAGAGAGAGAAAGAAGAAAAGACGCTAACTGCTGAATCCGAAAAGAAAGGGCATATCACCAAAGTCCCCCTGAGGTATTAAGTTACAAGAGAAAATCATAAACAATACTATGCACATAAATTCAACAACTTTGATGAAATGGAACAATTTCTCAAAACAACAAGCTACCCAAAACTACTTATTTCTATTTTCTGTAACTGTTAAAGAAGCTGAATTTATAGTTAATACACTTCTGAAAAGGCAATACCTGATTGCAGATGAATTCACAGATTTTATGAATCTACCAAACATTTAAAGAAAAAATATCACCAATTATATACAACTTACTGGAAAAAATAGAGGGGTGTGTGTGTGTGTGTGTGTGTGCACACATGCATGCTCAGTCATGTCCGACTCCTTGCAATCCCATGGACTGTAGCCCACCAGGCTCCTCTGCCCATAGAACTTTCCAGACAAGAATCCTGGAATGGGGTGCCATTCCTTTCTCCTGGGGATCTTTCCAACCCAGGGGCTGAACCTGCATCTCTTAGGTCTCCTCCATTGGCAGGTGGACTCTTTTACCACTAGAGCCACTGGGAAGCCCTGAAGGAGAGATAATTGTCTCCAACTTGTTTATGAGACTAGCATTACACTGGGACCAAAAGTAGACAAAGACAGTAGCGCATAAACAGAAAGCTATGTTCAATAACCTCCATGGCAATAGACACGAAAATTCTCAACATAATATGCCAAATTGAAATAACAAAAGAAAAACTCTTAATATACCAAGAGAAAGTGGAATTAAACTCTGGAGTGCAATGATTCCCTGCAATGAAATCCCTGGTTCAATATTCAAATATCATCCAATGTAATCTACCATATTAATGTCTAAAGAAGAAAAAAATCCACATGATCATATTAACTGATGTAGAAATGTATATGATAAAATTCAACATTCATTAATGATAGAAATTCTCAACAACAAAAAATACAAGGAAACTTCCTCAATCTGATAAAAAAATACCTACTAAAAATCTATAACAAATATCTTATTGATGAAAGATTTCTGACTAAGAGTGATAACCAGGGAAGAGTTTCCTCTCTCATCATGTCTGCTCAACATCATACTAGAAATTCTAGTTAGTGCAATAAGAAAAAGAAATAAAAGGCATAGAGATTAGAAAGAAAGAAATAAACCTACCCCTACTCACTGATTATATGAATATCTGTGTAGAAAATCCCAAGGAATCTAAACCTCTTAGCACTGATATATGAGTTTAGTAACATCACAGAATACAAAGTCACAAACATCAGTAACTAGCAATAACTAGCAATGAATAATTGCAGATCCAAATGAAAACACATATACCTGTGCATGTGTGTGAGCACGCACACACACGCACACACACACACAATCATTTACAATAGCTTCAAATGAAATATTCAGGTATATATCAGATGGTGATTGCAGCCATGAAATTAAAAGATGCTTACTCCTTGGAAGGAAAGTTATAACCAACCTAGATAGCATATTCAAAAGCAGAGACATGACTTTGCCAACAAAGGTCCATCTAGTCAAGGCTACGGTTTTTCCAGTGGTTATGTATGGATGTGAGAGTTGGACTGTGAAGAAGACTGAGCGCTGAAGAATTGATGCTTTTGAACTGTGGTGTTGGAGAAGACTCTTGAGAGTCCCTTGGACTGCAAGGAGATCCAACCAGTCCATTCTAAAGGAGATCAGTGCTGGATGTTCACTGGAAGGACTGATGCTAAAGCTGAAACTCCAGTACTTTGGTCACCTGGTGTGAAGAGTTGACTCATTGGAAAAGACCCTGATGCTGGGAGGGACTGGGGGCAGGAAGAGAAGGGGACGCCAGAGGATGAGATGGCTGGATGGCATCACCGACTTGATGGACATGAGTTTGAGTGAACTCCGGGAGATGGTGATGGACAGGGAGGCCTGGCGTGCTGCAATTCATGGGGTCGCAAAGAGTCGGACACGACTGAGTGACTGAACTGAACTGAAACATGTATAGAACTTTTATGCAGAAAATTATAAAATGCTAATAAAACAAATCAAAGAAGATTTAAATATATGAAGAAGCATACTGTGTCTACCTAATACATAGAAAAAGATGTGTAAGTACACTCAACATTTTAAAGACTTCAATCCTCTAATTCATGTACAGACTTCATGTAATACCAATAAAAATCCTGGCAGAATATTTTTCAGATATAGATAAACTGATTCTATAAATATGTATGGGCAAGCAAAAAAAAAAAAAAGGACCAGAAATATTGAAAAAGGAGAATAAAGTTAGAGGAGTGACGCTTCCTAATTTTAAGACTTATTATAAAAGTGACATTGTCAAAAGGACAGGCGCATATTTCAATGGGACATAATACGGAATCTCCCACCCAGCATAAACCTCCCAAACCCACATAAACATTGCCTGCAGGTATTTGAAAAACATAAAAGCAATTCAATGATGAAAGAATAGTCTTTTCAAGAAATTATATTGGAAAGTCATTCATTCATTCTAAATAAATGAAACCCTGATCTGTTCTCCATCATTATAGTTTTGTCTTTTGGATAATGTCATATAAATGAAACCATACATACAATACATAACTTTTTGAGACCTGATCCTTTCATGCAAGTCATTGCATATATCAGTAGTTTGTTTTTAATTCCTGAATAGTATTTCATAATATTGATGTACTCCAGTTTTTTTAATCAAAGGACATTCGAGTTGTTTCCAGTTTTGGGCAACCATGAATGGAACTTCTATAAACATTTTACATAGAACTTTGTGTGAACACACATTTTCATTTCTTTGGGGCAGATTTTCTCAATCTGGACACTACTGAAATTTCGGACTAGCTATTTCTTTGTTTGGGGGGCTGTCCTGTGCACTTTAGAAGGCTTAGCAGCATCCCTGCTTCTACCCATTAGATTCTAGCAGTATTCAGACTACATTTCAGTTGTGACAATCAAAATATCCCTAAATCTAGCCCAATGTCCCCTGGGGGCAAAATCATTCCTGGTTGAGAACCAGCGCTCCAGGGTAAATACTTAGGAGCAGGACTGCTGGGTCATATGGCAAATGTGTTTCTAAATTTACAACAATCTGTCAAACTGTATTCCTGAGTGGTTGTGTCATTTTTATATCACCAACAATGTGATGTAAAATTTGCTTTGCACTCTCACCAGCACCTGGTACTGCCAGTATATTTTTTTTCTGACTTTCTTATAGGTATGTAGTGGTTTTAATTTTCATTTCCCTAATGGGGTTTACATGGTATTCTTCAAACTGAGAGGGTCCTGGTTTATTCCCTGCCTCCAAAGAGTATAGTGGTTGTTGAAAATCGATTGAAAATTTAAAGTAATTCCTCTCATTAATTTATCATAGAACTAATGCTTTCAAAGGTTTTCAGTATTTGGCGGAGGAGGAAAAGGGAGACCCAGGAAGACTGAGTTGGAAAATACCTTTCTGTACATTCACACAGAAAGACACCTGATGGCAAAGGTTGTTAACGAAGGCTCAGATCTGAAATGATACTCCCTTGAAACACATCCTGGCATTAGACTAGAAAACAAAGAGGCCTCATTCTATCACCCACAGAAAAGAGCAAGAACCCAATTCTCTATAAGAACAGAAAGAGGCTTCTGAGCTAAGGGGTAGAAGGAAAATCAGGGGCCAGGAGACCTGGGAGGCAGGACACCTGAATTTTAACTACAGCTCTTCCACTCAGCAGATTACCCTGGGCAAATAATTTTTATCCTGAATCCAAATTTCCTCATACTTTAAATAAGAATTATGACCTTTATCTCACAGGGTTACAGTGATGACAGAATGAGATAGTGTGTTTGGAAATGCACAGCATGCCTCAGGCAATTAATACATGTAGAGTTAATGAGTAAATCTTTTTCAGAGTCTGTAAAGGTGGAGTAAGAAGTTGGTTGAACATATTTAGTCTTTGGATTTCATATAATTGTTTTACTTCTAATTAGCCAACTTTGAGTGCCAGGAAGTTGATAGCTTTCTGTCTGATTTAACACCTTTCATGACATCATTCATATCATGAATTTAAAGATACCCAAACTATCCATCAAGGGTGAGACAGAATAAAGAAATATTCAGATATGCAAGGACTCAAAAAATTGCATCTTTCTTAAGGAGCTATAAAACTTGTCACAGCGTATTCTCTGGTAAACTGCAGGGTGCTGGATTCAGACAGGTCTCAGTCTGCATTCTAGTTCCACCAGTTACAAACCAGAGGTAAGTCAACTAATCTCTCAGAACATTAGTTTCCCAACATGTAAAGGAGGGTAATGCCTAATTTATAAAGTGGAGATGAAGTGTGTAAGGCAGTGGCACTTAGGTAGTATGTAAGGCAGATAGGTGTCCAGCAGAGGTTCATGGCTTTCTTTCTTCAATCCTCACTGCCCAAAACAATAAGCTATTTTTATGTTCCATTCCTACAGGTCAACGGTCTGGAGGTCAAGGTGCAGAGTATATATAAACTCGTGGGACATATAAACTCATGGAAGGGATTTGCTCTACAGTCAGAGACTCCTGAAAGCCCTTAAGGCTCCAACGTTTTCAAGACTCACAGGAATGAATTTCTAAAGGTGGAACATCAGACACTCAGATGAGCCAGTGTGAGTGTCATATCCACTACACTATGGACAGGGAGACGGACCATGGAAGGTCAGGGAAACCATACATTTCAGGTATTTGGGATAGGCCTTACAACATACCATATAGGCAGCAGGCATGCCAACTCACAGGCTGAATGTGACAATGTCTTAATAAACATTATGTTTATAGTCATAAAAGCTTCTTTCCACTTTCAAACCCATGATTTCACTGCCCAGTGCCAACAGAAATCAGAGAATGTGGCCGACTACTTTGATGACCACAAAGCCTTCTTGCTGTGTATTTGTCCCTTTGCAATGTGACAGTTGGACTATAAAGAAAGCTGAGCGCCGAAGAATTGATGCTTTTGAACTGTGGTGCTGGAGAAGACTCTTGAGAATCCCTTGGACTGCAAGGAGATCCAACCAGTCCATCCTAAAGGAGACCAGTCCTGGGTATTCATTGGAAGGATCGATGCTGAGGCTGAAACTCCAATACTTGGCCACCTCATGCGAAGAGCTGACTCATTGGAAAAGACCCTGATGCTGTGAGGGATTGGGGGCAGGAGGAGAAGGGGAGGACAGAGGATGAGATGGCTGAATGGCATCACCAACTCCATGCACATGGGTTTGGGTGGACTCTGGGAGTTGGTGATGGACAGGGAGGCCTGGTGTGCTGCAGTTCATGGGGTCACAAAGAGTTGGACACGACTGAGTGACTGAACTGAATGGGACTTTGCCCCTCCTTTTATTAAGGATGGAGTCTATCTGCCCAGAGGCTGGCTCAGCCATGGGACTTGCTTTGGCCAATGTTTCCACGGGACATTAGTAAACTTGATGCAAGTAGAGGCTTGAGCTGAACCTCCGCAGTAGGCTGCCCCCTCTTATTGCCCTGATCCATACTGTAAGGGTCTTGAGCCTTCTCAAGGATGAAATCTAGATGGAGGCTCAGCAAGAGCCAGAGTTGTGAATCAGGCCATCTTGGATGGTCCTGCACCACCCAGACTAACTGCCAGATGCTGCAGCCCCAGGAGAGGCTCCAGAAAATTCCAGAGCAGAATGCTGACTCCAGAACAGGAACAAATCCAGTGTCTCTGTGTTAAGCCACCCAGTTTTGGTGTGGTTTACTCCACCACCATGGAAAACCGATACAGCCCAGCAGGGACCTTACTACCAAATGCATTTTACATCTGAACAACAAAGATGGTCCAGGAGCTTGGGAGACATGCCCAAGATCATGCACCCAGTCTGGGACTCTTAATCCATGACATCTGAGTCTGGGCGTCTGGTTGGGATCCACCAGGAAGACCCCTTGCTTAGTTCTCAGTTGCCATTAAACCAGATGAAGCACCCAGAGGTCGTCACTAACTGCTTTCATAGATTTTACCAGTTGTATAACAAGTAATGGATTCCTCCCATTGCACACACACCCTCTTCCCCCAGAGTGTCTGTAGTGGGGGTTGGGGCTGCATGTGCCAGGGGGTGATGGGCAACTTCACTCCAACACTGGTTTCCATGCAGACCCGCATGACTTGGGGTGGAGTTATTTTCCTCTCTCTCCCATGTCTTCTTTTCCTTCTGGGGACCAGCCCTCTTACCCATGGCCCCACTAGCAGCTCTGGTGATGGGCAAGCTGAGTTCACCTTTGCTGAGGGGACTGCAAACTCCAGCAGCAGCCCTTTTGGAGGTAGCACTTCACAGGAGGTAGCACTTCACAAGTCTCTGGAGGTGCAGTAAGTAGCACAGAATGTCTGATTTCTCTTGCTTTAGCCACAAGAAACAGACATGTCGTGATTTGCGAGTAGGAGCATGAGAAAGAATGGGTCCTGTAGCTTTGAGTGCGCCTGCGCGGAAGCCCCCGCCTCTGCCTGGCCTCGCTCTCACAGCTCTCCCCGCATCTGCATCTACTGATACAGTTGCCATTCAGGCTTTCTCACGCATCTGAACTCGGCAGAGAGCTCATACTGGTCTTGCCTTCCTGGGGTCTGGGAGAGCGTCCTCCCTGTGGTCACCAGTTCTACACAGCCTATCCATGATGGCTCTCTGGCTGATGGTTCGCCCTGCCTGGACCCCAACCTGGTGTCCAGCCTTCTCTCTGAGTGAGTCGTGGACACGCCTCCCTACCTCCAGTGTCTCCTGCTGGGGCTCCACCAGTAAGCCTTGGGATTGGCCTCTGCGAGTCTTGCGGGAAGAAGGCAGGAGGTTGGTCAAGTGCATCCTTGAGTCTGACCCTTGCTCCCTTCCGACCTCTTCAGATGTTTAACCTGGTTCTTTCTGGGAAAAACTGCCGGGCCAGTGTCCATGCTGGGAGCAGCAGTGCAGGGTCTGTTCCCATCTGTCCTGGGGCCGGAGGGCCAGGGTCTGGGCAGGAGTGGGGCTGTACATGTCACTCACCATGGGGCCAGGCTCCAGCATGATGCTTACCTGCTCTGGAACCCTCTGGCCCAAGTTTCATGGACGTTACTTTAAAAGACCACCACTGTTGCCTGGTGGCCCAGTGGTTAGGATTCCAGCAGCAGCCTGAAGCTTCAGAGCCTGGAGAGCGCGTGGGCAGCTTGGGCCCTCCCCAGGCTGGCTGGACAGTGAGTCCCCCATGCCTGAGCTCATGAGGTGCACACGGTGACTGTGTCCACTTTCTCCCAAACACCCAGCAGGGTCCTGTCATCCCCTACCACCTGCCCTGCGTCCTTGGTAGAATCTAAGATCTGAAGGCAGGAGTCCTCCTTGTGTCGTCCCCAGCTTGGGGGTCCCACATCCCCCCATCACCTCCCATGCTGTCAGGGGGAGGGCTGGGGCAGCACTTACCCCCCACCCGAGCCGCCGTTCTTGCTGAAGTGTGTGCGTGGCTCGCTGGAGGCCAGCTTCAGCAGCTCCGTCCATTCCCGCTCCCACTCCTCCTCCGTGTACACCAGCCCTGACTGGCACGAAGGGGGGTGGGTTAGGAGGTGGCGTCCACCTCTTCAGCCCTGCACCCACATCAGTCTGGCTGAGACCAACTTCCCGGCTTGGTCAGCCTGGGGTGAGCACTGTTAGTGGCCAAGGACCGTCAGCATTTGCTCTGGACAGAATTTGTTCAGAACCCCCAACCTCCAACCTCTATGCTGTCAGAAGTGCACTCAGCAACAGTGGTCATTCTCAGGGATTCCAAGGAACCTGCACACGTACTGGGCTGGGTGCCAACCACTGACATGTGTGCAGGGACCTGGGCAGACCCATCTTTAAGGGCTTCCATGCCAGCAAAGGGCCAGTGCTCACTAAGGTTCTGGGATAAGCATTCTCTTTGGACTGAGCTCACACCCTGGGGCTGGGGCCATGCCAGGGCCAATCAGCGGCTGCATCGGCAGTGACCTGACAGGTGACTACCTAACCCCCCGTTCAGGTTGGGGCAGCCTTGTGAGTGAGGGTAGGTGGTTTCCATAATCACACCAGGACAGGTGAGGGGTGGACGTCTGGTCACTGCGGGCAGGGGCTGACTGTTGCAATGGGTTCCTCTTTAGTGGGTTTGAGTAGGGATGGAGCCATTGCTGCCGCATCTCATAAGACAGACTTGACATTGGGGCCCCAAAGAGGACCCCATCTTGGCCTTGGCTGCACCCTGGCACGGTCCCGGCTCTGCCATGCTGACAGGTACCCACCTCCTTGTTCTGCTGTGTCTGCTGCCACCTCCACCTTCGCTTCAGGGCCTCCCTCTCGGCCCCTGTCCTCATCATGGTGTAGAGAGCTTTCCGCAAAACCAGGTCCCGGTCGTGAAAGCCCCACATTCCTGCAGCCAGGAGGTCCGTGAGTAGACGAGAGAGGAAAGATGTGAAAGTAAAGTGAACGCGTTAGTCTCTCAGTCGTGTCCGACTCTTTGCGATGCCATGGCCTGTAACCCGCCAGGCTCCTCTGTCCATGGAATTCTCCAGGTAAGAAAACTGGAGTGCATAGCCATTCCCTTCTCCAGTGGATCTTCCTGACCCCAGGATTGAACTCAGGTCCCCTGCTCTGCAGGTAGATTCTTTATCTTCTGAGCCACAAGAAAATATGTGAGGAAGGGGCAAAACAGGAGGAGTTGAGACCACCACCACCTACCAGTCCTGGCCCCCACAACTTTGTGAACAGATAATGCAGTAGCGAGATATTCAGTTCTCTCGATCAGCAAGCAGCTCCCCTCTGCCCTCCCTCCTGATGTTTCCTGCAGATGCAGGCATGGAATGAAGGAGCACAGCCCCTTCTTAAAGCAACAGCCATTTCACTAAGTCTCGGGGGCCCTTCCCAGGCTGCCCTCAACCTCTCAAGGTTTGTTCTGAGGGATGTAATGTTTGTGGTTCTGACCTTGTGTTGGAGTGGGAGAGAGCCTGTGGGGACGGTGGATTATGGTCCTCATGCAGGGCCCCAAGGCAGGATGGCAGTCAGACCCCAGTTTCATCAAGGGTCTGCTGCATCCAGTATCTGTAGCCCTGAGGCATCTCTGTACATATCTGGGCCCCGGGAGAGCACCTGCTTCTGAGGGAAGTGCCCCACCTGGCCCAGGGGTCATAAGAACAACCCAGCATCTCTGAGCACATCCTTGGGGAAGCTCAGAAGTGGTTAAGAAACCCAATCAATGGAAGAAGCGCCAAGAGAGATGCAGCTCTGGCTACAGGGAGAGACTAGGGAAATTTATTCATTCATTTGTTCATTTGTTTAACTGAATACTATTAATTCCACTTAATTCCATACTAATTTTACAGTAAGGGTGAGGCGCCATTCTAAGTGATGGGAATACCCACAGCAGCAACTAGGGCAGACTAAATTCCTAAAATCTCATGGAGTCCACACTGAGGGGAAGGGAGGGGAGGCAGCCATAGAATTAACATGTAACACACTATGTTGCAGGCAGTGGCAATGTAAGGGGAGATGAAGCAGGCTAAGAGGACAGAGTGCTGGGTGGTTTGGTCAGAGTGTGAGTGGAGACATTGGGGCAAAGACATGAGTGGTTAGGGACAGGGTTGAGTCACCATCCCAGGTGGAGGAAAAGGTCAGGGCCAACCCCAAGGGGCCCCATGTGGTGTACTAGGGAGGGGAGGGTGTCTGCAGTTGGGATGGAAGGGGCAAGGTAGAGAGTGCAAAGGTGGGCTTTGAAGTGAGCTGGGACCCTCTGGAGAGCTTTTGGAGAGCAGTGACCCACAGTGACTGATGATCAAAGGCTCAGTCTGGCTGCACATCCTTTTGTGCAAAGACATGAGATAACAGGGGCCTGCTGTGGGCTTTCTGGTCGTCTTTTTCTGCAGTCTTTTTCTACAGACAGAGGAAGATGGCCATCAATGCTCCTTTTATGAACTGGCCGAGCTGAGCTTTCTCATCCCTCCGATCTGCCTGCAGCCTCCTCCCAGGCAGGGCAAGTCCCGGGTCCAGTCTACTCATCATGGCTCCTTGTCTGGGTCTCTTGTGCAGAGAATCTCCTTGTCCCACACGTTTGCCCACAAGCCTGACCCCAGGATTACTGTCATTTCTATGCGTGCCCCACACCCTAGGTCAATGGCAGGGCTGGTCAGCAGGTCCAGTAAGCACTGCTGGTGAGTGTAGAGTGGCCACTTTGAGCAGACTTGCTTGTACATAGCTTAGCAATTTGAGTACCAAGGGGAAACAAAGTACTGGGAGGAAAGAATCAACCCGCCGTGAGTCCCAGGTTCAGTCTCAGCCCAGCCTCTCACAGCAGGAGCAAGGGCCACCTGCAGGAGGCTTTCTGCTCCCAGGCAGAACTGGGGGGCCTGCTGTGCTACTGTGAGACACCTGCCATCAGTCAGGACCACGGTGGCGTGTGACCACCTGGCTTGTGGCCTTGTCCACCTGTGGTCATGACGGGGGCAGTGCCTGTGTACACTGAGTGTTAGAAAGACAAAGGCATTCCCGTGCCTGAGACTTTGCAAGGAGGAGAGATGTCTTCTTTTGTAATTTTTCTCTAGGTTTGATACAGAATAAGGTGAAATAAGTTCCATAAGAGAGGGATACTGAATATTTTATGATGGAATAAGACATAACTTGCAAAACATGTTTTTGAAGAATAGCGTGAAAAATTCAATTTACAATTTTAAGGGGAAAATATTGGATTCCAAACCGTGAACACTGTGAGATCCTAATTTCACTGGAAGTATATACAAACATGTGGAAGACAATATACCAAAATATTAAAAGCAGACATCGCTGGGCAGTGGAATTGCTGATTGTTATTTTACTATGCTGAATGGGAGTCAACAGACAGGAATGAGTTAATACTGAAACAGAAAGGGGGCAGTGGGTGGGTGCCCTTGTTTTCCCTATCACCCTTGGTCAAGCCTAAGGAGCATGGAATGTTTCCTTTGCACTTGGGCTCCATCCTCCTTTGGGTATCTCGGGGCCCGTCCCAGACGCCCTGCATTTCCCTCGAACACTTTTCGGGCTCAGCTCAGCCCACCTCTTACAGAACAGACCTCTCACTACAGGTCTGAAGTGAGGTCTGGGGCATCCTTGCTCTGGGTCACAGCATTGAGTTAAGGTCATGTTTACCTGGGGAGGTGAGTTTGACCAACAAGGACCATATTCTTGTTGGAGGGGCCCATCCCTGGAGAGGGTCCTCAGACTGCAGGAGTAATAAGGCACCACCAGCTATGATGCTGGGGTCCTTGGCACAAATCCAGTCCTGCATGTGTATGTAAGCCTGGGTCCAGAGGGGTTACATGGTCTTCCAGAAAGTGTACTGTGACCTTCTGCCGTCCAAACATTGCCGCCCACACCTGTGCATTTGCTGGTGTCGCTTTTTGCAACCAGGAAGCTCACATCTGTTGGAAGAGTTTGCTGACCTCTCTGCAGTATATTCTGACTGTGCTGATCTCTGTATTACTTACCCATGTCTGTCTTTTTGTCAGTCTAAGTGCATCAGCTGCAGTCAGCGTGGTGGCTGCAGATCTACCCAGCCTCACGCACTGTCCCACAGACTTTCTGCTCAAGCTCAACAGGGCTCAGCCCTGATCCCAAACACCGTTATTACCTGACTTTCCACTTTATCCGTGTGTTCTCCCGGCCTGGAGGGTCTTATTTATATTCTTTCAAGTTCTTCAAGCCTCAGGAAAATCTCAGCTCCTCCAGGAAGTCCTCTTTGATTGCTCTAGACCCCGATGTCTACTGCCCATCCCTGCAGGTCTGCTCAGGCCTCCTTCTATCAGGACAGATCTTTTCTCATGTGCGCTCTATGCCCCTACCAGGCCTGCCAGCTGCTTGACAAGAAGGCTGGGGGTTGCTGGCTCCATCCCTTGGGGATCTTTTCAGTTGACAGTGATGCACGTCGCTCTACTTAGTATAAGATTGTCCTCTAATGATACACAGAGAAGGCCTGGGCACTGCCACCCTCTGTCTACACTGCAGGGCTTACCCAGTGAGGCCGCATGTAAAAGGCAGTTCCCGTCCCCTGTCGTGGCCAAAGGAAGAAGCCGTTTACAGCTCGTGCACACGGTGGACCACCAATTCAGGCGACCTGGAACAGAAGCTCATGTTTAGAATCCCAGGACAAACACGGATGTATGCTAAGTAAACTGTAATATCAGTGGGTGATTTTCTAGAGGATTCTAGAGAACTTCAGTGGTGAGGCGGAGGGTTATGGGTGTGTGTGCTCAGCTGGTCAGTCGTGTTCAATTTTGCAACCCCATGGACTGTAGCCTGTTGGCTTCTCTGTCCATGGGATTTTTCAGGGAAGAATACTCGAGTGGGTTTCCATTTCCTCCTTCAGATGATCTTCCTGACCCAGGGTTTGAACCTGAGTCTACTGCGGCTCCTGCACTGGCAGGTGGATTCTTTACCACTGAGCCACCAGCGTGATGGCTACTTATGCTCAGACAAAACATAGATATTTTTCCTTTTAAGATAAAAAATAGCCAAATCCTTCCATCAGTTAACAAGAAACTCAAGATTAAAGCCTTCTCTTCTTGAATCTGGGAACATATTTTACACAAAATATAAAATTTTTGTGTAATTTCCTCGAACACAATTTCTCTTCCCAAAAGTTATTTTAAAAAATCATTCTTTGTTGATGCATACATACCTTTGAGAGTATGGTTAAATTTAATTTTTTAAAATTGATGTATAGCTGATGTACAATGCTCCCAGTATACAGCAAGGTGGTTCAGTTATACATACATACATATACCTATGGTTTTTCAGATTATTTTCCATCATAGGTTATTACCTATTCAAAGATATTGAATATATTTTCCTGTGTTATACAGTGGGTCTTTATTGTTTATCTATTTTACACATAGTAATGTGTATTTGTTAATCCCAAACTCCTAATTTATCCCCCTCTTTCCCCTTTGATAACTATAAATTTGTCTTTTCTGTGTCTGTAGGCCTATTTCTTGGAGAAGGCAATGGCACCCCACTCCAGTACTCTTGCCTGGAAAATCCCATGGATGGAGGAGCCTGGTAGGTAGGCTGCAGTCCATGGGGTCACTAAGAATCGGACACGACTGAGCGACTTCACTTTCACTTTTCACTTTCATGCATTGGAGAAGGAAATGGCAACCCACTCCAGTATTCTTGCCTGGAGAATCCCAGGGACGGGGTAGCCTGGTGGGCTGCCATCTATGGGGTCGCACAGAGTCGGACACGACTGAAGCGACTTAGCAGCAGCAGCAGGCCTATTTCTGTTTTGTAAATAAGTTCTTTGTATCTTTTTTTTTTGGAGAAGGAAATGGAAACACATTCTAGTATTCTTGCCTGGAAAATCTCATGGACAGAGGAGCCTGGTAGGCTACACTCCATGGGGTCGCAAAGAATTGGACACGACTGAGCGACTTCACTCACTCACTATCATTTTTTTTAGATTCCACATATCAGTGATATCATGTGATATTTGTCTTTTTCTCTCTGACTACATTTAATTTTATACATCAAACCACTGTAGGTATTTTGGTAGAGTCATATTAAATTTCATTAACACATCTTGAGACTTTTGCTTCCAGGAAAACAGAGTAGACATCTTCTCCCCCTACTGTTTCTATTAAGTACAACTAAAACCCTTGGACATTATGTATAAAACAGCATGGGCAGACTGAAAGGTGGAGAGAAGGCAGACTGGTTAAGAAACTCAAGACCTGAGCTCAACCTGGTGGTAAGTGCCCTGGGTTCCTCTTTGGCTCACAAACCCCAGATTAGATGCTAGAGAAGGTGACAGTCTGGAAATAATGGAAATCATTAAAAAAAAAAAAATGATGCTCTCTCTAGACAGAATACCAAGAGAGGGTTAGTTGAGCCTGACAGCCACAGCTTAGAAATAGCCACTCTATTCCAGCTGTATCTGCAGAACGAACTGTAGCCCTCCTACCACTCAACTAGCAGAGTGGGGAGCAGAGACTTTATCCTTGCCAGGCTGCAATGAGTCCCTCTCTACCCCTCCCCCACTGCCAGGTGGTGCAGAGTCAGGACTTCAACCCTGCTGGATGGTAATGGGGAGTCCACCCCCACCCCAACTGAGAACACATGGGGAGCCTGGACTTTCACCCCCATCAGAGGGTGATGAGGTCCCCCACCACCATCCAGCAGTACCAAGAAGTTCACCCCACATTAGGTGTCAGCAGAGGCAGCTTGGAAAACCTGTACATGCAACACAAATATCGCATATTAATGCATATATATGAACTCTAGAGAAATGGGACTGACGAGCACTACCATGTGTAAAATAGACAGCCAGTGGGAAGCTACTATATAACATAGGGAGCCCAGCCTACCCCACACCCGAGGCAAGGGGCGCCGGCCGGGAGGAGCAACCCCACGTCCAAGGAGCAGTGGCTGCTCGGGCGCAGGAGGGCCTAGAGGAGCTATCCCATGTTGAAGGTCAGGAAGGGCAGCGGTGAGGAGATACCCCTCGTCCAAGGTTAGGAGCAACGGCTGCGCTTTGCTGGAGCAGCCGTGAAGAGATACCCCACGCCCAGGGTAAGAGAAACCCAAGTAAGATGGTAGGTGTTGCAAGAGGGCATCAGAGGGCAGACACACTGAAACCATATGCACAGCAAACTAGTCAATCTAATCACACTAGGACCACAGCCTTGTCTAACTCAATGAAACTAAGCCATGCCCGTGGGGCAACCCAAGACGGGCAGGTCATGGTGGAGAGATCTGACAGAATGTGGTCCACTGGAGAAGGGAATGGCAAACCACTTCAGTATTCTGGCCTTGAGAACCCCATGAACAGTATGAAAAGGCAAAATGATAGGATACTGAAAGAGGAACTCCCCAGGTCAGTAGATGCCCAATACGCTACTGGAGATCAGTGGAGAAATAACTCCAGAAAGAATGAAGGGATGGAGCCAAAGCAAAAACAATACCCAGCTGTGGATGTGACTGGTGATAGAAGCAAGGTCCGATGCTGTAAAGAGCAATATTGCATAGGAACCTGGAATGTCAGGTCCATGAATCAAGGCAAATTGGAAGTGGTCAAACAAGAGATGGCAAGAGTGAACGTCAACATTCTAGGAATCAGCGAACTGAAATGGACTGGAATGGGTGAATTTAAATCAGATGACCATTATATCTACTACCGCGGGCAGGAATCCTTCAGAAGAAATGGAGTAGCCATCATGGTCAACAAAAGAGTCCGAAATGCAGTACTTGGATGTAATCTCAAAAACGACAGAATGATCTCTGTTCATTTCCAAGGCAAACCATTCAATATCATAGTAATCCAAGTCTATGCCCCAACCAGTAATGCTGAAGAAGCTGAAGTTGAACGGTTCTATGAAGACCTACAAGACCTTCTAGAACTAACACCCAAAAAAGATGTCCTTTTCATTATAGGGGACTGGAATGCAAAAATAGGAAGTCAAGAAATACCTGGAGTACCAGGCAAATTTGGTCTTGGAATACGGAATGAAGCAGGGCAAAGGCTAATAGAGTTTTGCCAAGAAAATGCACTGGTCATAGCAAACACCCTCTTCCAACAACACAAGAGAAGACTCTACACATGGACATCACCAGATGGTCAACACCGAAATCAGATTGATTATATTCTTTGAGCCAAAGATGGAGAAGCTCGATACAGTCAACAAAAACAAGACCAGGAGCTGACTGTGGCTCAGATCATGAACTCCTTATTGCCAAATTCAGACTTGAATTGAAGAAAGTAGGGAAAACCACTAGACCATTCAGGTATGACCTAAATCAAATCCCTTATGATTATACAGTAGAAGTGAGAAATAGATTTAAGGACCTAGATCTGATAGATAGAGTGCCTGATGAACTATGGAATGAGGTTCGTGACACTGTACAGGAGACAGGGATCAAGACCATCCCCATGGAAAATGCGAAAAAGCAAAATGGCTGTCTGGGGAGGCCTTACAAATAGCTGTGAAAAGAAGAGAAGCAAAAAGCAAAGCAGAAAAGGGAAGATAAAAGCATCTGAACACAGAGTTCCAAAGAATAGCAAGAAGATATAAGAAAGCCTTCCTCAGCAATCAATGCAAAGAAATAGAGGAAAACAACAGAATGGGAAAGACTAGAGATCACTTCAAGAAAACTAGAGATACCAAGGGAACATTTCATGCAAAGATGGGCTCGATAAAGGACAGAAATGGTATGGACCTAACAGAAGCAGAAGATATCAAGAAGAGGTGGCAAGAATACACAGAAAAACTGTACAAAAAAGATCTTCACAACCCAGATAATCACGATGGTGTGATCACTGACCTAGAGCCAGACATCCTGGAATGTGAAGTCAAGTGGGCCTTAGAAAGCATCACTACGAACAAAGCTAGTGGAGGTGATGGAATTCCAGTTGAACTATTTCAAATCATAAAAGATGATGCTGTGAAAGTGCTGCACTCAATATGCCAGCAAATCATTTCCAATCATTTAAAAAAGTTATAACATCAATCATGTAGAAACTCCTCCACAGAATAGAAACAGAGGATAGACTTTACAACTCTTTTTATGAGACTAAACTAATCTTCATATTAAAAGATAATGTGAACATTACAGGAAACAAAAGATTAATATTTCTCATGAACATAGATGTCAAAATCCTAATCAAAACACTAGCAAATCAAATTTAGTGATACACAAAAGCAATGATACCGTAACTAAATGAGGTTTGAGGTTTACTCCAGGAATGTATGAGTGGGTAACCATTTGAAAATCAATCAATATAACCCACCAATATACAGAAAAAAAGAGGAAAATCACATGATCACTTTAAAGGATAAAGAAAAAGCATTCGATAACTTTCAACATCATTTATGAAAGATAAAAACTTAGCAAACTGGGAATGGAAGGTAACTACCTTAATCTCATATGTATTATAGTATCTACAAAAATGCTGCAGCTAATATCATATTTACTGGTGAAATAGTACATTTCCCTCTGAGATTGGAAATTAGTCAAGGATATCTGCTATTAACTCTCCAATTCAAAAATTTCCTGGAAGACCTATACAATGTAGTAAGACAAAAAGAACCTACCCCCACTCCAATTGGAAAGGAAAAAATAAAACTATCATTCTTTGTTTTTTATAGATCATGGACCTAGAAAGTCCAACAAATTCTGTAAGCTACTAGAGTTTATAAATAAATTTAGAAAGGTTCTAGAATACAAGATTAATAAATAACAATAAAGTGTATTTCTATATTTCAGCTGTTGCTGGCACTTTAAGAGCGTTTCTTTACAATACAACAAAATACATAAAATGCATAATCTAATGAATAATGTTCAAAACCTTTACTTTGAAAATTAAAAAATATTTGTGAAGGAGTTAAGGAACATGTCATGTTCATTGATTAGTAAATTTAATATTGCGAAGATATAAATTTCTCTCACTTGATCTTTAGATTAATTTATATGGAATTAACATATATTCCATATTAAATATATAATTATTCTATATAGCATATATACACATTAATTTATGTAGAAATGTAAAGGCTGAGAATAGCATAGACAAATCCTAAGAAGAAAAATGAAGCTGGAGGACTTATACCCCATGATATGACTTACGAAACTATGGTCATCTTGTATTAAGGACAGATGCACTAAAGGAACAAAACAGAGTCCAAATCAGACCCTCACATATAGAATCACCTGCTTTATCTCAAATGTTACCTTGCAGTACAGCAGAGAAAAATGGTTTCAATAACGGTACCAGGGTAGGTATGTAAACATATGGGAAAATGGACTTTCACCACATGTCACACCACATGTAAAAGCCATTTTTTAGGTGGGTTGTAGATTTGTGAAAGAAAGAATTTTTACAGAAACCTGGGGTAGGCAATGATTTCTTAAACCAAAATAGAAGTTTTGAAAAAAGAGGAAAAAAAGGTAAATTGAACTACTTTAGCATTGGATCATCTGTTCATTAAAGTGTATCAGTCAGTAAAAGGACAGCCCATAGAGTGGGTGAAGGTATTTGTAATACACATCTGATAAAGGACTTATATTCATAATGTATAAGGAATTCCCACAAATCAAACAAGAAGATGAAGGTTAAAAAGGGGAGGGAGGAGGGTTCAGGATGGGGAACACATGTATACCTGTGGCTGATCCAATTCGATATTTGGCAAAACTAATACAATATTGTAAAGTTTAAAAATAAAATAAAATTAAAAAAAAAAAAGGGGGCAAAAAACCTGAAAAGGTGTCCAGTGAAAGAGGATAACCAATGCACAGTAACATGAAAAGATATTCAACTTCATTAGCCATCAGAAAATAAAAATTAAAGCCACTATGGGACATACATCCAACACAGTGAGTAAAATGGAAAGACAAAAAATACAGAACATCCAGAACTTTCAACAGTGGAAGAGTCAGTTGGTACAACCATTTCAGTAAAGTATTTGGAAAACTATTATAAAGCTGAACATATGTAAATCCTATAACCCAGCAATACTGTAATAGGGAAGAGGCTCTGTATTTTAAGTTAATCACTAAAGGGATGTTACCTATAAATTACACATAATGGCCCATCTCCAGAAACCCTGCCTCCCAGGTAATGAGCATTAAGCTAAAATACCTTTATTTAGCTAACAGGAAATATTTTGACCTGGCCCACCTGTGAAAGACTGCAGAGAGGAAGAAATTAACATATTTCCTCCGGAAGCTGATGGGAACAAGGAAGTGTTTGACTTTACTCCCTCCCCTTTTTCGTGCAAAAGGAACTTGAATTCTAACTCAGGCAAGATGGTTCTTTGGGACACAAGTTCACCACCTTCTCAGTTTGCTGGCTTTCCAAATAAAGTCCTTATTCCTGGTAAAACAACTCAACTCTCAGTTTATTAGTCTGTTGTGCTGTGAACAGAATGAACTTGGATTCCATAACAATACCATTCCTAGGTATGTATCTTCAAAAACATATTCCTGTGTTTATTGAAAACATGTACAAGAATGTTCATAGTGCATCAGTTCAGTTCAGTTGCTCAGTCGTGTCTGACTCTTTGCGACCCCATGGA
Organism: Bubalus bubalis; assembly: GCF_019923935.1. Lineage (NCBI taxonomy): Eukaryota > Metazoa > Chordata > Mammalia > Artiodactyla > Bovidae > Bubalus > Bubalus bubalis. Next base: position 40,104,458 of record NC_059176.1, read on the forward strand.
CTGCATCACACCAGACTTCCCTGTCCATCACCAGCTCCTGGAGTTTACTCAAACTCATGTCCACTGAGTTGGTGATGACATCCAGCCATCTCATCCTCTGTCATCCCTTTCTCCTTCTGCCTTCAATCTTTCCCAGCATCAGGGTCTTTTCCAATGAGTCAGTTCTTCGCATCAGCTGGCCAAAGTATTGGAATTTCAGCTTCAGCATCAGTCCTTCCAATGAATATTCAGGACTGATTTCCTTTAGGATGGACTGGTTGGATCTCCTTGCTGTCCAAGTGACTCTCAGGAGTTTTCTCCAACACCACAGTTCAAAGGCATCAATTCTTCAGCATTCAGCTTTCTTTACAGTCCAACTCTCACATCCATACATGACTACTGGAAAAACCATAGCTTTGACTAGGTGAGCCTTTGTGGGCAAAGTAATGTCTCTGCTTTTTAATATGCTGTCTATGTTGGTCATAACTTTTCTTCCAAGGAGCAAACATCTTTAAATTTCATGGCCGCAGTCACCATCTGCAGTGATTTTGGGGCCCCCAAAAATAAAGTCTGTTACTGTTTCCATTGTTTCCTCATCTATTTGCCATGAAGTGATGGGACCAGATGCCATAATCTTAGTTTTCTGAATGTTGAGCTTTAAGCCAACTTTTTCACTCTCCTCTTTCACTTTCATCAAGAGGATCTTTAGTTCTTCCTTGCTTTCTGCCATAAGGGTGGTGTCATCTGCATATCTGAGGTTATTGATATTTCTCCCGGAAATCTTGATTCCAGTTTGTGCTTCATCCAGTCCAGCATTTCTCATGATGTACTCTGCATATAAGTTAAATAAGCAGGGTGACAATATATACAGCCTTGACGTACTCCTTTCCAAATCTGGGACCAGTCTGTAGTTCCATGTCCAGTTCTAACTGTTGCTTCTTGACCTGCATACAGATTTCTCAGGAGACAGGTCAGGTGGTCTGGTATTCCCATCTCTTTCAGAATTTTCCACAGTTTGTTGTGATCCACATAGTCAAAGGCTTTGGCATGGTCAATAAAGCAGAAGTAGATGTTTTTCTGGAACTCTCTTGCTTTTTTGATGATCCAGCAGATGTTGGCAATTTGATCTCTGGTTCCTCAGACTTTTCTAAATCCAGCTTCAACATCTGGAAGTTCATGGTTCACGTACTGTTGAACCCTGGCTTGGAGAATTTTGAGCATTACTTTGCTAGCGTGTGAGATGAGTGCAATTGTGCAGTAGTTTAAACATTCTTTGGCATTGCTTTTCTTTGGGATTGGAATGAAAACTGACCTTTTCCAGTCCTGTGGCCACTGTTGAGTTTTTCAGATTTGCTGGCATATTGAGTGCAGCACTTTCACAGCATCATCTTTTATTATTTGAAATAGCTCAACTGGAATTCCATCATCTCCACTAGCTTTGTTCGTAGTGATGTTTCCTAAGGCCCACTTGACTTCACATTCCAGGATGTCTGGCTCTATGTGAGTGATCACACCATTGTGATTATCTGGGTCGAGAAGATCTTTTCTGTATAGTTCTTCTGTGTTTTCTTTCTTTCTTTCTTTTTTTTAAATATTTATTTATTTAGCTGTGCTGGGTCATAGTTGCAGCATGTGGAATCTAGTTCCCTAACCAGGGATCAAACCCCAGCCCCCTGCTTTGGGGGCACAGAGTCTTTGCCACTGGACCACCAGGGAAGTCCCTCTTCTGTGTATTCTTGCCACCTCTTCTTATTGTCCTCTGCTCCTGTTAGGTCCATATCATTTCTGTCCTTTATTGTGCCCATCTTTGCATGAAAAGTCCTCTGGTATGTCTAATTTTCTTAAAGAGATCTCTAGTCTTTCCCATTCTATTGTTTTCCTCTATTTCTTTGCATTGATCACTGAGGAAGGCTTTCTTATCTCTCTTTGCTGTTCTTTGGAACTCTGCATTCAAATGGGTTCATCTTTCCTTTTCTCCTTTGCCTTTCACTTCTCTTCTTTTCATAGCTATTTGTAAGGCCTCCTCAGACAACCATTTTGCCTCTTTGCATTTGTTTTTCTTGGGGATGGTCTTGATCTGCCTCCTATACAATGTCACGAATTTCTGTCCATAGTTCTTCAGGCACTCTGTCTATCAGATCTAATCCCTTGAATCTATTTCTCACTTCCACTGTATAATCATAAGGGATTTGATTTAGGTCATACCTGAATGGTCTAGTGGTTTTCCCAGTTTCTTCAATTTCAGCCTGAATTTGGCAATAAGGAGTTCATGATCTGAGCCACAGTCAGCTCCAGGTCTTGGTTTTGTTGACTGTATAGAGCTTCTCCATCTTTGGCTGCAAAGAATATAATCAATCTGATTTCGGTGTTGACCATATGGTGATGTCCATGTGTAGAGTGTTCTCTTGTGTTGTTGGAAGAGGGTGTTTGCTATGACCAGTGCATTCTCTTGGCAAAACTCTATTAGCCTTTGCGCTGCTTCATTCTGTACTCCAAGGCCAAATTTGCCCATTACTCCAGGTATTTCTTGACTTCTTACTTTTGCATTCCAGGCTCTATAATGAAAAGGACATCTTTTTTGGGTGTTAGTTCTAGAAGGTCTTGTAGGTCTTCATAGAACCGTTCAACTTAGCTTCTTCAGCATTACTAGTCAGGGCATAGACTTGGATTACTGTGATATTGAATGGTTTGCCTTGGAAACAAACAGAGATCATTCTGTCGTTTTTGAGATTGTATCCAAGTACTGCATTTCGGACTCTTTTGCTGACCATGATGGCTACTCCATTTTTTTCTAAGGGATTCTTGCCCACAGTAGTAGATATAATGGTCATTTGAGTTAAATCCACCCATTTCAGTCCATTTTAGTTCACTGATTCCTAAAATGTCGATGTTCACTCTTGTCATCCCGTTTGACCACTTCCAATTTGCCTTGATTCATGGACCTAACACTCCAGGTTCCTATGCAATATTGCTCTTTACAGCATCGGACTTTACTTCCATCACCAGTTGCATCCACAACTGGGGGTTGTTTTTGCCTGGGCTCCATCCCTTCATTCTTTCTGGAGTTATTTCTCCACTGATCTCTAGTAGCGTATTGGGCACCTACTGACCTGGGGAGTTCATCTTTCAGTGTCCTATCTTTTTGCCTTTTTATATTGTTCATGGGGTTCTCAAGGCCAGAATACTGAAGTGGTTTGCCATTCCCTTCTCCAGTGGACCACATTTTGTCAGAACTCCCCAACACGACCCGTCCATCTTGGGTGGCCCTATATGGCATGGCTGATAGTTTCACTGAGTTAAACAAGGCTGTGGTCCATTTGATCAGATTGGTTAATTGTCTGTGATTGTGGTTTTCAGTCTGTCTGCCCTCTGAAGGTGGAGAAGGCAATGGCACCCCACTCCAGTACTCTTGCCTGGAAAATCCCATGGACAGAGGAGCCTGGTAGGCTGCAGTCCATGGGGTCGCTAGGAGTCAGACACGACTGAGCGACTTCACTTTCACTTTTCACTTTCATGCACTGGAGAAGGAAATGGCAACCCACTCCAGTGTTCTTGCCTGGAGAATCCCAGGGACGGGGGAGCCTGGTGGGCTGCCTTTTATGGGGTCGCACAGAGTTGGACACGACTGAAGCGGTTTAGCAGCAGCAGCAGCAGCCCTCTGAAGGAGAAGGCTTATGGAAGCTTCCTGATGGGAGAGACTGACTGAAGGGGAAACTGGGTCTTGTTTTGATGGGCAGGGCCGTGCTCAGTAAATCTTTAATCCAATTTTCTGTTGAAGAGTGGGGCTGTGTTCCCTCCTTGTTATTTGACCTGAGGCCAAACTATGGTGGATGTAATGAAGATAATGGTGAAGATAATGGGGACCTCCTCCAAAAGGCCCCATGCACACACTGCTACACTCAGTACCCCTAACCCTGCAGCAGGCCACCACTGACCCACACCTCCACCGAGACTCCAGGACACTCATGAGCAAGTCTGGGTCAGTCTCTTGTGGGGTCATTGTTCCTTTCTCCTGGGTCCTGGTGTAGACAAGGTTCTGTTTGTGCCCTCCAAGAGTCTGTCCCCAGTCCTATGTAAGCTCTGGCGGCTCTATGGTGGGGTTGATGATGACCTCCTCCAAGAGGGTTTATGCCATACCCAGGTCTGCTGCACCCAGAGCCCCTGCCCCTTGTGGCAGGCCCCTGCTGACCCATACCTCCACAGGAGACACTCAAACACAGTACTGTCTCAGTCTCTGTGGGGTCTCTAGGTCCTGGTGCACACAAGGTTTGTTTGAGCCCTCTGAGCGTCTCTGGCGGATATGGGATTTGATTCTAAACTCGATTTTGCCACTCCTACCATCTTGCTGGGGTTTATCTTTTGCCCTTGGACATGGGGTATCTCCTCAAAGTTGCTCCAGGGCTGCAAAGTCACCGCTCCAGTGCCAAGCAGCCGCAGCTCATAGTGCATACTTTACATACCCCAAAGTCTGAAATAACCCAACTGTTATGGATTGAATGTTTGTGTTCCCCTTTCATATGCTGAAGCTCTAAAACTGGCATGGCTATGTTTGGAGATGGGACTTCTGAGGAAGTAATTAAGGTTAAATGAGGTTAGTACAAAGTGAAGTCGCTCAGTCGTGTCCGACTCTTTGCGACGCAGTGGGCTGTAGCCCACCAGGCTCCTTCGTCCATGGGATTCTCCAGGCAGGAATACTGGAGTGGGTTGCCATTTCCTTCTCCAGGGGATCTTCCCGACCCAGGGATTAAACCCAGGTCTCCCACATTGTGGGCAGACGCTTTAACCTCTGAGCCACCAAGGAAGCCCCAGGGAGGTCAATAGGGTGGGGCCCTAATCTGACAGGAGCAATGTCCTTGCAAGAGACACCACAGAGCTCATTCTGCCTCCTTCTCTCCCCTGAAGGTCTTTTACAGGAAAGACCACATGAAGACAACAAAAAGATTTAAGTCAATTTAAGATTTAAGTTCAACTTAACTTCTGATTTAAATTGGGTCCCAGAGGTAAAGACTCTTACCCAGTTGAAAGCATTCCTGAGGCTATGAGTCAGCTGTGACCATCCTGGAAGATCACCCAGCTATGGTAAATGCCAGTACCTTGCAGCCTCTGGAGAACCAAAAATGGCCGAGTGCTATTCTAATGTCTCCAGCTGCATCCAGAGTGGGAGGCCCAAGATTAAGGATTCTTCACAGAAGCAATAGGATTGAGAATATGGCTCACAGTTTCTACTTCAAGCTCTGACAGCGTGATCATTCACGTCTCCCCACACAATGACTTCATTTAAGAACAGGCCAAAAAACCACAGGAACTAGTACTGTGAATGTTAAGAAACAAAAATGAAATCTTAAGCTCCTACAAAGAAGAAAATCAGATGAACATCACCAATATAAGGCTATGGTGTTACATACAGGTGAGGGGCTATTAGTCACTTACTCTGCCTTTTCTAAGTAACTTTTCTGGGCTTTGTAACAGATGGTTGTTGTCGTTTAGTCTTTAAGTTGTGTTTGATGCTTTTGCTATCCCATGGATTATAGGCCACCAGGCTTCTCTGTCCATGGGATTTCCCAGGCAAGAACACTGGAGTGGGTTGCTATTTCTTTCTCTAGGGGATCTTCCTGACCCAGGGATCAAACCTGAGTCTCCTGCATTGCAGGTAGATTCTTTACCACTGAGCCACTGGGGAAGCCCACAACAGATGGTTCAGTTCAGTTCAGTTCAGTTCAGTCGCTCAATCGCGTTCGACTCTTCACAACCCCATGGACCACAGCACACCAGGCCTCCTTGTCCATCACCAACTCCCAGAGTCTACTCAAACTCATCTCCATTGAGTTGGTGATGCCATCCAACCATCTCATCCTCTGTTATCCCCTTCTCCTGCCTTCAATCTTTCCCAGCATCAGGGTCTTTTCAAATGAGTCAGCTCTTTGCATCAGGTGGCCAAAGTATTGGAGTTTCAGCTTCAACATCAGTCCTTCCAATGAACACCCACGACTGATCTCCTTTACAATGGACTGGTTGGATCTCCTTGCAGTCCAAGCGACTCTCAAGAGTCTTCTCCAACACCACAGTTCAAAAGCATCAATTCTTTGGTGCTCAGCCTTCTTTATAGTCCAACTCTCACATCTTTACATGACTACTGGAAAAACCATAGCCTTGACGAGACGGACTTTTGTTGGCAAAGTAATGTCTCTGCTTTTTAATATGCACTCTAGGTTGGTCATAACTTTCCTTCCAAGGAGTAAGCGTCTTTTAATTTTATGGCCATAGTCACCATTTGCAGTGATTTTGGAGCCCCCCAAAATAAAGTCAGCCACTGTTTTCACTGTTTCCCCATCTATTTGCCATGAAGTGATGGGACTGGATATCATGATCTTAGTTTTTTGACTGTTGAGCTTTAAGCCAACTTTTTCACTCTCTTCTTTCACTTTCATCAAGAGGCTCTTTAGTTCGTCTTCACTTTCTGCCATAAGGGTGGTATCATCTGCATATCTGACATTATTGATATTTCTCCTGGCAATCTTGATTCCAGCTTGTGCTTCCTCCAGCCCAGTGTTTCTCATGATATACTCTGCATATAAGTTACAGTGGAAGTGAGAAATAGATTTAAGGGACTAGATCTGATAGACAGAGTGCCTGATGAACAGATGGTTACCACAGTTTAAAATAAGATGTCATTTTGCTTGTCACCCACGAAAACACTTGGATGAAAGAAAACATAACGAGACAATTTCTATGAGAAAGGCGAGTTCATTCTTGCCCTGTGATTCTCTTTAACATCGCAGCCCTTCTGCAGCCACCATATACACCTAGGGCCATCGAATCACTTTCTCAGGGCATCACTGTGCTTTGCAAATGCTTCTGAGATTTCCTCCAAGGGGACTGTGAGGATTCGCTCCTGTTCTGCTCCGTTATGTTTCACCCATGCTCCAGACTTCCTCGTCCAGCTGGTACCCAACAGTGCACAGGGCTGTTAGGGGCACGGCGGGAGGTCCCTACGAGGAGTGAATCCCCTCCCTTGGATTTCATCCCACACTAACTCCCACATCTGCTTCTTTAGCTCAGACTGTTCCTGAACTCCAGACTCACATGTTCAACTGGATGCCAACTTTCCAAGTCTCAATAGGATTTGAGACTTTGCTTCTACATCACTGCCAACCCCTCTTCCAGGGGTCTGTGTCTCCACATGGCACCACCATCTACCCACCATCAAACAGGCTCATGCTTGACTCTTCTCCTTCTGCTATTGCCCCATCCAATCCATCAGTGAGACCTGTAGGACCTTCCTCAAAACAGATCCTGGTTCACATCTAGCTATTTCCTGCCACCTCCACTGCTACCCCCAAGGCTCTGGGCTATCTGCTGCTCTTCCTGCTCCATTTTCCTCTGCAGAGTCCACTCTCAAAAGAACAGCCAGGACATGTCAGTGTGAATACAAACATGTCACCACCCCTTCTTAAAGCCCTCCTTGGGCTGCACAACCTCCCTACAGTTAACCCTGAGGCTCAGGAGTGCTCCCTGGCCCCTGGCTGCCATTCTATCACCTTCCTTTCCAACCCTTCCAGCCTTCACCCCATCTGCTCCCATATTCTACCTTCCTTAATAAGCCAAGGCTTTGAGTGTGTCCCATGGCTCATTCCTCCTTGCCCTCAAGAACCCTGTCTTGGGCTCCCTCCCTTCACCTCGGAGTGCCTACCACATGGTCTTGTGCCATATTGATGGTCTGTCTTATCATCTTTCTTCCCCACTAGAACCTCATCTCCATGAGGGCAACAACTTCACCTGCGTGGTTCATAATGATGGGATTTCCAGGACCTGGATGGGGTGTCTGTGGGACTGCAATTCAGGCTTGCTGTGGATGCAGTTCTGGCAGCTGTCTTATCTCCTACATTAAGATGGAAGGAAGTGAGGCTCCAGCTGACCTGGCAGGGCTGGGCTGACTCATGAGGCCTTCAAAAACCTGCATATGTTAGAACTTCTCAGTCAGATTCACTCCAATCCCACCCTCCTCCCGTGGAGACAGACTCAATACCACAACTCAGAGGCGTCCCCACTTTTTCTGACGTCTAGACCTCAGCGTCCTGTGTGTGCAGTCACTGTGTGCAGTGACGCAGACGTGCCTCTGCCTTTGGACCCACATACTTCCTGAAGCATCATGCCATCTCATCCCATTCAGGGGCGTCTGAAAGGGGCAGGGGCGCCAGACGTTATTTTCCAAACTGAGAGACTCATGATCTCTGAGTCTTCATAACGGTGAACTCAGTAGGATAACCCGGTTGAGAGACGAATACTTTCTTGAATTCTCAGGCTAAATGAAGAACGTGAAGCATCTCCTTTTCTCTCTTAGGGGGTCAGTGGCTTTATGTCCTGAAGACCTGGCCCTCCTTTTGTCCCCTCCTATCATGGGGCTGGAGTGGGTCATGTCTTCCGGGGTTTTAAGGCCTGCAGAGAATGGCACTCCCTCTCCTGTGGGTTCTGTGGGAGGTGAAGCTTCGCCACTCGAAACAGAGGCTTCTCAAACAGGTAGGGCTGCCTGCGTGCCTTGCGGAGCTGGGGGGCCACTCTGGACGCCTGCCCTGTGCTGGGCTCGGAGGGAATGGAGCTGGAGTATGGGTCTGGATCACATGAGCCCCCAGGGAAGGAGAAGAGTCCCCCACCCTGAGGCCCTGAGACAGAGTTTATATTTCCTTCCAAACACAACTTGTATTATGTCTTGAACAAGCAGATTTTTTTCACTAAAATTTTTTTGAGATCTGTATTTCCATCTCCCATAAACCCAGTAAATAATACTGCTTATCAACGGTTGGTTCACAGTGATCTGAACACTAAATTACTGGACAAGGGAACTGACGCGCTACATTAGGCCCTGTCAGCAGCTTTCTCCCCACTGTTCCCCAGCGGAGCTCTGTCTGCCCCATGGAGAGCGACAGCAGGGCCTGAGGGACGAAGCCGAGGCTGCCTCCCAGCTCCCTGGCTCCTCACCCAGCTGAGGTGGGGGGCTGGGCGGGACTCCTGGGCCTCAGCCAGATTCCCACCAGGATCCAGGCACAGAAAAGGCCTGAAGGATGATCAGTCTACAGCTTAAAGAGAAGTACAGAGAAGCCGATGGATGGTAGGCAGGGGGCAGAGAGGAACGCACATTTGTTCTACCCTCCACTATTTTCCAGTCCTCATCTCCCTGTTCTCGGCAGAACCCTGATGTTCAGACTTTCCCTGCCCGGGATCGTGGTCCTGAAGGCTGGGGCACTGGCCAGCCTCCAAAGGCCTCCTTCAGCACTGATGGGGTGCTGTCCGCAGCCCCTGAAAATCAAAAGAGTGAGTCACAGAACACACATGTGCTTTGCTGGCTGCTTCTGTGACACCAACAAGGGTGTTGGTAGGTTGACACTGACAGATTAATGGGAGAACAAACAACTCCCCAAGAGCCATTTGAAGGAGCAGAGGCTCAAGGTTTTCACAGGCAGGAGACGCTGAAGAGAAAGGTGAAAGGAGGCATGCAAGCGCACCCAGGTCAGCGGAAAACCCAAAATGCAAAGCAAGCCAGCTGACTCGTCATCAGAGAGTGGACATTTGCAAAGAGTCAAGCAGTGCCCCTTTAAAAAATGCTGGTTTGGGAGGTAAAATGTAAGTAAAAATTAATATGTGATCCATGGGAAAAAAAATAACAGAAAAGACCTTCCAAAAGAGCAAAAGCTCTTGCTGAGCATGATAAGGCTGGAGGAGAAGGCTGGTATGGTGGACTCCATGCCCTTTACCAGGACTGGGGCTTTAAATGAGGCAGCAATTATCAGTGCTACTGACCATGCTCGAGGCTGAGCTTTGTCAAGAACTTGGCTACCATGGCCTTCAAGAGAAATTAGTTCATGAGTTTTTTTCCTTCGTAACTTATACCAATTTTCCCTTCCCTGTGACTAGTGAATATTAGGTTTAAACTATTGCATAGAGGCATCTTTGAAATAGCCAGCCTCTAGAGAGAGGGCTTCAGTATTAGTTGTTCAGTTATGTCTGACTCTTTGCGACCCCATGGACTAGCCTTACATAGACTGTAGCCTTCTAGGCTCCCCTGTCCATGGAATTCTCCAGGCAAGAATACTGGAGTGGGTTGCCATTTCCTCTTCCAGAGGACCTTCCCCACTCAGGGACTGAACTCAGGTCTCTGGCACTGTGGGCATATTCTTTACCATCTGAGCTACTGTGGCTAATCCAGAGAGAAGACCTGGAGGTAAGACAGAACCAGGAGTGGTGGCTGGTCTCTGAGCTGCTTTTGGCAGCTGTGCACAGTGGAGAAAACAGTCACAACATCAGATCCAACACAGTTATCGGGAATGTGGATCATGTTATTAAGCCAAATACCCCAAGGGTGAGGCTTCCAAGTCCTGGGCTGAGACCTGGCTGCCAGCCTGCCCAGCACAAGTAAGGCCCCACTCACCACCAGCCCGTCTTCATCTTTGGGGATTTAGTGGCCCTATGGAGGATGCACAGGGGCCTGAGAAGGGCACAGGATCCTCTACACGCATGTCTGAGAAGCCCCAAACATGTGACTATGCAAAGTCACTAGTGCAAATGATCATGAGTGAGACAGAGGCTGCCTGTCTCAGAAAGAACCAAGGTCTGTTTCAGAATTTGTTTGGAACTAGTTAGTTTTTTCTTAGAAACTCCAAAGAAGACAAGTTTGGTTTACTCCCTGAATCTTGTGCTCATCGGGATGTCAGAGAAACACTAAGGAGAGCAGGAAACCAAAGTCAGGCTGTATGCTTCCTTAACCTGGAGCTGGGGGTGCAGGTGTGGGTGGGGGAGGGCAGGAACAGTTCCACCGGGCACCGTGCTGTCTAATGCTCAACCTCACCAGGCCGGCATCCATCCTTTTCAGGTCTTTGCAAAGGGGAAAACTGAGGCTGAGAGAGGTCATGAACTTGCCTGTGTCCACAGGAAGTGCCAGGGTCTCCTATTTCTCTCCAAGTGTAGGGTCTTTCGTTCAGGACCCAGTTGGGCCATCGCGGTTGGATGGGAAAGGAGAGAAGTTAGGGCAAAACAGCTTGGAGTTCTCTTTGGGGGGACCTGACCTGGCCAGGCTGGATTAGGAACAAAGAGAACTCTCAGGAGATCTGAGCACCACGTGCTCCTCAACCCACACCACTGGCGCCAGGCGAGAGCTGGGCAGGGCCTGCAGGCGCCCAAGTCGACAGAGCGTGGAGCTAGACCGCATATCCCTCTTGCCCCTGCCCCCTCCTCCCGGCCAGTGGGGCCTGAACTGGGGGGGAACTCACCCGCCTGCTCCAAGGCCACCATGGTCGCCTGTTCGATCAAGTCTCGTTCCACGAAGCTCCGGAAGTCCTCGCTGTACACACTCAGGTCCGGAAGCTGGAATGTGTAGATGGGCATCTCCAGCGGGAACTGCTCGCTGCTGCACTCACTCGCCACGTGAGACCGCGCCAAGGACACGATGGCTGAGCTGGCGTGGGAGATCCCCCGCGAGAGCCGCTTCTCTGCGTGGGGGAAAGTGAGGGGGGCTGAGTGAGGGGGGGCTCTATGGGCGTGCACACTAGCCCACATGACACATCCCACATGTGTGCACACGAGCACACAGGATGCATATGCACATGTAAACATACATGGCACACTCATGCAGCCACACATGGACACATACACACAGGTACACACTCGCCACACACGCAGAGGCACACCCATGGACACCTGCACACCCATTACCTCTCCCTCCCCAGCCTTGCCGGCCTCCCAGTGTTCTCAGCAGGCCTCCTTCATGCTGGGTTAACATCACCATCACCTGGCACACGGCACTTGGTCAGGAAACCACTTAGAAGGAGGCAAAGGGCAAGTCCACCACACAAATGTTCCTCAGCATCCGTAAAGATCGGCAGCCTTGCTTCCTGGGTCTTAAGTTACATGGAACTCAGTTTAGCAGAGCTCTCGAGGCATGAAATTCTACACAGGGGACTTCCTTTGCTTTTATGCTTTTGCATTTTTAAAGTGAGAAGCAATCCATTGGGCTTCCTCCACAGTGGCTTGGATTTTAAGATAGGTCACTTCTACTACAGTTACTCTTATAAACACACCCTGCAGGAAGATTCCCAGGACACAAATATTAAGCCACTGCATGCCTCTATTCTGTCTGGATTTTCTGTTGTCATGGCAATCTTAAAAATTTTTATTTTGCCTAGGCTTTCCAGCAAGGGATGAGAAATGCACTGTAGAATTTCTCTAAAATACAACTGTTACTTTATTAGGAAGTCAATCATCTGATTTAAATGCCACCATCAAGAAGTAATATTTTTAAAAACATACTTATTTTTTAAAGCTCTGTGCTTAATAGCTAAAGAATTCTTAAATGTGTGATATTAGGAATAAGTTTTCAGTTTTACAATCAATATTTGTAACGATGAAGAGTTCTTTTAACAAGGGACTGCTGCTGCTGCTAAGTCGCTTCAGTCGTGTCCGACTCTGTGCGACCCCATAGATGGCAGCCCACCAGGCTCCCCCGTCCCTGGGATTCTCCAGGCAAGAACACTGGAGTGGGTTGCCATTTCCTTCTCCAATGCATGAAAGTGAAAAGTGAACGTGAAGTCTCTGAGTCGTGTCCGACTCTTCGCGAGCCCATGGACTGCAGCCTACCAGGGTCCTCCACACATGGGATTTTCCAGGCAAGAGTACTGGAGTGGGGTGCCACTGCCTTCTCTGTTAACAAGGGACTAGTCCTCTTTTAATTTTACTCAGAAAACAAAATCAGACTGGCATTTCAATGAATATTTTCTAATCTTTTCTACCCGTGGTAGACTCATTAGTTCATGTGGCCACTTAAGTTGAATGGATTCCCACTCACATTAGCCTGCTCATGGGTCAGCTTCGGTGCTCTGCTGATGCCTCTCTGAGCCATGCTTCTGCCCCCGCCGTGCTGGCAGGAAGCCCACGCCCACGCCTTCATCAAGAAGGGAAGCTCTGTTCCCCCACAAGCAAGAGTAGTTGACAGCACTGCCACTGAGGTAATTGTGCTAAAGCAGATGAAAAACAGGAGGCCTTTGACCCGGTATAAGTTAATTTTAAGCTCAAATTTAATTCTCAGAGGCCTCATATATTTGCATGATAAGTCTCAGAGACAGAGTATTTCAAAACAGATAGTTCTGATTCACCTTCAATTTCATTCTGAGATGAATTCAAGACGATTAAAGTATGTTGTATTTTGAAGAAGGACAAGAAGAGAGATCAGACCACACAGGCCATGAGGAAGAGGAGCCAGGGAACACAGGGGCCAGTTGGTTGTCCTGTCCCCCAGGGCAGGGGCAGAGGAGACCCCATGCCCCTCTGCCCCTCACAGACCTTGCTGAGGTCACATTTCTTGCCACCAGCTACCTTTCTGGAATCTGGGAAAAGAGGAACTGCCCCATCCTTCAAGACCCAACAGTTTGCTTGAACGCCCAAGGTAACATGAACCCACATTGCTCTCAGCAGAGGCAAGGTGCTGGGCAAGGGCATCCATATGTCTTCATGGCTTATCAATCAGCATCTACTGGCAACTGATGAGGACCTTGGAAACGCTGTGACTCATAGTGTAAAGTGATGCTATTAAGCCACTCCAAATACTAATATTTGCAATCTGAGGGGAAAAATCCTTTTGAACTAAAAGTGAATTATGTTAAAGATCACATAACAAGAAACAGATGCTCCGAATTCTAACTCCTTCCAACCACCACCTCCATGAATGCACATACATAATCACACAGACACACACACACACTCACACGCACATACACTCACAAAAGGATTCTTTAAACATGAATTCAGCAATTCTTCTTTTGGAAGTATAAATAAAATAAAACAGGAATTACCATGTTCAAAGTTATGCCCCAGAGAAATACAGAGAGATTTAAAAAAAAATACTGAGGCAATATACAGAATTTTCTGACCCTTGACAAAGCCAGCTCAAGCATTTATGATTTAGTATAGTAGAAGGAACTATCTTCAACATCCTGTGATGAACCACAAAGGAAAAGAATGTAAAAAGAATGTATACATACGTATAACTCAATCACTTTGCTGTATAGCAGAAATTAACACGTTATGAATCAGCTGTATTTCAATAAAAATAAATTAAATTATGAAATTTAAAAACCCACACTAACAAAAAGCTATCTATGATTTAGGTCAGGGGATGTGTATTAAGTCTGTTTTCTTATTTTCTGTATTCTGGAGGCTCTGGCATCTGGGGCCTCTCTGAATGGGGAGAGAATTTCCCTACGGAATTATCCAATTCTTAGATACTTAGATTCTTAGGACTCACCCAGTACAAACCAATTCAGAGCCCATACTGTGGATCACCTCCTCTATCTGGCTCACACCTGCAGGCCATGCCACTGCCCTAGTTACCCCTGGGCCAGGTGCCAGACAACAAGAGATGGCCCCTATGCCCACCAAGAGCTGCTGAAATTACTCATGCCAGCCAATCCTAAGTCTGTTTACACTGCCTTGTCTTTCCCACTGAAACACAATGCAGGCTGCTGTCCTTGTTCTCCTCCGTCCCTTCTGCCTTCTGACCAACCCCGGTGCTTCACCGTGTGACCCTACAGGGTGTGCCATGCCTCCTGTTTCCAGGGGACTGTGAGTATAAGAACCTCTTCTTCTAGGACAGTCGTGTCCCTGTCTGTGTGTCTCATCATATCTGATTAAAACTAACCCTAACCCTAACCCTGGGTACATTTTCAAGCAGGTAGACAAAAATCTTCCCGACCCAGGGATTGAACTCGGGTCTCCTGCACTGCAGGCGGACTCTACCGTCTGAGCCACCAGGGAAGCCAACTTTTCTAAAAGGGACAGATATAAATATTTTAGGCTTTGTGGGCCATACAATTCTCAGTCACAACTACTCAACTCTGTCTTTGCAGCATGAAAGCAGCCATTCAGTTCAGTTCAGTTCAGTCGCTCATAGACAGTGAATAAACAATGGGTTCCAATAAAACTTTATTGAAAAAACAGGCAGTGGCCAGATGTGGTTCATGAGTTATTGTTGTTGATTTAGAATATGGAGGGCTTTATCTTCCATTTTAGGAGACTGTGATTTCAGGAAGAATTCAATTAAAGGATATATATAGATCTAATTCAGAAACTACAATTTCTACTTGTTAAAAATATAGGGCATCCTTGGTGGTCCAGTGGTTAAGAAGCCACCTTGCAATGCAGGAGATGCTGGTTTGATCCCTGGTTTGGGAAGATTCCACATGCTTCAGGCCAGCTAAGCTTGTGTGCCATAACTAGTGAGCCCACAACTACTGAAGCCCACATGCCCTAGAGCCTGTGCTCTGCAACAAGAGAAGCTACCACAGTGAGAAGCCTGCTCGCCACAGCTAGAGAAAGCCCATGCAGCAATGAAGACCCAGCACATCCAAAATTAAATAAATAAATAAAAATACATATGTTTGTTCACAAGGCTCAGTTAATGAAATTATGTTATGATAGACTTCTGTTTTTGTTTTTTTTTTTTTTTTACTGATAACAATAAGATAGTGGTGAGTATCCGTATAAGGCCCTGATTCTGCTAATCTGTCTGAAAACAGAGAGAAGGATCCTTCTAGCCCCTTCCTTGGAAGGATAAGATAATGGGTTAGATTGTTTGCTGCTCAGAAAGAGCAGGAACTGCCAAGTTGTCAGCTCTCTGGATTTCCACTGCAGGAGAGATGCTGGGAGGCTGTCTGGTGTGGTGCTGAAGGAGCACACAGTCACAGAAAGGCCAAGCTAAATGATTAGAAGAGGTCAGATCTAAGGGCAGGATGAAGGAGGATTTAAGAACGGGATAACAAGACGGCCAAGTCAGTGACCACACCTCAATACCCTCTTCCTAACCCACCCAGGGGGCCCACAGGAGTGGATGCGTGGGAATGGGCTGGGTTCCATGGGTGAGGGCTGAGGGCGGGTGTTCTGGCTGTGCTTTTCCTCCCCTCAGTAGCCCTGTGGGGGTAACTGCCTGAACCATCATCACCACAGTGCAGGCCAGCCACTGCCATGGCCAAAGCCACTGGAGGAGCATCAGGGCAAATCTCGTGGAACTGGGCACCAACCACAACATGAACAGGTGGGCTGGCCCCAAGCCTTCTTTCTTTTCTCCTATACTCCCTGTGAGCTGACAGTTACAACAGGAAGTGGAAGCTCCTGCAAATGAGTAATTTCTACAGCTGAGAGGTTCCCTAAGCAGGAGAGCCAACTGGAAAAGAGAGGCAGTGGAGAACATTTTGAGCCCATATTAAAGCATTCAGAGCTAGCCACTTTGAGTGCACTTCCCTCCATGCTCTCATTCAGAGGAACACAAAACAGAGCCCACGCTTTGTCCTCTTCCCGCAATAGCACGAGCGAAGATGGCGGGTGACTGCAAGGTTCTGTGTGTCGCAGGCAAAACTTAGGAAACGCTCAGCGCTGAGAACATGGTTATAGAAAGTTCACAAAGCGCTTGGGCTGGAACGCGTCAGGAGAGCAAGGTTTTAAAATAAACTTAGTAGATACGTTCAAAGAGATGGAATATTACAATGTGAAATAATAAAAATAACGAGAAAGCGCAAATTTGGAAGGAGAAATGCTGATTAACAGAACGGTTCACGTGAAGATGTTAAATTAGGATGTTAGAAGAGCAAGTCAAGGGAATCTCTTAGAAGACATGAAAATGAGATGCAAGAAGACAATGGAGGAGGGGAATGGTTTTAAAGGAAAATAATTTGGACCCAGATTGTTATTCCACCAAACGAAAATTTAAGTACATCATGTAAACATCTGTAGGTTCTGATGGCCTTAGGAGACTGATCAGGCAAAATTTTTTTTAGAAAAGTCTTTGGAAAAGTATTCTTTTAGCAAAAGATAAATGTAAGTAAACAAAGAAGTTGACTGTTGTCTAAACAAGCAATAAAAAGAACCTAAATATAATTGAGGGTACATGGAGGTAGGAAGGGAAAAGATAAAAACAGGGTGGAATATGGCTGCTGATAAGTTCTAGCAATTAATAGAGAGAAAACCTAAATATAGGTTTTAATAGGACAGAGGTAACTATAACATGAAGGAGAAGATATAACTTTCAAACTAGTTGAAAAATTTACTTAGCCAGAAAAGACAGAAAAGGAGAAAAACACATACAAAGAAAGCATGGCAAATAAAACATGCAACATAAAGAAGAACAGATAGGACAATAATAAAAATAAAATAAGTAGATTAAATTCACTGCTTAAAAGACAGACTCTTGGATTGAATAATAGAGTGATACTTGATGATAAATTACTTGTAAGAATTATATTTGATATACAAGGATAAAGAAAGGTCGAAAAAATGTTATTCCAGGCAAATATGAACCAAGAGAAAGGCAGGGAAGAGGCTTAATGTCAACTAAAACAGATTTAAAGATAAAAATTATATGGGACATAGAGATACTCTATATATTGTTAAAAAGCACATTAGAGCCAGATGACCTCACAATTATGAATGCATATGCACCCACAAATACAGCCCAGTAGTGGAAAGAGAAGAAAAGCTAAGAGAAGAAACAGATAATGAGCATTAAACTTTCTAACTCAAACTTGGCTTTTCTGGACAACAGAGTAAGTAAGCATAGGACATAATCCAAGATAGAGTTTCCAATATAGCCTGAATAATCAGGTTGAGCTAACACAAACAGACAGCAATGACTCAACAGCATGGGAAGGCTGACCTAAGGCCATAGGAGAATTAGAATCCATTGTGTAAATATTCAGAAGAGTAGTAAATCATTTCAGATCTTATGACTGTATATGTAGAAAATCCAAGAGATTCTCTGAGCACAACTATATTAATAAGAGAATTTATAATATGACTGGATAAAAAATAAATTGCTTTTCTCTGTGCCTAAACTCTTAACAGAATGTGAATAAATGGAGTGGTATATGCAATATTCTTGAGTGGAAAAACAGTATTACCATATGCTAATTATCCCTGAAATAAAATAAAAACCCAATCTACTTCCAATCGGTATTCCAATTTTAAGATTAATATGGTAGAATAAATATCCAAAAATAGTGAAAAAGTTTTGAAAAAGAACGGCAATAAAGAAACTAGCCTTTGCAGAGTAATACTATACGAAACTATAAGAGTCAAGTATAGCAGGTTGGGTGGTCACAGAGTCCAGAAACAGAGCCAAATACATTTTTTGCTAAGTTAATATATAGCCAAGTTGGCATGTTAGTTCAGTGGGAAAGGGATGCTTTATTGAATAGATATGCTAGACTATCTCATTCTCAATCCAGAGAAGCAAAACTAGATTCTTAGCTATTATTTATAAAAATTTCAAATTGCTTATAAGACCTAAGAACAACATTTAAAAAACAAATACAATAAAACATGTCAATAACTTTGAATTTCAGGAGAATTTCTAAAGAAAGGGAGAGGTTACCCATTAGTCATGAATGTATAGTAATATAAACATTTTGTAAGGAAGAATTTTCTGTGAATAGTGATAAAGCAAATAATACTGTGGGATGTATATATATGTGTATATACATATATACGCAAAATATATTTGTAGTTTAGTCTTCGTTATAAAGAATGCTACAAATTGATAAGAAGAACGCAAACAAAATAATATAAAAATGGGCAAAGTACGTGAATAAGTATATCACAGAGGAGGAAATCCAACTGGCTAACAAGCAAATGATAAGATGAAACTATTTTTTACCCTGCAAAGTGGAAAAACAAAGTAGTAAAACCATCATGAGAACACCCAGTCCTGGCAAAAATGAAGGGAAACACCCAGTTTCATACATGGTGAACAGAAATGTGTTTGGGAACCAAGTCCTGAAGTTATTAAACAAAAAAAACATATGTGTTGGTACAGCAAATCCACCTTGGAAATGCCAACGATAGAAATAAAAGCACCAGGATGTACAAGTTATGGTATAAAGTTTATTACAGCAGTGCCTGTAAGTGTCAAAAAACCACCACCAACAACAAAATCTAAGGAAAGACAGAATCACCATGAAGAGACATGGTTTAGAAAAATTGTATACTATGCTGTAAAATATGAAGAGAGTATGATCGTGACTTATTGCTCAAGGAAACCAGCACTCTGCCAAGCGCAGTACATGCATCTGACTCGGATGTGTTTGCATTCTCAACAAGCAAAGTAAGAAGGAGCAGAAGGAGCAGAATAGGATGGGGCCACTGGTTCATCTCCAGGAGGTTTGGAAGATGTGGAGAAGAAAACTCTCACGTTTCCTTTATATATATTTGTCACAATGAAATTTTCCCACTTTCGTAATTAAGACATGGAAAATGAAACACACGAGATAATGAACATCAGTGTCGAACAGGTTTGGAGGCTATGCTGCTTGGGAAATAGTTTTGCAAGGGTGAGAGATGTCGGGTCTGGGAAAACCAGGACTCCAGGAAGAATGGGGGATCCCAGAGAAGTGGACTCACTCTCCTCTCCCCTGAGGCAGGAGTGGAAGCTGTAAGCCACAGGGTGAGGCGTGGTGCCTGAAGAGCCCCATGTGCCTGCAGCTGGGAAAGGAGGTGACCTCACCCTTCTGTGCACCCCTGCCCCAGGCCCCCTTGTAAACCACGCTGGACCAGGAAGCTGGTGCCTGGCGGGCCCCGCAGCAGGTACCTTGGGCGATGTCGTCCTGCCTGGGCAGGCAGGGCCGCTCGGCCGTGTGCCCGGGCGGGGGTGGCTCTCGCTCAGGCTGTTTGGGGCACCTGCCCTCGTTGAACACAGGTGGCAGGTTGGCTGTGTGCACCTGTCGGAGCTGCTCATAGTCACTCAGAGCGGCCGTGAGGTCCCAGTTTTTGCCTGGAGATGAGAAATGACAAGAGATTACAATACTGATGCATGAATGATGGTCGCATGTTAGGAAAGAACCTTGCAAAGAAGGGTCTCTGTTAGCACCTGTTCACTCAAACTCCCCACCAGTAGTTCTTGTTTTTTTAAAAAGTGCTTATCCTTTTTTGGTTTTTCACTCAATGGTTTTTAGTATAGTCACAGAGTTGTGCAACTATCCACACTACACAATCCCAGAACATTTTCATTACCCTTTAAAAAAAAAAAAACAACCTGAAGTATAGTTGATTTACAATGTTTCAGGTAGAGAGCAAAGAGGCTGTTATACCTGCACATATATAGGCCTATTCTTTTTCAGACTCCTTTTCATTATAGGTTATTACCAGATATTGAATATAGTTGCCTGTGCTATACAGTAGAACCTTGTAGTTTTAGTTCTCATTTTTCGAAGGAGTAAAATGGTCAGATGTGTACTCTAAAAGCAGAATTTCTCACCCATGCCTGAGGTCCCTCTGAGGTACATGACGTACCTACTATCCTGGCCTTAGATTCATAGACCCTGCAGAACCTTCCATGCCTCTGAAAACCTAGTTGCAGAGCTTATTTTCCGAGGGAAGCAAAGCACAGAGGAAGAAAAAGTAAACAAAAAGAATTTCCACGTTTTCTTTGGGCTCTCACTCAGTATTTTAGTGCTGCCTTGAAGCTTAGTTTGGAGAGGGCAGAGGCTCGGGGTGGGGGGTGCTCGCTGAGTGGGAGCTTTGGTGGGAGGCCACCTCAGAGCTCAGGTGATGAACTGGGTGAGACACCAGGCAAGACAGCTCTGCCCACCCTGGGCACACTTGGTGGGGATGGGTGCTGGGGGTTCACAGCACGAGGGGAAGCTGCTGGGGTCTGGACTCAGAGTGGGAGTCTGATCCCTGACTCTGAGACTTGGTGGACTTCCAGTGGAAGGAAGGAGGTAGAGCACATTGCATCCAACTCCATTAGGCAACCATGTACTTTTTAAAGGCAAAGAATTAAAAGCTTAGCTCTAATTTTAAAAAGCAAATAAAATCTTATCCTCTCCCAACTAACTTCAAAATACAGGTATTTACTATATTGACTAATTATGTGGTACAGACAACAGAACGAGGCTTTGAATGTCTAAAATAATATCTGAACATCTTCCTTTGGTCTTTCTAATTTTTTTTTCCTGCCATAGACTTGATACTATCAATCAGAAAATGTTTAAATTCTATCATACAATCATTTACAATTTAATCCTATTTTTTTCTTTCACAGTCAGGTAACAAAGACACAACAGAAGCATCTTTGCATATCTCAGGGGGGAAGAAAAGCAAACGAAATCATTCAGGTTATTCAGCTGAACCTCAGCAAGGTCTGGGGGTGTTTTTGCAAGTGGTGACAGGTGGGGTCCTTTGTGGAAGGCAGCCCCATTACTGTTTGGTAGTTATGTCACGGAAACCAGTTGAAGCAGAAATAAAAGCACTCTCTTTCACTCTTACATACAACTACCAATCACAGTGTACACACATTGCCTGCGTGATCGCAAATGCAGTTTCAAGTCTAAGTGCTTGTGTCTATCAAATGGGCATCCATGCTCCAGGGTGTGGTCTACCAAGGGCAGGACAGGCTCTGGCTTTAGGGACATTATTCCTTAGCAGGGGCGATGACCTGGGTGGGCACCTCGCTCTAAAGCAGGGCCAAGGGTAGCAAATGTCCCAGGAGGGCTGAAACTGTCGGGGAGAAAGGGCAGGGAGAGGGGAGGTGGAGGAG
This sequence comes from Bubalus bubalis, assembly GCF_019923935.1. Classification (NCBI taxonomy): domain Eukaryota; kingdom Metazoa; phylum Chordata; class Mammalia; order Artiodactyla; family Bovidae; genus Bubalus; species Bubalus bubalis. The sequence continues at coordinate 40,125,999 of NC_059176.1, forward strand.
AGGCACTGAGAATGCAACCTTATCATGGAATGCAGACACGTTACTGTGGGCGCATGTATTAGCAATGACACCAGCCCAACAAATACTGGCTGTGAGGCAAACAGCCCACGTGGAGCACTGAGTGAGCCGGGAATTTCATTGTCCCACAGCGCCACGGGGAGCAGACATTGTTCTGGCTCCTCACAAACAGGAAGCGAGGCTTAGAAGGTTGCTGCACCACAGTGCATGCGAACCCTCCAATCTCATCTTCCCACCGACTGCATCTTCCTGCAGGGCTGTCCTGTACACAAGACCTGGTCCTAGCAGAGCTGTGCCCCACCCCAGCTCCTGCTCCCAGAAGCCAGCCAACTGTGCTTCTCCCACCCTCAGGAAAGAGCGTGTCCTGCTGTTACTACCCATGCCTGACAGGAGATCCTTCCAGAGCCCCCGATCTACGTTCCCATCACAGGTGATCAGGCTGGAGCTTGAAGGCAGCACCCCAGAGATCATGCATAGCCTCTGTGGACCAGCACTCCAGGGTGAGGGTATGTTCCTTCTGCATGCCTAGACGATCAGCTGGGGTTATGCTGGGAAGCATGTGTCCAGCCATCAGCAAAGGCCAGTCTGCTCTGATCTCCCGCCCAAAGACCTCTCACTCGCTGAGTTTTTCCACTTGCTCTTGCCTCCATTGTATTCTCCCATCACTGCCCTGGACTCCTGCGCAGTTTGCTAAACACCTGCCATATCCTTAACTGGCAAGCATCCTGGTTCTAACCTGGGCCACACCTCTTAGCAAATGGAGATCCAGTAAGTATGAGGTGAGAGCGAAGATGGAGGGAGCAGCACTGTCCACAAATTGCAGCTCCCAAATGAGCCCCAAGTTCGTGACTTTAAGATTTTAAAGAATTCAGAATTCCTCAGAGATCCAGGACCCCAGTGTCTATGCATGTGGAAAGGGTCCATGAGGCCACTGAAGGGGAAGCAAGCACGATGGACAGCAGGCGGAGTCCTCAGAAGTTAAGGGGGTCTGAGATCTGCTTCCAGCTCTTCACAGTTCCAAAGACAGCTGCTCAGGACAACCAGGAACGCAAGTGGTAACTTACAGACACGTGGACAGGGATGGATGCCCTAGGGATGGGCTCGACACTGGCGGGTCATAAAGACTGTATCTAAAGACAGAAAATACAGCGGAGAGGGACAGGCTCCTGGTGGCCTAGGAGTAGGGTTTGGTGCTCAGAGAGCACACCTTTCAAGATCCCCTTTCATCTTGTCCACTCTTCAGTCTGGGAGAGTCCCAACAGATGTCACACGGAGGGAAGATGAAGTGAAAGGGCACAGAGGCCCACCATGGTGGCACCACCACAGTGATGGAGTGGGCTGAGGTCGGGTGGAATGCACAGCTGGGCGACTGGGGCAGCCACAGGCTACGAGCCCTGAAGCCAGCTCACTTGTTAGAGGAGGGTTCAGCAGAGCAGTAAAGAGCCCGGGCTTTGGGTCTGGCCCCACTCCCTGGCTACTTCTGTGACTGTAAATACGGCATAACGCCACGGGAAACCTCAGGTTACGTTTCTATGCAATTGCGATAATAAAATGCACCAAATGGAAGTTCCAAGGAGGGGTAAGTGCGGCGAGGAGACTACATTTGTACAGTTCTGAGCACACGGACAGCTCTTAGTGTTAAGACTATTCATAACAAGTTTTCATTTATTATGAATAGTCTAACCTCTGTCACTTATGGTTGAAATCCAGCTTGCAAGTGACAGAACTGAGATTCAAATCCAGGTCTGTCCTGATCAAAGCCTAAGCTTCTGGGGGCTACAGTTCCCTTGAACCTGACCTTGTTGTGGGTGTCAGGGCTCCTGGCTGCTGACCACCCTTGAAATCTCCCTCTCCTGTACCATCATGACTCAGTAACAGGACTTTCCCTCCTTCCGGATCCCTCCACCCCAACCTTGCCAGTGTTTTCACCTGCTGGGTCTTTACTCTGCTCCCCACAGACTCACCTGTACTACACAGAATTCTCATTTATATGTCACTCAGGCCATCCCCTGAACACTAGCAGGCCACCAGGCCACTAACAGCCCCTTTGTCCTATGACTCTGAACACTGTCCCCATTGCTGGCTCCTTGCCTTTCCCTGCCCTTAAAGCACACTGATTCCCCCTACCCCCGCCACTTTTCTTCTTGCTCTTTTTTTCCTCTTAATTTATATTCCATTTTGAAGATTAAGTCCACCTCTATGGGAATAACCATAGGTCAAGTTACAGTCTGTATCCTAAGTTTTCAGGCCAAATGTTCAACAACGGCAGATGCTAGTCAATTATCCAATCAATATTCCCCTCTGATTCTTTATGTGTAGAATCCTGATTTGATTTGCAAGAGCAATTTGCACAGCTAGAAATACTCATTTTTCTCCTGTAGCCGACCTGAGTTTCCAAAGATGTTCCAGCGGTATTGCTCCAAAGTCAGTATTTCTGGTAGGACAGTATCACTGTCTGCAGTTTCTCAACTTGAAGCCTTGAGAGGCGGAGGCAGTTGCCTGACAAATGTTTCCTTCTGGGCGCTGCCTCGGTTTGTGTTTGTCACATGCAGGTGACTGGGTACCAGCAGGTACAGGTTTTACCTTCCAGCGTAGTCTACTGGTGATGTGCTTGTGTTTTACACTTCCAATTCATTTTGATTTTTGTCTTAACAGGAACATCAAGTGGGGTCTGATCTCAAGTTAAACACTGTATTTCATTTTGTCTCTTGAAGGGGTATGTATGCTTTAATTTAGCACTAAAGCATCACATCCATTAAGGAAAACAATGAAGCAGAAATGTATGAGCCCATGGGAAGCTGTGAAACAGGAACTGACTAAACTCAGGGGAGAAAAGAGGAAAAAAAAGAGTTAAAATAATTTCAGAGATGAAGTTCCATTATAAGGAAGCAGAGAGAAAACAGGTACAGCTACCACAGTAAAAAACAGAAAAATGAAAATTAGTAAAGTGAACAAAATGAGACAGAAATAAAGAAACAAAAGGTTATAGAGGAAATGGTAGACAGAGACTACAGGTGAAAGAAATGCCACATATACATCATTGGAGCTCAAAATAAGAAAGTTATGATTAAAAGGGAAAGCATTTTTCTTATCATATGGAAGTAATTTATTATTCCCTTATCATCAGGCAAACTCAACAAAATGGTATGCTAAAATGTGATGGTAATAAAATTTCATGAAACTTCAAGATAAGGAAAGCATTTGTCATGTGAAATCACACTGCATTGAACAGGCACTGTGGTCCACATCTGGGTGCTTGTGATTTCCTTTTTGGCTGATTCTCAAAAAAAGAAATTAAAAAAAAAACAACATAGTACCATGCCCATATATTATGCTTTATCTCATCATTTCAGAAAAATTGTGTGTGTGTGTGTGTGCTCAGCCATGTCCAACTCTTTGTGACCCCATGGAGTGTAGCCCACCAGGCCCCTCTGTCCATGGGATTCTCTAGGCAAGAACACTGGAGTAGGTTGCCATTTCTTCCTCCAGGGGAATCTTCCTGACCCAGAGATCAAACCTGTGTCTCCTGCATTGGCAGGCATATTCTTAACCACTGTGGAAACTTAATTCACACAAATGTAAATATTAAACAATTTAAAATGTACAAGCTCCACAATATCTTTTGATTAATTAAGAAGAAAAACAAAAATGGGATAGCCATCATTTAGTGATCCTGGGTATCCAATCAGGGAAAAGGGGAGGAAAATCAGGAGCAGAGGAGATGTCAGTTTCAGGAGAGAAATCTAAGCAATCACAGATTTAGCCTTTCAAAACAGAGAATTTCTAACATAAACACTTGATCTTACAGATTGAAAGGCCACAAGAAGATTGCCCTAGTATAATAAAGAAATATAAGGACAGTGTTCATGATATAGCCTTATAATATTATTATGTTTTAAAGATAAAGAGAATTATTTGAATATTTCAGCAAAAAGGAAAAACAATCAGGCTGGTAACATAGTTCTTGGCAGCCAAATTCAATGCCTGAAGATACTGAAAGAAATAAAGAAGTGTGAGCTAAGAAACGTTTATACCCATCTATGCTATTCTTTCATGGATAAAGGCTACAGACAACCCATTTAAAACAGGTATGAGTTCAGGAAATAATAGTCACATGGATTGTTCTTGAGAAAATTATGAGAAGATGAGTACCAGCCAGTCAAGAATGAATGGAGGTTTGGCAAAGGGAAATTGAGGGAGCAGTAAACGTATTTAAATGTGCAGCCAAGTAAAAGCAAAGGTACAGATACAAATGACAGGAGAATATTCTGCCAAAATGAAAATGGTAGAAAGCAGAGGTGACCACAGTTGCTTCAGCTGTACTACATGGGAGTACAAGACAGTATTCAAAGTTGGCAGATCAAATATACACATCTGAACATATATAATTTGTTGTTGTTCAGTTGCTAAGTTGTGGTCAACTCTTTGGGACCCCATGAACTGCAGCACGCCAGGTTTCTCTGTCCTTCACTATCTCCTGAAGTTTGCTCAAATTCATGTCCATTGAGTTGGTGATGCCATCCAACTGTCTCATCCTCTGTTGGCCCCCTTCTCCTCTTGCCCTCAATCTTTCCCAGCATCAGGGACTTTTCCAATGAGTCCACTCTTAGCATGAGGTGGCCAAAGTATTGGAGCTTCAGCTTCAGCATCAGTCCCTCCAATGAATATTCAGAGTTGATTTCCTTTAGGATTCATTGGTTTGATCTCCTTGCTGTCCACGGGACTCTCAACACCACAGTTCAAAAGCACCAATTCTTCAGTGCTCAGCTTTCTTTATGGTCCAACTCTGGCATCTATACATGACTACTGGAAAAACCATAGCTTTCACTAGACAGTCCTATGTCAGCAAAGCGATGTCTCTGCTTTTAAATATGCTGTCTAGGTTTGTTATAGCTTTTCTTCCAAGAGGCAAACACCTTTTAATTTTCTGGCTGGAGTCACTGTCCGCAGTGATTTTGGAGCCCAAGAAAATAAAGTCTGTCACTGTTTCTATTGTTTCCCCATCTATTTGCCATGTCATGATGGGACTAGATGCCATGATCTTTGTTTTTTGAATGCTGAATTGTAAGCCAGCTTTACACTCTCCTCTTTCACCTTCATCAAGTGGCTATTTAGTTTTTCTTCACTTTCTGCTATTAATGTGGTATCATCTGCATTTCTGAGGTAACTGATAATTCTCCTGGCAGTCTTGATTCTAGCCTGTGCCTCATTCAGCCGTGCGTTTTACATGATGTACTCTGCATATATAAGCAGGTTAAATAAGCAGGGTGACAATGTACAACCTTGATATAGTTTCTCAATTTTGAACCAGTCTACTGGGTATATGTCCAGTTCTAACTATTGCTTCTCGACCTGCAAACAGGTTTCTTGGGAGTCAGGTAAGGTGGTCTGGTATTCCCATCTCTTTCAGAATTTTCCAGTTTGTTGTGATCCACATAGTCAGAGGCTTTAGTGCAGTCAAACAAGCAGAAGTAAATTTTTTTTTAATTCCCTTGCTTTTTCTATGTTGGCAATTTGATCTCTGATTCCTCTGCCTTTTCTAAATCCAGCTTGTACATCTGGAAGTTCTCAGTTAATGTATTGCTGAAGCCTAGCTTGAGGGATTTTGAGCAATACCTTGCTAGCATGTGAAATGAGTGCAACTGTGTGGCAGCTTGAACATTCTCTGGCATTACCCTTCTTTGGGATTGGAATGAAAACCGACCTTGTCTAGTGCTGTGGCCACTGCTGAGTTTTCCAAATTTATGACATACTGAGTGCAGCACTTTAACTGCATCATCTTTTAGTATTTTAAATAGCTCAGCTAGAATTCCATTACCTCCACTAGCTTTGTTTGTAGTGATGCTTCCTAAGGCCCACATGACTTCACATTCTAGGATGTCTGGCTCTAGGTGAGTAACCAACCATACCATCGTGGTTATCCGGTTTATTAAGACCTTTTCTGTACAGTTCTTCTGTGTATTCTTGCCACTTCTTCTTAATCTCCTCTGCTCATGTTAGGTCCTTTATTGTACCCGTCTTTGCATGAAATGTTACCTTGGTATCTCTAATTTTCTTGAAGAGATCTCTAGTGTTTCCTATTCTATTGTTTTTCTCTATTTCTTTGCAATGTTCACCTAAGAAGATGTTCTTATCTCTCCTTGCTGTTTCTGGAACTCTGCATTCAGTTGGGTTTATCTTTCCTTTTCTCCTTTGCCTTTCACTTCTCTTCTTTTCTCAGCTATTTGTAAGGCCTCCTCAGATAACCACTTTGTCTTCTTGCATTTCTTTTTCTTGGGGATGGTTCTAGTCACCACCTCCTGCATAATAGTATGAACCACCATCCATAGTTCTTCAGGCACTCTGCCTACCAGATCTAGTCCTTTGAATCTATTCATCACCTCCACTGTATAATCATGGGGATTTAATTTAGGTCATACCTGAATGGACTAGTGTCCATTGTCTTCAGTTTGAACCTGAATTTTGCAATAAGGAGTTTATGATCTGAACCACAGTCAGCTCCAGGTCTTGTTTTTTTGCTGATGGTATAGAGCTTCTCCATCTTCAGATGCCAAGAATATAATCAATCTGATATCAGTATTGACCATCTGGTGATGTCCATGTGTAGAGTCATCTCTTGTGTTGTTGGAGGAGGGTGTTTTCTATGACCAGTGTGTTCTCTTGGCAAAACTCTGTTAGGCTTTGCCTTGCTTCATTTTGTACTCCAAGGCCAAACTTGCCTGTTACTCCAGGTATATCTTGACTTCTTACTTTTGCATTCCAGTCTGCTAAAATGAAAAGGACATCTTTTTTTTGGTGTTAGTTCTAGGAGGTCTCAAAGGTCTACAGAGAATCGTTCAACTTCAGCTTCTTCAGCATTAGTGGTTGGGGCATGACTTGGAATACTGTGATGTTGAATGGTTTGCCTTGGAAGCGAATGGAGAGCATTCTGTCGTTTTAGAGATTGTAGCCAAGCACTGCATTTCAGACTCTTTTGTTGACCTTGAGAGCTACTCTGTTTCTTCTAAGGGATTCTTGCCCACAGTAGTAGACACAATGGTTATCTGAATTAAATTCACCCATTTCCATCCATTTTAGTTCACTATATCCTAGAATGTCGGTGTTCATTCTTGCCATCTCCTGTTTGACCACATCCAATTTACCTTGATTCATGGCCTTAACATTCCAGGTTCCTAGGCAACACTGTTCCTTACAGCATCGGACTTTACTTTCACCACCAGACACATCCACAGCTGGGTGTTGCTTCCACTTTGGCTCAGCCTCTTCATTCTTTCTGGAGCTATTTCCCTGCTTTTCCACAGTAGTATATTGGACACCTACCACCCTGGGGAGTTACTCTTTCAGTGTCACATCTTTTTCCTTTCATGCTGTTCGTGGGGTTCTCAAGGCAGGAATCCTGACGTGGTTTGCATTCTTCTCCAGTGGACCACGTTTTTCAGGCTCCGACTAGCAGCCCTTCAGCTGCTCCACGGAGCTGGGTGACACTCGGTGCCCTGGTTGTCCCACTGCTGGTCCTCGTTTAGTGTGTAAACCTTCACTGGCTGTTAGATGTTGGTCAAAGTGCTGCCGGGGGTTGAGGCAGAGGCCCCGCTGGAGTGGCTGGGAAGGGGGTCTGGGGAAGACTGCAACTGATGTTGGAGGACACCCAGTGGCAGAGGGCTCCCCGGCCTCACTGCTGCCACTGGCTGCCCTGGGGCTGATCCATCGTCCAAGAGTGGAGGGTGAACATATGTAACAGGACTAAGGAAAACACTAGAAACATGTGAATGATATAATACTAACTAAATTGGATGGTAGAAGAGAGTGGGAAGAGGAAGAAGATAAAACTGTTTTATTGAGGCAGATCACTGACACCAACTATAAGAAAAAGGGAAAGGATAATACATCAAGGTAGAAATTTTTAAATAATCACCAGATAAAAATATAACTTCTAAATATCAGAAAGATATTTTAAATCACAAAACTAACCAGTTCCATTGATCTATATGTCTTCTTGTGCCAGTACCATGCTATTTTGATGACTGCAGCTTTGTAATATGGTCTGAAGTTAGGGAGCATGATATCTCCAACTATGTTCTTTTTTCTTAAGACTTTTTGGATATTTGGGGTCTTCTGTGTTTCCATACAAATTAAAATTTTTTTTTGTTTTAGTTCTGCCAAAAATGCCATTTTAATTGGACAGGAATTGCACTGCATCTGTAGGCTGCCTTGGGTTATATGGTCATTTCAACAATATTGATTCTTCTCCAAGAACAAGGTATGTATTTCCATCTGTTTGTGTAAGCTTTTATTTTTTTTCATCAGGGACTTATATTTTTCATAGTACAGGTCTTATGTCTCCTTCAGTTCAGTTGAGTCACTCAGTCATGTCTGACTCTTTGCGACCCCATGAATCACAGCACGCCAGGCCTCCCTGTCCATCAACAACTCCTGGAGTTCACTCAAACTCATGTCCATTGAGTCAGTGATGCCATCCAGCCATCTCATCCTCTGTTGTCCCCTTCTCCTCCTGCCCCCAATCCCTCCCAGCACCAGAGTCTCTTCCAATGAGTCAACTCTTCACATGAGGTGGCCAGAGTATTGGAGTTTCAGCTTTAGCACCATTCCTATGTCTCCTAGGTAGGTTCATTCCTAGGCATTTTATTCTTTTTGATGCGATGGTAATTTCTTAAATTCTTTTTTTTTTCTTTTTGTTTCTCTTCCAGTTTTGTTGAGATATAAATGACATATAGTATTACATACTTGCCTAGAAAATCCCATGGATGGAGGAGCCGCTGCAGTCCACGGGGTCACTAAGAGTCAGATACGACTGAGCGACTTCACTTTCACTTTTCACTTTCATGCATTGGAGAAGGAAATGGCAACCCACTCCAGTGTTCTTGCCTGGAGAATCTCAGGGACGGGGGAGCCTGGTGGGCTGCCGTCTATGGGGTCACACAGAGTTGGACACGACTGAAGTGACTTAGCAGCAGCAGCAGTACTACATAAGTTGAAGGTGTTCAGCATAATGATTTACATACATCATGAAATGCTTATCACAGTAAGTTTAGCAAGAATTTATTATGTCATATAAATATAACATTAAAGAAATAGAAAAAATATTTTTCCTTTTAATGAGGACTCTTAGGACCCCACTCCTGTACTCTTGCCTGGAAAATCCCATGGATGGAGGAGCCTGGTGGGCTGCAGTCCATGGGGTCGCGAAGTTGGACACAACTGAGCGACTTCACTTTCACTTGTCACTTTCATGAATTGGAGAAGGAAATGGCAACCCACTCCAGTGTTCTTGCCTGGAGAATCCTAGGGACGGGGGAGCCTGGTGGGCTGCTGTCTATGAGGTCGCACAAAGTCTGACACGACTGAAGTGACTTAGCAGCAGCAGCAGGATTTATTCTCTTAACAACTTTCATATATAACATATAGCAGTATTAATTATATTTATCATGTGGTATTAATTTCCCTTTTTGATCTTTTGTTATTAGTGTATAGAAATGCAAAATTTCTGTGTATTAATTTTGTACCCAGCAACTTTACTGAATTCATTGATGAGCTCTAGTAGCTTTCTGGTAGCATCTTTTTCTATGTACAGCATCATCATCTGCAAACAGTTTAACAGTTTTACTTCTTTTCCAATTTGGATTCCTTTTATTTCTTTTCCTTTTCTGATTGCTGTGGCTAGGAATTCCAAAGCCCAGAAGTACACCCACACTCATATGGTCAATTTATCCACAACAAAGAAGGCAAGAATATACAAGGAAGAAAAGACAGTTTCTTCAATAAGCAATGCTCAAAAAACTGGACAGCTACATGTAAAATAATGAAATTAGAACATTCTCTAACAGCATCAACAAATTAAACTCAAAATAGATTAAAGATCTAAATGTAAGACCAGATTCTATAAAACTCCTAGAGGTAAATATAGGCAGAACACTCTTTGACATAAATCACAGTAATATTTTCTTTGATCCACCCCCTAGAGTAATGGAAATAAAAACAAAAATCAGCAAGGGGGACCTAATTAAACTTAAAAGCCTTTGCACAGCAAAGGAAACTATAAACAAGACAGAATGGGAGAAAATATTTACAAATGAAACAACTGACAAAGGATTAATATCCAAAATATACAAGCAGGTTATGCAGCTCAATATCAAAAAACAAACAATCCAATCAAAAAATGGGTGGAAGATCTACATAGATATTTCTCCAAAGAAGATATATAGATGGCCAACCAACACATGGAAAAATACTCAACATCACTAATTATTAGAGAAATGCAAATCAAATCAAAACTACAATGAGGTATGAATTTATACTGATCAGAATGGCCATCATCAAAAAATCTACAAACAATAAATGATGGAGAGGGTGTGGAGAAAAGAGAACCTTCCTACACTGTTGGTGGGAATATAAATTGGTACAGCCACTGTAGATAACAGTATGGAGGTTCCTTAAAAAAAACTAAAAATAGACTTACCATATGATCCTGCAATCCCACTCTGGGCATATCTGAAGAAAACTCTAATTTGAAAAGATACATGCACCCCAATGTTTATAGCCCCACTCTTTTCAATAACGAAGACAGAGCAGCAACCTAAATGTCCACTGACATGGGTAGAGAAGATGTGGTATGTGTGTGTGTATATATACATATAAGAATATTTTGTTGTTTAGTTGCTCAGTCATATCTGACTCTTGGCAACTTCACTGACTGTAGACTGCCAGGCTCCTCTGTCTGTGAGATTTCCCAGGCAAGAATACTGGAGTGGGGTGCCATTTCCTTCTCCAGAGGATCGTCTCGACCCAGGGATTGAACCCGTGTCTCCTGCAGTGGCAGGCGATTCTTTACCACTGAGCCACCGGGGAAGCCCCACAATGGAATATTACTTAGCCACAAAAAGAATGAAATAATGCTGTTTGCAGCAACATGGATGGACCTAGAGATCCTCAGACTAAGTCAGTCAGAGAAAGACAAATACCACATTACACCACTTATATGCAGACTGTAAAAAAGAAGATACAAATGAACTTATTTACAAAACAGAAACAGATTCACAGACAAAGAAAACAAACTTACGGTTACCAAAGGAGACAATGGGATGGGGGGAAAGATAAACTGCAAGTTTGGAATTAATATATACACACTACTATATATAAAATAGGCAAACAACAAGGACCTACTGTATAGCACAGGGAATTATACTTAATATCTTCTAATAACATACGATGGAAAGAATCTCAAAAAATAATACATATATATGTATAACTGAATCACTTTGCTGTACACTTGAAACTAACATAATATTGTAAATTAATTATACTTCAATAAAAAATAATTACATTAAACAAAGGAAAAAGGGAAAGAGGATAGCAGTACATAAAAGTAGAATTTTAAAAAGTAAACACTAGATAAAAAATGTAAGTGGTCTAAACAGCAGAAAAAACATTTTAAAATAAAAAGCTAATAAAATATAGTGAAAGTCATTTAAATATTTATATATAAATAGAAAATATGACAGAATTAAGACCAACCATATCTGTCATAGCAATAAATTTAAATAGGTTTAATGCAGCTAGTTAAAGAAAAAGATTTTTCATATTACTTTAAAAAGCAAGGACCAACTTGTGCTGTATATGGGAGCTATATTCAGAGTGAAGTGATTCAGAAAGGTTATAACTAAAGGGGAGGAACCATGGTTTATCAGGTTTACCAGGCAGAGATAAAACAATAATAATAATCATAACAACAACAGAAGGCAATATAGGTGGTCATAATCTTACCTCAAATAAAGCTGAATTTAGGCCAAAAGGCATTACAGAAGATGAAGAAGGCCACTTTATAATGCTAAGGAGTTCTGTTCATAGTGGAGATGGATTAATCATACTGTTTAATTTCTGTATTTTTGAGGTCTTGTTGACCTGTGAGAGCTCACTCCTCCCAGAACTCTCAGTTTTTAGTAACGACAAGTGACTCCCCAGCAAGTATGCCTTTCAGTAAGGAAAGCAAGCCAATCCAGAGCCCACAGCCCCAAGCACTTCCTCTGTCAGGCCCTCCTGCTCTGGGCAATCGTGCAGGGCCAGAGATGGCTCAGGGGCAGCCTCTGCACGCTGCAGCCTGCTGAAGTGACTCAATCAGTCGCTCCTAAACCAGCTACCCTGCCTTGCCCGCTCCTTCTTGCAGTAACAAGAGCATATCTTGTGTCCACGTGCTCCCCTCTCTCCCTCTGCTTTCTGACCCTGATGCTTCCCTGGGTGGCCCTGTGTGCTAGGACTCCCGCCTCTACAGAACTGGGAGGGAAACTTTCTTGCTTCATGACAGTCATTTCTGTGTGTGTGTGTCTCTTACTAGACCCGGTTAAAACAAATCCCAGGCACATATTACAACAAGACACAAGAAAGATGAATATATGCATATTAGATAAAAAGTAAAAACTCTAAACCAGAAATTACTCTGAGACACTAAGATAAGCACACTGACATGGGCTATTCACAGAATGCCTGCTATTTTATGGCAACAGCCTCCAAACCTGGGAGACCACCACAACAAAGGTTTGTTTTTCTGCTCAGCCCAAAAATCTGCTGTGGGTCAGCTCCAGTTCTGCAGCTACTCTTAAAAACTGCCCTTCAGACTGTCAGAGGGACAGAAAGTCCTGGAGCATCTCCAACTAAGGATTAAACACTCTGACTCAGAAGTGTCACCTCATTTGGGTTCACAGTTCGGTTCAGTTGCTCAGTCGTGTCTGACTCTTTGCGACCCCATGAATAGCAGCACGCCAGGCCTCTCTGTCCATCACCAACTTCCAGAGTTCACTCAAACTCATGTCCATAGAGTCGGTGATGCCATCCAGCCATCTCATCTTCTGTCATCCCCTTCTCCTCCTGCCCCCAATCCCTCTGAGCACCACAGTCTTTTCACAACCCCATGGCAAAAACTCGTCAAAGGGCCCATCCAGCCACAGGGGCCAGGAGGAGTAATGCATCCACGTTCCCACTAGAGGGAGGCAGAGAGCTGGACATAGTCTGTGAATAGCGCCAATACAAAGGATACAGAATTGACATACATGAAAAATAGCCTTCAAATATAAACAAAAATAAGTTAGAAGACATAATGGAAGATAATATTCCATTCATAGTGGAAACTAAAAGAAAAATACTGAGAAATGAACTTAAAAGAGATATGTAAAACACATATGTGGAATAATTATGATATCCCCAAAAGGCAAAAAAGTAGAACTGCATACACTATGTTCTTAGTTTGGAAGACTCAATATCACCATTTCTTCATAGCTAATTTGTAAATTTAACCTGACCTCATAAATATAAGCATTTTTTTTTCCTTCTTGGAGTCAGACATGTAGAGTTTAACGTTCATTTGGTAAACTAAGAATAACCAGGGGGCTCTGAAACATAACAGCAGCGAGTGGGGAGGGGCACTTCCAGGCCTCCAACCCACCCCACCACCTCAATAACTGATCCATGAACAATCAGACAAAACCATGCAATGTAAGGGGAAATCCCAGGGAGACTTCTATTTATACAAAATATCAAAAGGCAAATGTCACTGGGAAAATGTTTGCAACTTCTGTCACATAAGAGGCATCATCTTTGAGGTAGGTCTGTTCATGAGAAAATATGAGGGGAGGCACGCTGTGGGGGGTGAAGGTGCAACAGGGCCTCGGCTGAACTGGCAGGGCGCATGGGAGTGGGGGTGGCCTTCAGAGATGTCCACTCTGTGGTAATGGGATAGGCTGGGATCTGGGACCCTTAGCTTCAGTGCTGCAATACTTGTACCTGGACATCTCTCCTCAAGCAATAATATACAAAGAAACTGTATGGGACTAAAAACAACCCCATGCAGGTGTAGTCAGGGCAAATTCTGGACAAAAAGATACAAAAGACAGAAAAACCAAACTGCCACTTCTAAAGAGAGCCAAAGCAGGCTACTGCACATGCCCCCTGCACACACATATACCCCTACCCTCACCTCATATAAGGAACACGCTTACCCCTCACTTAGCAAGCCAGTGAGCACAGGAACCTGTTGTTTATTCTTGCTCCCACCTGCAGCAGCAGGGATTCCAATAAAACCTTGCCTGCTTTTCTTGTCTGGTCTCTAGTCAACTTTTTTTGATTGGGGAAGGCTAAGAACCCTGGTGGGTATCAGGAAGGGGTTGAGCTGTTACACTCGGACATAAAGAAGGCACTGGATGGGAGTCCCCCCAGGAGGGTAGAGTCTTGGGGGAGGTGACATCCTCTGGTTGGGATGACACCTGTGGAGGCCTTAGCTGTGAGCCACAAGCAGCCATGGCTCCCCATGGGCACACAGAGCAGATACGAGAGGTGGCATGTCTCTGTTTTCTCCTGCGTGGTGCATGTGTGGTGCGTGTGTGTGAGTGTGCAGTGTGTATGTTTTTTGCCTGGAACCAATAAAGAAAAAAAGACTAAGTATTCAAAAGACACATAGGCAAAGGACATGAACAGAGAGCTCACAAAAAAAGAATTATAAACGTCCATGAAACATAAGAAACATATGAAAAGATGCTTGATTTTATTCACAAAAGAAATGCAATTTACAAATATATTAGAAAAAAAAATCTGTGAAACCATTTTACACATATCAGAGGGTCAAAATACAAAAGTTGGCAACCACCTGGTTACCAAGTTAGGGGGTGAATAGTCTTGCTTAGCTGCTGGCTGGAGAAAGCATGGAATGATATATTCCCCAAGCAAGCAAGCAAAGCAATTTTCCAGGATTCACCAAAACTACAACACCCTCATCCTGTGACTCAGCCACCCCACTTCTGGGAATTTATCTTACAGAAATGCCTATAAACATGACAAACCCAGACAGTATATTAAAAAGCAGAGACATTACTTTGCCAACAAAGGTCTTTATAGTCAAAGCTGTGGTTTTTCCAGTAGTCATGTATGGATGTGAGAGCTGGACCATAAAGAAAGCTGAGCACCAAGGAATTGATGCTTTTGAACTGTGGTTCTGGAGAAGACTCTTGAGAGTCCCTTGGACTGCAAGGAGATCCAACCAGTCCACCCAAAGGAGATGAGTCCTGGGTGTTTATTGGAAGGACTGATGCTGAAGCTTCAATACTTTGGCCACCTGATGTGAAGAGCTGATTCACTGGATGCTGGGAAAGACTAGAGGCAGGAGGAGAAGGGGACAACAGAGGATGAGATGGTTGGATGGCATCACCAACTCAATGGACATGAGTTTGAGCAAGCTCCAGGAGATGTTGAAAGACAGGGAAGCCTGACATGCTGCAGTCCACGGGGTCACAAAAGAGTTGGACACAACTTAGCGATTAAACAATAATAAATATGCAGTAGGTACAAGATGGTCATTGCAGCACTGTTTATAACAGTAAAATAATGAAATGAGCTAAATGCCCACTTATAAGAGAATATTTAAACAAACTACAGTCCACTCCCCCCGACATAATGTTCTGATGTGCATCAAGGAATAACGAAGGGGCCACGGGAAGGTCTCCAGCATACCCTAGGAGTGAAATAAGCCAGGTGGGAAATATTCATAATGCCACATTTTCAGTAAGGACAGAAAAAATATATATATAAATGTTTACTTTCATCTGTTTACACAAAGGTTGGAAGGGTAAATAAGAAACTAACGGGTCAGGGAGGAATTGGGTAGACAGCCCAGAAGGGGGTTCAATGCTTTAAGTGTCTTTTTCTTTTAAGTTCTGAACTGTTCAAATACATTAGTTATCTAAAACAAACAGTAAATAAAATTTCAAAAGGATTTAAGGTAAATTACCCATATTTTAAGTGTTTTAGAGTGAAAACTTTCCTATAATGTTTTGTCTGCCATATTACCATAAGCTGAAGAGCTCATTTATGTTTTGCAGGCAACAATATTGAATTTCCTGGCTATTAAATGCAGACAGAAACCGAAAGAACCAATGGAAATACCCAGTCCTCTAAGTGAACTGGTAATTATACAGTTAGTTTTAGTTAGTTTATTTTTACAGAAATATGTAGCAGGAAATTAGTCCAAAGGCTGCCTCAACTAATTTTCCAAGAGGTTATAGGTCACCAGAAGTTTGTCCAAATATAACAAATCATAATATAAAAATTTTATATGACTGATATTTTGGATGTATTAATAAAAACCTTACTATTTTGTATTCTGTTACCAACTATAGTATGTGCAGACAATTTAAACAGAGGTTGGAGGACAAGAGATGTTACATTTGTGACCTTTCACTCTCTGACTTGCCGCAAGATGGCTTTTGTGAGCACTGCTCTACAAAGCAGCTGTTTTCAAGATGACCGACAACCTTGATGCAGATAAATCCAAGGTCACTGCTCTGTACCCATTCATAGAGCTGACCTCTCCATCCTTCCTGATTCCCTCTTCTTTTCCGGTGGTGGGAGAAACAGTATCTAACGCACAGCATGGTGTCTGCCACTCTCACTTCTTCAAAGGCACTGCATTCTCTTATTCCAATGCTGCTCTATTCTTTTCCTCTAAATAGCACCTCTTCCTCCTTCACTAAATCTCTAGATGTCATTCCTCAGTGCTCAGATCTGGGCCAAACTCTGCTGGGAGGTGTCTGAAAAGAATTTTTATATAGACGTAAGAGGTGAGCCGCCTTGTGCTGTTCCCCACTCTTACTGACTACAACGCAGACGTGATACCTGGGGCTGCAAACATGAGGTAACAAGCATGAACATGGAAAGGCCAAGGGCTAAGAAGGCTGAGTGAGGGGGAAATAAAGAGCCTGAGTAAGTGTTTGGATAGATCACTGCCAGCAACCAGCTAACTAATGCAGAAAAGAGAGACAGGAGGTCAGAGGACAACAATGAGACCTAAGTGTTGTGCATGAATCAGGGTCTGACAAGGGACCTAGGCGAGGCTCTAACTCAGGCTGGGAGGATGATCAGAGGTGCTTTCTGGAGGATGTCTCACTTAGGCTGAGACCTCAGAGCAGAGTAAAGCTATTCTGGCAGAGTCAGGAGGAGGTGAGCAGGGAGAGGACAGCACTTGAATAAACCTGGAAGTATCATTATCTGGCACATTTGAGCACTGACGGCAGTTACATTTGAGTAAAGCCCAGAGGGGAGGAGTCAGGAGAGGCCTTGTTAGTGAAGCTGAAGGATTCAGGGAGAGGGAAATGTTGAGAGAGAGCATCCCTTGAAGGGTCTTGTGAAGTGTGCCATGAAGTCTGGACTTTATCCCGGGGGCAAAGACCAGTCACTGAAGCATTTTCAATAGGAGTGGGGCTGGATCAGATTTTTATTGTAGAAAAATATCTATGCCACTATGGAAGATAGCATGGAGATTCCTCAAAACACTAGGAATAAAACCATCATATGACCCAGCAATCCCACTCCTAGGCATATACCCTGAGGAAACCAAAATTGAAAAAAGACACATGCATCCCATTGTTCATTGCAGCACTAGTTACAACAGCTAGAACATAGAAGCAACCTAGATGTCCATCAACAGATGAATGGATAAAGATGTTGTGGTACATATACACAATGGAATATTACTCAGCCATAAGGAATGTGTTTGAGTCAGTTCTAATGAGGTGAATGAATCTAGAGCCTACTATATGGAGTGAAGTAAGTCAGAAAGAGAAAGATAAATAGTGTATCAGTTCAGTTCAGTTCAGTCGCTTAGTCGTGTCCGACTCTTTGTGACCCCATGAATCCGCAGCACACAGGCGCTTAGTCGTGTCCGACTCTTTGTGACCCCATGAATCCGCAGCACACAGGCCTCCCTGTCCATCACCAACTCCCGGAGTTCACTTAGACTCACGTCCATTGAGTCAGTGATGCCATCCAGCCATCTCATCCTCTGGCGTCCCCTTCTCCTCCTGCCCCCAATCCCTCCCAGCATCAGAGTCTTTTCCAATGAGTCAACTCTTCACATGAGGTGGCCAAGGTACTGGAGTTTCAGCTTTAGCATCATTCTTTCCAAAGAACACCCAGGGCTGATCTCCTTCAGAATGGACTGGTTGGATCTCCTTGCAGTCCAAGGGACTCTCAAGAGTCTTCTCCAACACCACAGTTCAAAAGCATCAATTCTTCAGCGCTCAGCCTTCTTCACAGTCCTACTCTCACTTCCATACATGACCACAGGAAAATACTAATGTGTATATATGGAATCTAGAAAGATGGTACCAAAGAATTTATTTGCAGGGCAGAAATGGAGAAACAGATATAAAGAACATATGGACATGGGGAGAGGGGAGGAGAGGGTGAGATGTATGCAAAAAGTAACATGGAAACTTACATTACCATATGTAAAATAGTCAATAGTTATCTGCTGTATGTCTCAGGAAACTCAAACAGGGGTTCTGTGACAATCTAAAAGGGTGGCATTTCTATTGTAGAAAAATTAAGTGTTTGCATTGAAGAACAATTACTCCGGTGAAATAGGAGAGACCATTGGAACTGGGCCAAGTTGAAGGCAGAAGGAACGTTAGGGGGTGCCTGCAGCAGTACAGGTGAGACGAGACGCCCTCCCCCACGAGTGACAGAGAACGGAGAGCTGGGAGTGCTCCCAGTGTTTGATCTTCAGGGAGGGAGGTGGGAGGGAGGCATTCAGGACCAAGCTGACTCATCAAATGACTGGCTGAGTTATGGCAATCCATGTCTGGAAATGACTCAGCCACTAAAGAGAATGGATGTGCACACAAAACTGATGTGAGGGGGTTTCACCGAAGGACTGTTGACTGAGGAAAGCACTGCAATGAAAGGTGTGTTCAGTACAATCACCGTTGGCAACAGAAGGACCAGCCCTGCCTGGTCCACACCCAGCATCCACATGCCTTTTTGCCTGATGTCGTCGCACACCCTGCCTGTAACACAGGAGAGGAACCCACGGAGCTGCTCCTGGAAGCCCTGTCCTGGTCACTGATCTGGGATGCTCTCCAGTAAGAGGTGTTCATATAAGATTTGGAGGAGCAGCTCAGGCCAGTTTTCTCTGGAGCACTGTGAGCAGATGTCTGAGCAGCCTGCAGGCATGAGGCTGGCTGGAGGTTTGGGGCAGCCCCCTGAGACATGCCTGCTGGGGTGATCTGGCCACTGGGTAGTTGGTGGTGGAGGTGATCCTGGACTCCTGAGACTGCAAGGAGGATGCCCAGTGAGTGCTGGTGACTCCTCTCCCCACCGAGCACAGCTCCTGCCAGGGCACCACTTCTGCAACTTCCTAAACCTCTAGCTTCCATCCCTTCTGGGAATGCTGGAGTGACTTCCATCTTCTTCACCCAATGCTAATGGGTACAGGTGATACTGGGCACGGTGCCAGGAATGCAGAAGCACAGAGATGAAACTGGTTCTTGGCTGCTGTGGGAGAACCAACAGGACTGTGAGGGGCTCTCCTTCCTGCTGCACCAGGCAACCACACTGGGTAAAAAGGGATGAGCGGCTCAGCTCCAGGTACAGCTGTGGAGTCAGAACACCCTTTAGGAACCTCTGAGTTCATATAGCTATGCTGTTGATTCCAAATTCAGACCTTTTTGATGCTTTGAGTGGCTGATTTGTGCAAGCTTAAAGTTTTGCCAGGATTCCCATGAATGGGGTCGGACAGTGAGCAGAAAGAATGAGGGCTTGACAGCTGCATGAGATCCTGAGAACACTGAGATAGGTTCTGATGAATGTGGGGGCCTTGAGTCTCCTGAGCCAGCAGAAGCGGCCCCTCCTCCCTTGACTGAGGCTGCTGCTGCTGCTGCTGCTGCTAAGTCGATTCAGTTGTGTCCAATTCTGTGCGACTCCATAGACGGCAGCCCACCAGGCTCCGCTGTCCCTGGGATTCTCCAGGCAAGAACACTGGAGTGGGTTGCCATTTCCTTCTCCAATGCATGAAAGTGAAAAGTGAAAGTGAAGTCGCTCAGTGGTGTCCGACTCTTCGTGACCCCATGGACTGCAGCCCACCAGGCTCCTCTGTCCATGGGATTTTCCAGGCAAGAGTGCTGGAGTGGGGTGCCATCGCCTTCTCCATGACTGAAGCTAGTACCCTGTTTTCTGAAGACCCAGCAGTGACCTTGTCTGTGCAGGTGTGCCCAGCTCTTTTTAGTTTTCAGATTTGTACCTAGGAAGATGGCCTGGGATGAGGTCCCACACACATCAAAAGAACTACAAGATTTTTGCCAGCAGAAATTTGAATGAAGTGCAGAGTAAATTTCACAACTGTTAAACCAGTAATTGCCCAGCATGTGAACGGCAGAAAACAATACTGAGTTAATGGCACAGACTCTGAATGTGAAGGTCTGGGTGCTGGGTGAGTGGGAAGTGGAGCAGGGCAGGTGTTACAAACACTCAAACCAGAGTGTCTGCCAGGGGCCAGGTTCAAGGCCACAATGATTTGCAGATTTTCTCCTTTGCTTTGTTATTTATCTATGGTAAGATGAACCAAATAGTACTCTTCTCCCTTCCTTGTCACAGAACATACAGAAGGCTAAGTGTGAATAAACTCTTAATTCATTCCTCAAGTTACAGTTCATCAAAGATGGTCACAAGCCAACCAGGTGAGGGATGAGCAAAGATCCAGATGGGTCTTGCGCCTCATGGAGTTGGTGTCTCTGCAGTTTGTGAGAAGTGAAGCATCTTCAGCCACATGCTGGATGGTGTGGAGTTGCCTGCTCATTTCGATGTGCATCAAAGGATGCGTGTGGATGGGGACTGGACAAAGCAGCAGAGATTGCTGGAGAGCAGCGGCTGCCTCCCCTGCGCCCTTCTCTTCCTTCATTCTCCTCCAGAAATGGGGAAGAAGCATGCAATGACACTTTAAGACTGCTTTCCTGACAGGCTCCAGGTTCCTAAATGAGAAGCACTCATGCAAGGTTTGCAAGGCTGCAAGAGGAGCAGCCTCCATGCTCCATGGCGCTCCCACCTCTCGCCCATGCTACCCTTGTCACCTGCACCCATGGCTCCCACAGGAACGCAGAGGCAATCACTCTCTTTTTTGACCACATCCTGTGTGGGGCACCGTGACAGGATATCACGCTCTGGCTCTGGTCGGCTTCCTTCCCACTCATGGCCCTTTTGGGTCTCCCTCTCTGGATCCTTCTAGGCCTCTTGGCCTCTGCTTGCTGACACGCCTCCAGCCCTGGGGCCACTTCTCTTCCCCATCCATGCCCACTCTCTGGGTGTCACATTGGCTCCTCCCAGTAAACACCCTCTGAGTACTGACCTCCCCTGGATTTCCGTCCCTGGGTCAGCTCCTAATTCAGCGTTTCACCTTGGGGACTGCTGTGCACCAAACTGTGCCCCTTCAAAATTCATATATTGAAGCCCTAATCCCCAAGGTGACTGCATTTGGAGACAGAAAGGAAATGGAAGTTATACTAGATCATAAAGATTGGGACCCTGATCTAACAGGGCTGGTGTCCTTATAAGAAGAGAAAGTGGCCTCAGAGATCTCGCCCTCTTCACCCCATGAGAGCACAGAGGAAAGGCCACGTGAGGATACAGCTGGAGTCTGCCAGCTGGGATGAGAGCCTTCACCAGCAGCCACATCAGCCTGTGCCCTGGCCTGGGACCTCCTGGCCTCCAGAACTATGGGAAGAAATGTCTGCTGTTTAAGCCATCCAGTCTCTGGTCCTCGGTGACAGCAGCTGAGGCAAATGAATCCAGGTGTCCAAGGGCATCCCAGGCCTGACGTGGCCCAAGACCAGGGCTTGAGCTTCCTCTGCTCTCTGGCCTCACAGAGCTCGACTTGGACATGAAAATCTAGTGTCAGCTTCTAGTCCGTTCTCACTCTCACACCCCACATCAGCCAATCCTTTAGGCTTTACTTGAAAATATAGTCTCTCCATCTAATCCTCTCTCAAAACCTCCACACTTCCCACCCTAGGTTGGCTGCACCTCTTGCCTGGATGATTGCAAGAGGGTCCCGGCTCCCGCTGCTCCAGCGTGCCCTGCATCAGAGAGGCTGCTCCCGGCCATTCCGTCTAAAATGCCATGGACCCTTGGTCCCAGCAATCCCATATCTAGGAATTCCTATATTGAGGAATATACCCTAGAGAGATGCCTCTTCACCCACCACATGCCCAAGGAGCTGGTGAAAAGCATGCATGGCAGCCTGGGTCATAACAGTAGGAACAAGAAACAGCCTAAATGCCTACCGAAAGGAGACTGAACCAACACATTTTTATCTCTTCAAACAATGGAGTGCCATGCAGTGATGAAAAAATCAATTACACTTCATACAAGAGCCCACAGGGATCTCAGGGCATACTGTTGCAGGATAAAAGCAAGTCCCTAAAGATTCATATCATCTCAGTCTATTTATGTCAAGTTCAAAACATGCAACGTGAAGCAGCATATCGACTGGGGATACAGATGCAGGAGGTACCACCCTGAAGGTGCACAAGGGATGCAAGAGAACCCACATCGTGGGTGGTGGGGGGACAATGAGATGAGGTCAGGGAGAACCCCAACGGGGGCTTCCAAGTTCATGACAAATTCCACTCCCCTGTTTGAAAGCTGGGTGCTTCAAAAGTGCATTATTTTTATAATTGACTCTGACAACCGTGATTTTGTATTGTCTCAGTATTTAATAAAAATAATGCAGTAATTAGTGTAGGTTAAGCTGCTGTAATTGGCAGGACCCCATCCCTGGCTCCTGCTCAGTTCAGTAGCTCACAGAGAGAGGTGTGTTCCCTTCACACACAGACTCCATATGGTCCCCCGGATACCCAGGGGCCGCCTGTAACACATGTCCCCCAAGGCTACCGTGCGGACCCTGGCCCCTCAGCCAGAGGGGAAGAGCCCAGAAATCCACACATGGATCCCCTGCTGCACCACGGTCACCCTCAGGCCTCACACCCTCAGACGGGCTGTGCTGGCTGTGACTGTCACGGTCATGACCCTTCCGTGGCGGGAGCCAATCACGTGGCCCCTCCAAGGGTGTCATGACCCTTCCGTGGCGGGAGCCAATCACATGGCCCCTCCAAGGGTGTCATGACCCTTCCGTGGCGGGAGCCAATCACGTGGCCCCTCCAAGGGCAGGAGGCCTGGGCGGTGAAGTCCCTCTCAGGGAGAAGAGGGTGGATTTGGTCAACTGCTAGATGTCCCCACTGTCCTACATGGGGAAAAATAGATCTATATATACAAATCCTGGGCGTGTATACATGTGCATACACACATATAGACATATTACATCTGCATATACGTGTATGTGTACATACGTATAAAAAGAACTAAAAGAGGCTATGGCAAAACATTATTGGGATTTTCTCTAAGGCAGGGATCCCGAACCCCCCACCCCACCTACCACGGACTGTTAGGAACTGGGCGGGCCTGACGGTAGGAGGTGAGCAGCAGGCAAGCAAAGCTTCCTCTGTATTTACAGCCATTCCCCATCCGTCGCTCACTTTACCGCCTGAGCTCCGCCTCCGGCCAGATCAGCAGCAGCATTAGATTCTCACAGGAGCACGAGCCCTACCGTGAACTGCGCATGCCAGGGATCTAGGCTGTGTGCTCCTTCTGAGAACCTAATGCCTGGTGATCTGAGGTGGAGCTGAGGCAGGGATGCTAGTGCTGGGGAGTGGCTGAAAATACAGATTATCATTAACAGAGAGGTCTGACTGCACAGAGGCCATGATAAATCAACTACTTGCAGACATGTCCAAACCCTATCAGTGAATGGCAAATGACAATTCAGCTGCTTCTGATGGCAGGTTTAAGTCAGAATCCGACACTTACTTTAGTCTGTAATTGGCCTGCCCATTGTTTTATTCATCACTTTCGTCTGTGCCTCTTTTCCATACTGTGTACTTGTCTCAGTTACATTTTTGGTAAGCCCACAAGCTAACCCTAGCCAAAAATGACTAAAAAACAAATATTGCTGGAGAGCTTTTATGAAAATGAGGGAAGACCCAGTGAAGAGACAGTAGGAAACTCTAAGGCTGCTGACAAAAAGAAAGCTGCATTTAAAAGAAAATACCAAGAGTCCTGCTTAAATTAGGCTTCCCAGGTGGTGCTAGTGGAAGAACCTGGTGCCAACACAGGAGACTTAAGAGCCACAGACTCAATCCCTGAGTCAGGAAGATCCCCTAGAGAAGGCCATGGTAACCATTCCAGTATTCTTGCCTGGACAATTCCATGGACAGAGGAGCCTGGAGGGCTATGGTCTGTAGGGTTGCAAAGAGTGGGACACGACTGAAGAGACTTAGCATGTACACATGCCTACTTAAATTATGGGTTTATTATAACAGCTGATTCACATTCTCCAAGCCCACTTTGTGTAACATGTGGCTACCGGCTATTCGATGAAGCCATGAAACCTTCAAAACTGCTTTGCCACATGGCAACCAAGCACCCTGGATTAAAAGACAATCCTTTAGAGTTTTTCAAAAGCAAAACAACAACAACAACAACAACAACATGAAGAATAGAAGAAATTACTGAAGGCCACCACTTCATCAAATGTGTTGCACTAAGAATATCATTCTAAGAAGTCCTTCACAATTGGCAAAGAGTTGATCTGCCTACTGCTAAGGACATTTTTTGTGAACTTTCACGAGTGTCTTCAGTTCAAAAAGTGGTATGTGTTCCTTTTTCGGCACCACTGATGAAATAGACAAGTTGAGGAACTAACAAATGATATGAGGCACAGTTGTTAGAGGGGATTAATGAGTCACTGTCGTACACAATCCAGGTTGACGAGTCTACCAGTGTTGACAATAAGGCAACAATGTTTGTTTTTGTGCTTATATTTTTCTGGGGGATGTGCCTGAGGATATGTTATGTGCACTTTTGTTGCCAACTAATGTCATGGCTGCACAACTATTCAAGTCTTTGAATGATCACATCAGGAAAATGGAATTGATCATTTTGTGCTGGTATATGCACAGATGGAGTGGCTGCCAAGACTTGAAGGCCTTCTGGTTTCACTAATCAGGTCAAGAGGTTGCTTCTGAATGTGAATCTATGCACTGTGTCCTCCATAGAGAAATGCTGACTACCCGAAAAATGTCACCTGAACTTAACAGCATTTTTCAGGATGTGATTAAAATTATCAACCACATTAAAGTACATGCCCTTAACTCATGTCTGTTCATGCAGCTCTGTGAAGATATGGACACAGAGCACACACATCTTCTCTTATAAACAGAAGTGAGATGGCTTTCTAAAAGTAGATTACTGGCCAGGGCTTTTGAGTTATGAGAGCTGCTCCAGAGATTTCTTTTTGAAAAACAGTCAGCACTGGTAAAACATTTCAGTGACACAGAATTGGTCACAAAACTTGCTTACTTGTGTGACATATTCAGCCTGCTCAACAAACTCAATCTGTCCCTGCAGGGAGAATGACAACTGTGTTCAATTCAGGTCAGCAGATAAAGTGGCTGCATTCAAAGCCAAAGCAGAATTATAGGGGCAATGAGTGACCACAGGGATTTTGACATGTTTCAAACCTTAGCAGAGATTTTGAAAGAGACTGAGCCAGGACCTTCCTTCTCCCAGCTGGTGCATGATCACCTATCTCAGCTTTCAAAAGAGTTTGAGCATTACTTCCCAATCACAAAAGAATGGGAAGGAATATATCTAGGACCCATTTGTGAGTAAGTCAGGTGAACTGACTTTGTCCATGCTAGAAGAGGATCAACTGCTTGAGATCGCAAATGACAGCAGCCATAAAAGTATGTTTGAGACAACTTCAAATCTCCATATGTTCTTCATTAAAGTCAAAGTGAAATATCCTGAGATTGCCACAAAATCACTGAAAAGCCTGCTTCCATTTCCACATCCTACTTTGTGAAGCAGGGTTTCCTGCAATGACAGCCACCAAAACAAGATTACGGAGTAGACTGGACATAAGCAACACACTTTGGGTGTCACTGTCTCCCATCACCCCCAGATGGGACCTTCTAGTTGCAGGAAAACAAGCTCTAGGGCTCCCACCGATTCTGCATTATGATGAATTATGTAATTATTTCACTATGTATCACAATGTAATAACAACAGAAGCAAAAATTACACAATAAATGTAATGCACTCGCATCATTCTGAAACCATCCCTCCACACACATCCCTTCTGTGGAAAAATTGTCTTCCATGGAATTGGTTCCTGGTGCCAAAAGGGTCAAGGAACGCTGCTTTAAAGGGTAGGAACATAAGTGGCTTTTATTTCCTCACTTTGTTGTATTCTCTTAATTTTCTTTGATGAATTCATACTAACATCTGAATTAATTTAATTAGCATTAAAATGCAGGTCTCAGTTTACCTGAATGCTGGGTAAACATGATTTGTTTGTCTAGGTAACTAATTAGCTCCCTTTGGTTTTGTTTTGAACAAATATGCACATATTCAGAAACTAAAATGAATTTTGAACTGAACCACTTTGGACAATTGGTTAAATAATATAGAAAAGCAAGTGAAACATTTAATTTTAGCATTGAGTGATAGTATTTTGTGTTAGCCTGTGAAGTAAATATTGAAACTCCCAGTGTCGTAATGATGTGAAATATCACCTAGTTAGTAAATTTTTAAATATAATAATAAAATAATGCTGAAAAGACAACTTTCAATTTGGTCATGTATATACAGGGACTGAATGAAAGAAAATGATTTCTATATATAGAACAGATAATAATTCATTTGTTGAATTCAGTTCAGTTCAGTCACTCAGTCGTGTCTGACTCTTTGTGACTCCATGAACCACAACCCGCCAGGCCTCCCTGTCCTTCACCAACTCCCGGAGTCTACCCAAACCCATGTCCATTGAATCAATGATGCCATCCAACCATCTCATCCTCTGTTGTCCCCTTCTCCTCCTGCCCCCAATCTTTCCAGCATCAGGATCTTTTCAAATGAGTCAGCTCTTCAAATGAGGTGGCCAAAGTATTGGAGTTTCAGCTTCTACATCAGTCCTTCCAATAAACACCCAGGACTGATCTCCTTTAGGATGGACTGGCTGGATCTCCTTGCAGTCCAAGGGACTCTCAAGAGTCTTCTCCAACACCACAGTTTAAAAGCATCAATTCTTCAGTGCTCAGCTTTCTTTATAGTCCAACTCTCACATCCATACATGACTACTGGAAAAACCATAGCCTTGACTAGATGGACCTTTGTTGGCAAAGTAATGTCTCTGCTTTTTAATATGCTGTCTAGGTTAGTCATAACTTTCCTTCCAAGAAGTTAAGTGTCTTTTAATTTCATTTGTTGAATTACTATTATTAATTATTACAGTGTTGTATGAATATATATAAACGACTAAGAACTTATAGCCTGAGAAGTTCTATTTTGGGGTCTCACACACTCCAGAGCTTATAAACAAAGTGTAACTTTCTAGTATGTCCAGGTGCTTGGGCTCTCTATGCTCAGAACATGACTAATTTAAACAAGGATGCGAGTGCATGATGAAATGCCCTCAGAGCAGCTGAAGCGACCTCTAAAATGAGCAGCCAGAAGTTCAGGACAGGGCCTGCCCTGACACTGCACTATGGGGAGTCTTCAGTAGACCCCCAGTTCCCAACACATCCCAGGCGCTGATGATAGAAATGTAAGGACCTATGTGTGCTTTTAAGAGGCCGACAGTGCAGAGGTAAGACAGCCATGTGAGCTGATGCTGTGGACTGGGATGATTGAGAGGTGTGGACAGAGAGCTGGGGGTGGGGTTCTGCACAGGGGCTGACACCCCCATTAATCAAGAGCAGGGAGTACAGGCTAGAAGAGGAACAGCATATGTGAAAGCTCAGAGGCTTGTAGAATCACCCACTACCACAGAATTGTGCAGAGGTGTGGGGGCCTCAGAGACGTGGGGCTGATTGAAGGAAAAAGATATAAGCAGGAAGTGCAGGGGCACAGACCGGCTTCATGGGGCAATGCATCTCCTGGCAGGAGGCTGTCCAGAGGCTATCGGGTTGCCTCAGCTCAGAAGAGGAGGGGACTACTGGGGAGGGGGAGACAGGGATAGAGTGGAGGCTTCTGTGTTAGGTGATGTTGCTCAGCAGCCTGGGTAGTCTTGGAGTCAAGGAGGTCTGAAGGGCAGCAGCAGCTTGGGGTCTTACAGCCATAGGCTCCATCTTTATCAACAGCCAGCAGATGCTGGGAGATCTTCTGCAAGGAATGCAAAGCAGGCAGGCTCTCAATGGCTAACGGCTTGCTCACTCAGGGTATCTTTAAAACAACTGGATGTGTAAAAATGTGAGTCTTGGTGGGCAGACTTTGAGGCTCCCAGGTCTTTGCCTGCAGTGAAGAACCAACCAACCTCAGAGCCTCTACAGAGGACGTCCTCAGCTCACTAATACAACAGGGGTCGGGGGGCTGGCTGCAGGTTATGACCAGAGAGGACCAAAAACTCGGGTGGGATTGAAAAAATGCATAATTTGATTTCAGTCTCAGATGGGCTTTTTTTTTTTTTTTTTAAAGATCACTTGATTTGAAAGACAGACAAATTTAGTGGTCATCTTGTACCCAGTCACACACTCTGCCTGCCACTCTGCCTGGTGTCTAAGCCATACTGTCCCTACTACTGCTTCACCAAAGATGAAGACCTGTCCAGATAAAACTTGACATTGCAGACAGCATCCTTGAGACTCAATCTTCTCATCTTGTCTGCAGTCAGCCTCATGCTTCTTACTGAAATCATCATCAGTCGCAGCGGCTTCATCAACTAAAGTAAGATCTCCTGGCCTTTGATCATTTTTATTTTAAGTTTATTTTATTAAAGTATACTTGATAAATGATTTTGTGTTAATTTCTGCTGGACAGAAAAGTGATTCAGTTATACAAATACATGTATCCTTTTTCAGATTCTTTTCCATTACAGGTTATTACAGGATACTGAATATAGTTTCCTGCACTATACAATAGAATCTTTCTAGCCTTTGAGCTTGAAACCATATTTTAAAAAGAATCTTGATACTGCTTTTCATAAAATTAAAGACAGTCAACTGTCCAAAGGAAAGATTCAGTCTTGAAAATTCAAGTCTGCTTTGCTGACTTTCTAATGTCGGTGACTGTCCACCCTGAGTGGCCCTGGCTCTGTGTTCTTTGCCCTGGAGCTGCATAGTCGTTAAAAAAGAAATTTACTCCTTTCTGTTTAATTGTTTCTGTTAAAATTTCCCAAGGTAGCTTTTAAAAACTAACATCAAACTGAATCCTGGAGAGCTAAGAAATAAATCACTTTATGCCTCTTGGATGTTTGCCAACCTAGCCTCAGGGAGAAGTCTTAATTTGTGGTTTCTGAGAAAGCCTTCTAGTTCTTTCCATCCAATCCTACCAGGAGGTCTACTAGCTCCCTCCCATAGTGTATGCATAGTCCAAGGCTGGGAATGGGGTCTGTCTCAGTCACCAGGGTCCAGGCATCACACTGCAGCCAGGTTCTTTCCTGGGGAGCAAGGGCCCTGGAGGAGGACTAGCTTTGCAGAGTGAGCCATTGAGCCTAGAACACATTCAAACAGCTGAGGGCAGTGCCTGCACCCTTCCCAGGTTCCGCGGTGGAGAAGGCAAGGTGTCCAGGAGAAAGAAGTAGGTGAGGGTGATGGCAGAGTTGGATGTACGCTGGAGACCCACAGTCTGTGTAAGGTCTGAAGGCTAGGATAGGATACTGCACCCACCCAGGAGGCCTGTGCATTCACTCCACAGGATTCAAGAGGTGCCTACTCTGTGCTGCTTTAGCATTCTGGTACCAAACAGTTCCCTAATAAAGTGAGAAATCCAAAGAAATAAGGAAGGAGTCCTGAGGCCCTTTGGAGGACAGCATTTTTGGGCATTAGAACATCGAGGTCAGCCCCTGTTGTGGGCCTGTGTGTCCACACGTCTACTGAGGAGCAAGGCAGCCTGTGCATAGAGTTAGTGCTGCAGAGTCATGGGATTTTGTTTTGGGAGCAACACAACCATCAGCTGATTGGCAGCTGCAGAAAAAATGTTCTGACCCTCTTGAGTCTTTAACACTTCTGTTCCATCATGTACACACTGTGGAATGAATGACCAGATTCATGTTGAGTTCCATCGTTTTGCTAAGTGCCCACATGTGAAACCATGCCACAGTCAGGCCTAGACCATGTTCATCACTCCAGGAAGGAGTCATGTCCTTTCCCAGTCCCTCTATGGTAGCTTCCTATCGCTTTGTAACAAATGATCACACAGCTTGTACATCATCTACTGATGATCTCACAGTCAACGTGTGAGCAGGGCTGTATCTGCTTCCAGACCCCTCTTGGTTGTGGCGGGATTCAGTTCTGCTCGGAAGCTGCATGGAGTCTTGACAGGAGGTCACTGTCAGTTCCGAGGCTCCCCTGTTCCCTGGCTCTGGGCTCCTCCTCCTTCAAGTCAGTAATGGTGGGTGGAGTCCTCTTCACAATTCAGATCTCTCTGACCATTCCTCCCTCATCAAACTCCTCTGCCTCCCAATTCTACTCTCAAGTGGCCCTGAGATAACCCTGTGCCTGCCCAGAAAATCCAGGAAAACCTCCCTATGTGAAAGTCAGCTGATGAGCAACCTGAGTTTGACTTGTGAAGTCCATTCCCAGTAGCACCTAGATCAGTGTCTGACTGCAGAGCACGGAATGGGAATCAAGGGGGCATCTTTAGAACTTTGTCTATCACATAGCTGATGCTTTGAACTTCATCTAAATGGAATCCTGCAGTCTGTACTCTTAACTCGTCTGGACTCATCACTCAGATTAAGGTCTCTGGAATTCATTCACATTGTAGTACAAACAGTTTTCTTTATTAATTTCTAAGCAGTATTTCTTTGTATAGATATACAACACTTGCTCTATCCACTCACTTCTGAAGGAGCATTTAGTGGTTTCTAGATTTAGGTGATTATGAATAAAGCTGCTACGAACATTCAAGTGTAGATTCAAGTGGAATCTATTATTTTTATAATAAAAATAATAATTTTATTATTATTTTTTTCTACAGTAAATACCCAAGAGTAGGACTGCTGGATCAAGAGGAAAGTGTAATCTTAATTTTATAAGAAATCACCAAGCTTGTTTCCCAAAGTGGTTTATTACTTTGCATTCCCATCAGCAACATAGGACAGTTCTTTTATTCCATGTCCTCCTACCACTTGGTATTCTCAGTCTTCTTAATTTTAGCCATTTTGGTGGGTGTGTAGTAACATCTCATTATGGTTTTGATTTCTATTTCCCTGATGACTTATTTGAAAAATGTTGCCATGTGTTTACTGCTCATACACGTATCTTATTTTTTAAGTCTTTTGCTCACTTTTTCTTGGGCTATTTTTATAATTAATCTTCAGTTATTTAAATATTATTTTAAATTATATGTTATTTAATATATTTATACATTATTATTAATTGAAGTTCATATATATATATAAATACTTTATCAGATAAGTGTTTCATGAATATAATTTCTCACTTTGTGATTTGCCCATTTAACAGTGACTTCTGATGAACAGATTTTTATTTTGATGAAATTCAATTTATCATTTGTTTTCTCCTTTACAATTAGTCCCTTTTTTGGCCTCTCTGAAACATGTTTGCTAACTCCAGGGTCAAAAAGATTTCCCCCACGCCTTTGTCTAGAAGCTTCACAGTTTTTGTTTCACGTTTAGTCTACAGCCTACTTTGAAGTAATATATGTATATGGGATGAGGCTGATGGTAAAGGTTCTTTTTTCTTAACTTTTAAACATAGTATTTTACAGGTGTTCCTGCATCATTTATGGTCGAAAAGATTTTCCTTTCCCATGGTGACTTTGCTAAAAATGCATCAGTTGACACGTCATGGGTCCATTTCCAGACTCTATCCTGTCACACTTGTCTCTCCTCACAGGTCCATCCTTGCAGCCGAAAGGCAGGTACTCAAAGTCCTCCAGCTCTTTTCTCTGCTGCAGGGCTGTCCTACCCTACATCTTCACAGACTCACTGCAATTCCAGCCATTTTTTGAGAACCTGAAAAGCTGAATCTAAAATTTTTATAGAAATGATTCATGTTTTACATTTTACCTTGAAGAGTACAGCAGAGGAGATAGAGGCTCACAGTACTTGGACTGTAGTCCTAGTAGAAGGGCTGGGGCTTCTTGAAGGAAAGTCAGCAGTATTTCCTAATGGATGGATGTATGGTGGAGGATCAGGAAAAGGCTCCGAGACTTTCAGGAAAGTAGGGCAATTTCCTGCCCAGCCATGGCCTGACATCAT